>NC_137936.1:33446357-33761869 GCF_963969265.1 Rhamphochromis sp. 'chilingali'
AAGTGAGAAGGGGAAACAGCCGATGCAGCTCGGCCACTCACGGCTCTCTCCTGCGGAGCGTCAACACCTTCTCGCCTCCGATGAGTGCTTATATTGCGGCCGCAAGGGCCATTTCATTTCTTCCTGCCCGGCTCTAGCAAAAGGGCACGCCTGCCCGTAGTAGAGAGAATACTGGTGGGCGATCTTTCCAACAAACTCTCTCCCCCCGTCTCATGTTGCCTGTCAAGCTAACAGTACGTAGCGTTTCTACTCTAGTCGATTCTGGTGCCGAGCAAAATTTCATTGACTCTTCACTAGCCTCTAAGTTGAACATTGAAGTCAAGTTACTGTCTGATCCCCTTTGTGTTTCTGCCCTCTCTGGTCAACGTCTGGCTGACATCACACACATAACCAAACCACTTTCACTCACTCTATCTGGCAACCACACTGAAAGGCAATGCTTCTTTGTGTTTTTGGCTCCTTTGACCCCACTCGTGTTAGGTCAATCGTGGCTTTTGCAACATAACCCTCAGATAGATTGGAGAAAAGGAGCGAGTGACGGGATGGAGTGCTGAGTGCCACATGAACTGTCTAAAGTCTGCCACGCCCCCAATCGCTTCTCTCTCTCCCCCGGCAAACCCTCCGAGCCACCTGATTTATCAGTAGTTCCTTCCGTGTACCACAACCTCGCGGCCGTCTTTAGCAAGGATGACAGGGCTCTAGACTAACTTTTTGCCATGGGCGTACCGGTACGCCTAACTTTAAAAGGTTAGGCGTACTGGCACAAAAGTTAGGCGCACACAAATTTTATAATAATTTATATAATATGTGTTTTTCTGGATACACTGTGCTTTTTCAGCATTCAAAGATTGATGACACCGTGTCAGAGCACTGGCTATGAATTTCAGAAGGATCGGGCCTTAACTTAACAGAAAAGTTAGCAATAGTTCTTTTCCTATTACAGCTACATCCACGTCTGTCGTGCCTAGGCTGCTCACTAGGGCTGGGTATCATCACTGATTTCTATAATCCATTCGATTCCGGTTTTCAAAGTCCCGATTCGATTCAACTTAGCCTCAGACAGTCAGAAATATTATAATTCTGATCATTTATCAGTACTGACTTCATCAGAATTGTGAACATCAATGCAGATGCCTTTGTGTGAAAGTAACTGAGAATAAAACAGAAAAACATGGAGATTTTCCTGGTCTGGCTTTTTATAGCAGATAACCTTAAAAATATTCTACAATGTTCTGCATATAAAGTTTAAATTTCTTCAGTATTGAACAACAGAAAAAATAGGCTTTCTTGTCCGAGGTCATTTAAGTGAAAAAAAGAAAAGAAAAAGACAGCAGCCACAGCGCTGTAAACAACGGTAGACTGGTGGGTAATAAGTAGAGCTGGGCGATATGAGATTTTTTCATATCACGATATGTTTTTTTCATTTCAGGCGATAACGATATCTATCACGATATAAGCCAAATAACTATATTTGTAAGATTTAAATGTGCCGTTGCTCACAAGTAAAATGTGAAATAATCAGCAGCTTGTTTTTATTTAAATATTTATTTCCCATAATAAGTTCAACAGGGTAGATGTACTTAAGGAATATGAGACTTTTTCAGATAAATAAAGGCAAATATTGCAAACTACACAAAAGGCAGCCGCTAAAGCGTTTAAGTTTCAAAATAGAACAAACGAAACAGACTACTAAATTGTCAATTCCACTTAGAAACAAAATATTAATTCTAAAAATAAATCTTAGTTTGTTTTACAGAAGAACAGACAAAACTGACTAACTTTTATCAATATCAAATAAACTGAGAACTAAAAGGAAATTCTCAATCTCTCCTTGTTGTATAGCTTAGCTTTTCAAACAGTTTTAACAGTTACTTTAGTCTGACAAAAGCCGAATGACGAATTAGCGCTTCCAGTCAGACACTGAGGCTACGTCCACACGTACACGGGTATTTTTGAAAACGGAGATTTTCCGTTTTCGTTTTAAAAAATAATCCCGTCCACACATAAAGGCAGAAATGAAGGAAAACGCTGCTATGAACATGCCAAAGCAGCAGGTGGCGCTAGATTCCTAACCGTGCAGAAATGTTGGCCAATCAGAAGTCTAGAAGCCTCGGTGGGAAAAAGTAAACAAAGCTGCGGCATAGAAGCAGAACCGAGTCGTATGTGTGGACGGACAGTAACTGTGTGTATATGTAAGCATTTAAACACTGCAGAGAGTAGAATTAACAGTAACAGTATTGTAGAAATTCATTTCACCGAAACAATAACGTGGCGCACAGTGTGACGCATGCACCAGTTTATTGTATTTCCAGACTTGCTTTCGGCACAATTTACAGTGCACGCTACTCTGTTTTTTGTCAGACTTGAAATAGCCGAAATACCTTCACACTAGAATCAGAATCAGAATCAGAAAGGGGTTTATTGCCAAATGTTGAGCAGGTTTACAACATTAGGAAATTGCTGCGGTGCTTCAGTGCAAACATAGTGTCATAAATAGCACTTAAATAGACATGAAAAAATAAAAGTAGGGATAAGAATTAAAAGTGCTACGTAGAAAGATATGTGCATGAGCTATACATGAGATATATACATGAGAATAAGAATTAAGAGTGCTACGTTGAAAGATATATACATGAGTGCAGGTGGTGATCAGTGCCAATCATGGAATGATGCAGTGAACACAGCGTAGGGTCATGTGTTAGTAGCGGGAACAGTCATATGGTTATTGTTCATGTGTCCAACAGCAGAGGGGAAGAAACTGTTCTTATGGCGAGAGGTTCTGGTGCGAATGGACCGGAGCCTCCTGCCTGAGGGGAGCAGGTCAAACAGACTGTGTCCAGGGTGAGAAGGGTCAGCTGAGATCCGAGCTGCACGCCGCAATGTCCTGGAGGTGTACAGGTCCTGCAAAGATGGGAGTCTGCAGCCAATCACCTTCTCAGCAGAGCGCACAACACGCTGCAGTCTCTGTTTGTCCCTGATAGTGGCTCCAGCGTACCACACGGTGATGGAGGAGGTGAGGATGGACTCGATGATTGCAGTGTAGAACTGCATCATCGTCCGTGTTGGCAGGTTGAATTTCTTCAGCTGCCTCAGGAAGTACATCCTCTGCTGGGCTTTCTTAATGACGGAGGTGATGGTGGGCTCCCACTTCAGGTCCTGGGTGATGGTGGTACCCAGGAAGCGGAATGAGTCCACAGAGGTGATGGGGGTGTCAGTCAGGATGATGGGGGGGAGTGGGGCTGTGTGCTTCCTGAAGTCCACAATAATCTCCACTGTCTTCTGGGCATTCAGCACCAGGTCACCAGACGTTCAACCTCCCTCCTGTAGGCAGACTCATCCCCGTCCGAGATGAGTCCAATAACGGTGCTGTCATCTGCAAACTTGATTAGCTTGACAGACTGGTGGGTGGAGGTGCAGCAGTTGGTGTACAGGGAGAAGAGCAGAGGAGAAAGAACACAGCCCTGAGGGGAGCCGGTGCTGATGGTCCGGGAGTCCGAGACATTCTTTCCCAGCCTCACATGCTGCTTCCTGTCCGTCAGGAAGTCAGTGATCCACCGGCAGATGGGGTCAGGCACATTCATCTGGGAAAGCTTGTCTCGGAGATGGTCTGGAAGGATGGTGTTGAAGGCAGAGCTGAAGTCCACAAACAGGATCCTGGCGTAGGTTCCTGGGGAGTCCAGATGCTGCAGGATGAAGTGTAGGGCCATGTTGATGGCGTCGTCTACAGACCTGTTGGCTCTATATGCAAACTGCAGGGGGTCCAGGAGGGGGGCCGTGAGGGTCCTGAGATGGGAGAGAACTAGGCGCTCAAAAGACTTCATGACCACAGATGTCAGAGCCACGGGTCTGTAGTCATTTAGTCCAGTGATCCTAGGTTTCTTGGGGACAGGGATTATGGTGGAGGACTTGAAGCAGGCAGGCACATGACATGCCTGCAGTGAGGAGTTGAAAATGCCAGAAAACACTGGGGCCAGCTCGTTTGCACAGTGTCTGAGGGTGGCAGGAGACACACCGTCTGGGCCGGGAGCTTTCCGAGCATTCAGACTCCTAAATCGCTTCCTCACATCTGCTTCATGAATATGAAGAGTTGTGGTGGGAGGAGGTGGTGTGAAATCCTCTTTTGTGTGGGGTGAGGAGGGGGGTGTTGTAGGTGAACAGTTTGAAGGTGGTGATGGCTCTATGGAGGGGGGAGAGGTGGGGGAATTAGTGTCCAAAGTGCCTCTATTGTTGGGGCCGTTGGAGGTGTGAAGGCTGCCTGATGGCTCGTCAAAACGGCAGTAGAAGTCGTTAAGGGTGTTGGCTAAGAGCAAGTCATCAGTGGAGTGGGGGGTTTTAGGCTTGTAGTTTGTGATATTCCTAAAACCTTTCCACACAGAGGCCGAGTCATTCTCTGAGATCTGCTGCTGCATCTTCTCAGAGTGCTGATGTTTAGCAATGTCCACTTCTTTAGTGAACCTGTACTTGGCCTCTCTGTAGCAGTCCCTGTCTCCGCTTCTGAACGCCTTTCTCTTTTCCAGCCACAGCTTTTTGAGTTTAGGAGTAAACCAGGGTTTGTCATTGTTATAACTCACCCTGGTGCGTGATGGCACAATGCTGTCCTCACAGAAGTGGATATAGGAGGTGACAGTGTCCGTAAACTCGTCCAAGCTGTTAGAAGCAGCCTTCAATGTGTCCCAGTCTGTGGTCTCCAAACATGTGCGAAGCTCCTCCACAGCCTCGTTGCTCCACAGTTTTTTAGTCCTCACGACAGGTTTGGAGAGCTTCAGCCTCTGTCTGTACGCGGGGATTAGGTGGATCATGACGTGGTCAGAAAGTCCGAGTGAAGCGCGGGGCACCGCGCGATAGGCCCCGCTGATCGTGCTGTAACAGTGGTCCAATGTCCTCTCCTCTCTGGTCGGGCATTTAATATACTGCTTATATTTCGGAAGCTCATGGCTCAGATTGGCTTTGTTAAAGTCCCCAAGAGCAATGATGAGAGAGTCCGGGAATGTCCGCTCCGTGTGGAGAATCTGCTCCGCGAGTGCGCACTGAGCTGCCTGCGCATCTGCGTCTGGCGGGATGTAAACAGCGGCCAGGATGAATGAAGCAAACTCCCGCGGAGAATAAAACGGTTTGCAGTGGATAAAAAGATATTCCAGAGAGGAAGAGCAGTGCTGAGCAATCACTGTCACATCTGTGCACCAGCCACTATTGATGTAGAAGCAGAGACCTCCACCTTTGGACTTACCGGAGAGAGCGGCCTGCCGGTCCGCGCGCAGCAGATGGAAGCCCTCCAGCTTGAGCGCGCAGTCTGGAATGTTCTCACTGAGCCACGACTCTGTAAAACATAAGACACAGGAGGAGGCAAAGTCTCTGTTCATGCTTCTCATCAGGGCCAGTTCGTCTATCTTATTCCCGAGTGAGCGTACATTGGAAAGGAAGATCCCAGGAAGAGCAGTTCGCAGTCCGCGTCTCCTCAAACGCACGAGTGCGCCGGCTCGCTTCCCTCTCTTTCGGCGTCTCGCTTTCCTGGTCAGAGTCAGCAGTAAATCTGCCGCAGATGCGACAAATATTGGAAATAAATCCACAGGCGTTGTAGTCCTGTAGTTAAGGAGCTCTTCTCTGGTGTACAAGTATCCAGAGGAGTGCCCAGACACAGAAGAAATGCACAAAAACAAAACAAAAGTAACGCACTGAAGCACCAGGGCGACCATACGCGGCGCCATCTTGGTTGAACATTGAACTACGGAACTTCTATGGCTCTTCCGTTCGACAATCTCTCCGGCGTTGGAACCATTATCTGTTTTCTCTTCGGTCACGCTCGGTTGATTTTTCTAGTCGGCACACTCATTTCCTCCATTACCCGCTGGCTGCTTCCCAAACAAACACATGTGCGGCTTGGCACTTGTGCTGTACATAACAAGTCACGCGACGTGACGCTGCGGCTGTGATTGGTTCGGCTCTGCGCTACTTAGTTTGGATTGGCTGACCTTTTTTTTATTTTTTATTTTATTTTAAGAGGACAAGAGCGGCGAGGTCTATCGCGATAGCTTAATTTCTCTATCGCGTAAAAGTTATATCGCGATACATATCGTTATCGTTCTATCGCCCAGCTCTAGTAATAAGCGAATGAATAAGATAAGAGATAAGATAACCTTTATTAGTCCCACACGTGGGAAATTTGTTTTGTCACAGCAGGAAGTGGACAGTGCAAAAGTTATGAGGCAAAAATTAGAATACAATAAGAATAAATACAGTATACAACTGTACAGAATAGAATAAAATAAAATACTATATACAGTAGAATAAAATAAAATAAATATACAATAAGATAAAAATAGAATACAAATACAAATACTATATACAACTGAGTAAAAATACAACGATGACAGAAAGGATTATTGCACTTAGTATTATAATACAGAAAATAATACAGAATAATACAGAAAACAGAGATTGGAGACGGGAAACTGTTCTTGAAGTACAGAGAGAGATAGAGAGAGAGCTAGCTGTGCATGAAGTGTGATTTTAATAGTCGTGGAAGCAAAACAGCAAAATTCATGACGACATTGATCAAATGTGAAGCGCAGTTTGCTGCTTCTTTTGCTGCTGGCTCGGTGAATTTTGGTTGGAGAGACAAAACCTGCAGCTCAGAATCAGCGCAAAAAGACGTAATCACAGCGCGGACCGGACGCATCAGAATCGCTAAGCTCCGACAGCGTGTCCGTGTACGGTCCGTCGGGTGAGAAAGCCGAGAAAGACAAAGTTGATTCTGATGCGTCGGTCCGTTCTGTGTTTACGTCTTTGTGTGGAGTCCGTGTACCTGCTCTCATTTGCTCTTTGGTTGTTGTTGAAATGGTTTTGTGAGCTTTAATCTGAGAATCTGGCGTTTCTGGCAAAACACAGTTATATTTAAAAGTCGATTCAGGATTTAATGAATTGATATCGCTTTATTCAAGCTACTCACCTCCCACTTCCACCTGCACTTTCAACTGGACCACGGCCAATCAGAGAGGTCCCGCCCCTTACTATCTCTGATTGGTTTAGTCCACGATAGGGGCATAATGTGTGTCTGTTGTTGACCACAGGGAAGGTTGCAGATTTTTTTTTTTTTTTTTTTTTTGCTAACCGAACATTTGGTCGCACAGGTGCAACCAAATATTTTTTTAGTCGCACCACTGAAAAATTTGGTCGCATTTGCGACCAAATTGGTCGCACTCTAGAGCCCTGGATGAGGCACGCTCGCTTCCACCTCACAGGCCCTATGATTGTGCTATTGATCTCCTTCCTGGGGCTCCCCTACTATCTGGCCGCCTGTATAGCCTTACCCAGCCAGAAAGGGAGGCCATGGAAAAATACATCACAGACTCATTGGCCGCGGGCATTATTTGACCGTCATCATCTCCAGTAGGTGCCGGCTTTTTCTTCGTGGAGAAGAAGGATAAATCCCTTTGGCCATGTGTTGACTTCCGCCGACTCAACAGTATCACTGTGAAAAACAAATACCCCTTACCTCTTCTTTCCACCGCCTTCGAACTGCTGCAGGGGGCGACAGTGTTTAGCAAGCTCGATTTGCGCATTGCATACCACTTGGTGAGAATCAGACGGGGAGATGAGTGGAAAACGGCATTTAACACACATTTAGGCCACTTCGAGTATCTAGTTATGCCGTTTGGGTTGACGAATGCTCCTGCCGTTTTTCAAGCCTTGGTAAATGACATCCTCAGAGACTTTATTAACCGCTGTGCTTTTGTTTACCTAGATGATATTCTCATCTTCTCCATGTCCCTAGTAGAGCATGAGGTCCACGTGAGGCAGATTCTTCAACACTTGTTGGAGAACAAGCTATTCGTAAAGCCTGAGAAGTGTGAGTTTCATGCGGACACGGTGGCGTTCCTGGGGTACATAATCACACGAGGCAACTTGAAACCTGACCCGGTGAAGGTCCGCGCAGTTCTAGACTGGCCCCATGCATCTAACCGTCATCAACTCCAGCGTTTCCTGGGTTTTGCCAATTTTTACCGCCAGTTCATTAAAAATTTCAGCCAGATTGCATTACCTCTCACTAGCCTCACTTCACCCAAAGTGTGTTTTCAGTGGAATCAGGCAGCTCAGGTGGCATTTACCTGCCTGAAGGAGAGATTCTCCACCGCTCCCATCCTGCGTCAGCCCAACCGGGACCAGCAGTTTATAGTGGAGGTGGACGCATCGGAGTCTGGGGTCGGGGCAGTCCTGTCACAGGGCTTTGAAGGTAAGCTCTGCCCTTGTGCCTTTTTCTCCCATCGGCTCTCTCCCGCGGAGCAGAACTATGACATCGGGGACAGAGTTGTTGGAAGTGAAACTCGCCCTGGAGGAATGGAGGCATTGGCTAGAGGGCGCCAAGCACCCCTTCATCGTCTGGACAGATCACAAAAACCTAGAGTACATCAGATCTGCCAAGCATATCAACTCTCATCAGGCAAGCTGGGCTCTGTTTTTTACTCGGTTTAATTTAACTCCATCACCTACAGGCCAGGCTCCCGTAACATCAAGACGCCCTTTCTCGACAATTCACCACCGTCGAGGAATAGTTGGATCCCGGACCCATTCTTCCCACCTCCAGCGTGATTGGAGCAGTCTCCTGGGAGATTGAGGCCCTGGTCTGTAACGCTCAAGACTCTGAACCCAACCCTGGTACCGGCCCGCGACCATCCGGTCACAGGTTCTTCAGTGGGGTCATGACACTCGTCTCACCTGCCATCCCGGGATTCACCGCACCATCACCTTTCTGCAGTGTTATTTCTGGTGGCTCACGCTAATAAAAGACGCTACCGAATATGTCAAAGCCCAGAGGTGTGGACTCGAGTCACATGACTTGGACTCGAGTCAGACTCGAGTCATTAATTTTATGACTTTAGACTTGACTTGAAAAAATGTTCTAAGACTTGTGACTTGACTTGGACTTTTACACCAATGACTTGGGACTTGAATTGGACTTGAACCGGTTTACTTGAAAAGACTTGATATTTTACCCAAAATATAAAATTTAACATGCATATTATAGAGATTGAAAATGTGACGTCATTCACGGGTAGAACCGCAAAGGATTCTGGGAACTCGTGGCAAGCGGTAGTAGCGCACGCAGGCTTTCAATTGAAATCAGTCACACAGCGATAAAAAGAAACACAAAAATGTCAAGAAGCCGTTGTATTATTAACTGCAATAGCCGGTCGCATGACAGCCACGGGAAGCCGACGGGTAAAGAGATCGGTTGTTATCGGATTACGTCGTTGAAGAGAAATTGTTCAAGCCATGTTTCCGAAGTAACAAAGACGCGACGGATGGCCTGGATTGCAGCCATTCAAAGATCAAATATAACGTCCCAGAACACTCCAGCTCACAGGTTAGTCTGCTCCAAGCATTTACACGAAGGTCAGTATTTTTTAGTAGTTAATACGTCATTTTCATAACATAATTAGTGATATAGGTTACAAGCAAGTCTGGCGCTGAACAGAAATTGTCGCGCTATGCTCCTGTGTTTATTGTGCATAAATAATGAATTGTCCTGACACAATATTGCGTTTCGCTTCTGTTATTATGGTACATTGACAAAAACATATACTTTTATTCACAGGATAAAACAGGTTTTTTGTATCACTAATTGCCCAGTACGATTACAGCATACAATATTATTGTCACTGCTACATTTCTGTGATGCTACCAGAAATTATTTCCACTACTAATTAATTACCCTTGAGCTCAAAGGTCCTATTAATAAACGGTTAACGAATGTGTATTTATGACGACAATTTGTGAGACTGGTAAACTTATGATACGTACGATGGTCTTTCGTTCTACACGGTGCATTTCAAGGTCCTGTACCCATCCGTCGGTAAACTGTACCCGGACTTGTTGCAGTGACCTGAAGTTTCTAAACTTCATGAGTGTATGCACTCACTCCAAGAACCGTATGATTATAAATATGCATATAAATATGCTAAGATGAGATAGCTGACTTCATCTAACTAGCAAATGTTGTCCAGGCTACGTTGGTGATGCAGTTCTTTTTAATGTGTATGATATTTTTGTCATGCGATTTTAAAGCTGGTCCTACAACCGCATCCAAGAATAACATGCAGCTTATCTCAGAACTGTCGGTGAAAACTATTCTTGGAGCTAGGTTTAATTGAGCTGCATTTTAAAGAGGTGCAATTTCACAATTTGTGTATATTTTCTAAGTTCACTATTTTGTCATGTGTTGAGAAAAACACAGATTTTAAAATTACATGGTCTAATATTTACATTTAGCATATAACTCCAACATTATTTTTTCTTTTTTTTTTTAAAGACTCGAAAGGACTTGAAATTCAAAGTTTCAGACTTGTGACTTGACTCGGACTTTTACACCAGTGACTTGAGACTCGACTCTGACTTGCCTGACATTACTTGAGACTTGACTTGAGACTTGAGGATAAAGACTTGAGACTTACTTGAGACTTGCAAAACAATGACTTGGTCCCACCTCTGTCAAAGCCTGCTCCACATGTGCCCGGAACAAGCTCTCTCACCAGCTACCGCTGTCCACGCCGGGCCGGTCGTGGTCTCATATTGCCCTCGATTTCATCACTGGGTTGCCGCCCTCCTCAGGTAACACTGTAATATTAACAATTGTCGACCGGTTTTCCAAGGCTGCTCACTTTGTAGCTCTCCCCAAGCTCCCGACCGCCTTGGAGACCGCCCGATTGCTCACTACTCACGTGTTCAGGCTCCATGGCATTCCTGAGGATATAGTCTCGGACAGGGGGCCTCAATTCACTTCTCATGTTTGGAGGGAGTTCTGTACCGCCCTGGGGGCCATGGTTAGTTTGTCGTCTGGTTTTCATCCCCAGAGCAATGGACAATTGGAACGGGCCAACCAGGAGTTGGAGGCAGCTCTTCGCTGCGTTGTGTCTCACAATCAATCCACCTGGAGTGAACACCTGCCGTGGATAGAATACGCACAGAACAGCCTAACCTCGACTGCCACGGGCGGTCTCCCTTTGAAGCCTCTTTGGGTTATCAGCCACCGCTGTTTCCTGCACTTGAAGGTGAGCACTCTGTCCCCTCCGTTCAGCACCACCTCCACAGGTGCCGCTGCGCCTGGCGTGCCACCCAAGCTGCCATCATGCGGATTAAGGAGCGGAATAAAGCCCTTGCTGACCGCCAGCGGACCCCAGCCCCGGATTATGCTGCTGGCCAAAAGGTATGGCTGTCAACTCGTTTTGTACCGCTCAGAGCAGAATCAAAGAAGCTCTCGCCCAGCTTCATTGGACCGTTTGAAATTGACTCTGTTGTTAACCCTGCCTCTGTCTGCCTAAAACTGCCACGCAACATGAGCATTCACAATGTCTTTTAGGGCTGCACGATATTAGGAAAATCTGCGATGTGCGATAACTGTGATCAATACTGCGATAACGATATGACTTGCGATAAAATAAATAGCAAAAACAAAACAAAAAATGAATACATAATTTCCATTTTACTACAACAGTTTTATTTAATGAAAGCTGCTGTATTAGCAGTGTAACAACAAAATGCACTTTAACATTGAAACATTGCCCCCATAAAAAAATTTCTGAGGCTTGAATTCTGAAAGACATCCTTCCCGGTCTCTAGAATTAGTTTTAAATAAACTTAACTTAAATTATACTGCAAATTATCTCAATGCAGTTGTTCATCATTTTACCACTCACCAAGTAGTTATGATGTAAGTCAAAACTGGAGAGGAAACTTTACTGTAGTGCTTGCGTAGTTTTCAGCTTGGCTCAGTTCAAACATGACAGTCCAGCGGCATGTTTCGTACATTTGTGGAATGGCGACATGGGAAAAGTAGTTTCGTAAGGGGATGCGGTATATCCGGTCCACTTTATGTATCAGACTGGTGAAGCCCTCTCTGCTAACTGTATTTATAGGCACCATGTCTTTGTCAAAAAATGTGTAATGTCTCTGTTATTTCTTTGTACCGCTTTGACGTTTTCTCATAAGTTGTTCCACTTGAAAAACTCTGATACAGAGACGGCTGTTGGACTGCGGTGCTCTTTGTCTTAACATTAGCAACCTTTGTTTGGCTAGCCCTGTCTTTCTGGAACTATTCAAACAGTTCTCTGTGGTTATATTGAAGATGATGGTGGAGATTAGTCGTGTTTCCTCTGGTGGTTGCCACGAGTGTTCGGCAAGTTTTGCAGAGTACCTGTGTTTGGAGAACATCGTCTTTATCAAATCCAAAGTACCTCCAAATAAGCGAGGTACTTTTTTTTTTTTTTTTTAGGCATGAGTTCATAGTCAGTGGCGTTCTAGTCATGCGTCTCGCTCTCAGCCTTTACAAATCTGATTCGTTGCTGCAGCATTGTTCGCTCCCCACCTGCGTAGGAGGCGGGCCTCTAATCCATTTGATTGGTTAATGCCGTGAAGGGCTCTATTCGACTGGTCAAATGTGTAAAGGGGTTTCTTTGATTGGTAAATTCTTTAAAGCACGTGTGTAAACATTTTAAGGTACCCAGTTATCGCAGTTTATGTCGTCTTTTGCGATGGGCCCATCGCGGAGGCTGATATCGCGATGACAATAAATTTTTGATTTATTGTGCAGGCCTAATGTCTTTCATGTCTCGCAGATCAAGCCATTGCTCTCCAGTCCGTTGTGCCCTCCTGCCAGGCCCCCTCCACCCGCCCGGCTCATGGATGGTCAGGAGGTGTACAACATCACTTGCATCATGGACTCTCGGTGCCGGGGGAGGGATGTCAAGTACCTGGTGGATTGGGAGGGCTACGGGCCAGAGGAACGCTCCTGGGTGCCTCGGTCAGCTGTCCTGGCTAAAGGTATGCTGCGGGAGTTCCACCGTCAGCACCCGGGTAAGCCTGGTGGGTCGCCGGGAGGCCCCCGTTGAGGGGGGTACTGTCATGGTCCCCATGTCTGCCCGGCTGACTCAGGTTGGCTACATATGTTTCTTGCCGTGTCTCGCCGGGGCGGAGCTCATTGCGGTCTCCCGCCCCTGGCCCTCACACCTGAGATTAATCACACACCTGTGGCTCATCGCTTAAACTCATCCACTACTTAAGGCAGTGGCTGGAAACATCTCGTCGCTGGACTATTGAGTAACCTCGGTAGTAAGCTCCAGAGTACTAGTTTCTTGTTGCCTTTTCGCGTTGCTGATTCATTAGATTAATCACTTGTTTTTCTGTGAACAGGAATTCCATTTCCCTGGGAGCCCTGGGTGTGCAAGGTTGCTGGTGTGCTGTGTTTTGTGAAGTCCCTTGTGTGTGAAGAGCTCCTTTTCCGGATTCCCCTGTGCCCTGGATTCCCCCTGCCCTCTCACTTGTATATATATTCACACCTGGTGTTGTATAGCAATAAACGGAACTGTATTTTAGCTGCCTCGTCTGCGCTTGAGTCCATCCCACATCGTGACAGGTACGTCTGTTGATGCAAGCATCAAATCAGCCAATCACATGGCATCAACTCAGTGCATTTATTCATGTAGACAAGGTCAAAATAACAAAGCAGCAGAATGGGAAACAAAGGTGAAATGACTGACTTTGAATGTGGTATGGTTGCTGGTGCCAAATAGGCTGACCTGAGTATTTCAGAAACTGCTAATCTACTGGGATTTCCCTGCACAATCTTCTTTAAGAAAGAGAAAAAAGAGAATGGTTCGAAAAAGAGATAACATGTAATGAGAAAAACTGGATGAAAACACCTTGTTGATGTCAGAGGAAAATTGCCAGACTTCTTTAAACTGACAAGAAAGCAACATTAACTCAAGTAACAACTATGGCATGCAAAAGAGCATCTATAAACACACAACACGTTGAAGTCTAAAGCATATGGGCTAGCAACAGAAGACCACACTGAGTGCCTCTCCTGTCAGAAAAGAATACAACACTGAGGCTTCAATTCACAGAGGCTCACCAAAATTGGACAATACAAGATTAAAAAATGTTGCCTGGTCTAATACATTGGACATTTGGATGGTAGGATCAGAATTTGGCAACACGAAACAACAGGAAAACATGGATCCATCCTGCCTTGTATCAGTGGTCCAGACTAATGATAGTGGTGTGATGGTGTGAACAAAATGTTTCATCGGCGTGATGGATCACAATATGATGAATGAAATATGATATTTCATTAATTAGTATCTTTATTCATTTATGTGAACAAACAAATCAACACTGTTTTAAAGGAGGAAGATAAAAATTTGACACCAAGCCGGGGATGATTCCACCACGTCCAGACTTCCCTGTTATTACACTGATGACAGAAAGCCAGAGTTGTCCACATCTAATAGGTAACAAACCATTTACTAAACCTGCTTTCTGGTCCCATATGGGCTATACGTATTGGACTGATGAAGCTCATGTTTACTGATTAGAAAGCAGGAAAGCAACAATATTTCCAAATGCAGGACTGAGTTTTCATTATTCACTCCAGCCTCAGTAGCCAGTGAGGAAGATGAGCTCTGTTTGTTTTTGTCTGTGGGAAGGTTTTTAGACCTCCATTTCCCCATTGGAACCTTGTTGTTGTTCTTAAAAACACATTAACAGGGGAAAAAAAAAAAAGAGTCATTAAAGCCACAACCTGTGCTTTCGGTCTACAGGGAATTACACAATTTATATAGAGAGAATAACAACAGAGGCTCTATTAAAAGCAGAAAATTATCTTATCTCTGCTTCTATGAAATGAACATTTTGGCCATTTTTACTACACTGTCATTCTTGGGACAGTTTGCGGGTAATTTGCACATTAATATAACAACTTCGCTGTTATATTCAGGCCTACACACTGCACCTTCTCCAAGTCTCATCTTTGATAGAGAAGAGGGTAGGTGACTGTAACTTGATCACTATTTTATCTACATACTGGACAAGTGGCAACCAAGAACGGATATATTTGGTTGCATTCAACTTTTTAAAATGCATGATAAACTGCCAGATTTTACCTAATCTATACAGTTTAATCACATTTTGAAACAGTTACATTTCTGCATTTGCAGAATGAAAATTTATTACTCCATGGAAACAGTTTTAGTCAACTGGCTAATGTCAGCTTGTGAGCATGGAATGCAGTTCTGCAAATGAGCTCAATCAATGCTGGGGTTTCTGGGGTCACTGAAAATACCAATTTCCACACACATATTTTTAAGCACCTTTTTGTTATAACACTGCTGTCCACCATAACACTGTTTGCTGAGGTGTAAGGTATGCTACCACCTATACTGGACGCAGTCCTGAAAATAATGGAAACAGCATCAGATTCACTCTGCAGGACAATGTGATGACACTTTGTGATAGAAATATTTCTGAATAACAAAATGTAAAACTGAAGGAATGATACAGATATGTCTGCGTTTTACTTCAACCAATTCACTGTTGCTGTAAGTAATTTAAAATATTGTGTTAAATGAAATAATTTGTCTGTAAACACTTAAACTGCATGGCTAGGACAGACACCGATATGTGCAGTTGGGTATGTCGACCATGCTGTTACACCAGTTCAGCAGGCGATGAAGTGAGGTACAGTGAGTGTTCCCTGGGGAGAGGGGAACACTAATCTGAATGACTGAAAAACATAGGAAAGAGCACAAAAGTGGAGAGTGTGAGGGTTGGTGAAATGGTGAAAAAAAATGAAATGTGGATAGAAACCGAGAGAGAGGGGGATGGAACATTCAGGTTTAGAGGGTAGAGTGTAGAAGAAAGTGTAGAAAAGAGGGATGTAATCCATGATCCAAATGGAGGGCGGCTTGCTGTTAGGAGTAGCAGGGGAATGGGGCTCTCAGACGGCCATACTGGGTAAAAATAGCCGAGAGAAGCAGGGCAGGACTCCTCTATAATGAATAATACACAGAAGAGGAGGGAGGAGGAGCGGAGTGTAGAGAAGAGGGGGGGCTGGTTGGCTTAGATAATAATATAATTAATTACAGGAATTGTGCTTTCTCACTAATCATCTAGTCTGTACAAAGATAAATGATGCTAAATCTTTTATATTACTTATTTATATTACTTGTTTATATTACAAAACATCAATATTTGAAGGTTGCAGATAAGTCAAAACATGCCATAACCCATGTGAGACCACAGATCAGAGAGCATTACAAAACCATTTGGGTTTTAGAGAAGTGAGAGGAGAAATGTGAGGCTTTTATCCCCAATGTAGCCACAGAGACACAAGGATATGCAGTAAGCTCTTTCTTTGAATCAAATATTCACACAGTGGAGAGAAGCACTGTATAACACAGATCCCCATGGATCTGCCTAAGACACTTTGTACTGTGCATCAACACAGGTACAGTTCATTCTATAAACTCAACAGGCAGCAACCTTCAAATTTTCATTTTCTTCTAGTGAAAAGCTTGACGTAACAGACCTCTATATACATTACCTAACACTGCCACAAAAGCACACAGTCATAACAAACATGAAGATGCTCCAGACAATATATATATATATATATATATATATATATATATATATATATATATATATATATATATATATATATATATATATATATATATATATATATATATATATATATATATATATATATATAATTATTATTCCCTTGCCACTGAGAGTACACCTTTGCTGGTTCTGGATCTGAGGGCAGACCACAGCGACCTCCCTGAACAGGGTCCAGTAACCATCACAGTGGCAGATATCCAAGAAAGGGTCTCCAGTATGAAGAGTTGGACAGCACCAGGGCCCGACATGGTTCACACCTACTGGCTAAAGAAGCTGACTGCACTCCACGAGCGTCTGGCAGCACAAATGAACCAGCTGCTAGTTAACGAGAGACACCCGGAATGGCTAACCGAAGGTTGGACGGTCCTGATCCCCAAGGACCCCAAGAAGGGACCGGTCCCCTCCAACTACCGACCAATAACCTGCCTCAGTACTACATGGAAGCTCCTGTCAGGCATCATATCGGCAAAGATGAACAGGCACATGGGTCAATACATGAGCGGGACACAGAAAGGAATTGGCAAGAATACCAGAGGCGCAAAACACCAGCTACTGGTAGACAGAACAGTCAGCCGAGACTGCAAGACCAGACTGACCAACCTGTGCACGGCCTGGATTGATTACAGGAAGGCCTATGACACAATGCCCCACAGCTGGATACTGGAATGCTTAGAATTGTACAAGATCAATGGGACTCTAAGAGCCTTCATCAGGAACTCAATGGGGATGTGGTGTACAACACTAGAGGCCAACTCCAAGCCCATAGCACAAGTCACCATCAAGTGCGGGATCTACCAAGGAGATGCTCTGTCCCCACTGCTGTTCTGCATAGGCCTGAACCCCCTCAGTGAGATCATTAACAAGACTGGCTACGGATACAGACTACGGAACAGAGCAGTTGTCAGCCACCTCCTGTACATGGATGACATCAAGCTGTATGCCAAGAGTGAACGAGACATCGATTCACTGATCCACACTACCAGGCTATACAGCAATGACATTGGAATGTCATTCGGACTGGAGAAGTGTAGTCGGATGGTAACAAAGAGAGGGAAGGTAGTCAGAACTGAGGGGATTGAACTACCAGAAGGCAACATTGCAGACATAGAGGACAGTTACAAGTACCTGGGGATCCCGCAGGCGAATGGGAACCATGAAGAGGCCGCTAGAAAAGCTGCAACCACCAAGTACCTGCAGAGGGTCAGGCAAGTCCTGAGGAGTCAGCTGAATGGTAAGAACAAGATCCGGGCCATCAACATGTACGCCCTGCCCGTGATCAGGTACCCTGCTGGGGTAATAGGCTGGCCAAAGGAGGAGATGGAAGCCACTGACATAAAGACAAGAAAGCTCCTTACCATGCATGGAGGGTTTCACCCCAAGTCCAGCACCCTGAGGCTGTACGCTAAGCGGAAGGAAGGGGGCCGGGGACTGGTGAGTGTCAGCACCACAGTCCAGGATGAGACAACGAACATCCAAGAATACATTGGGAAGATGGCCCCAACTGACCCAGTGCTCAGTGAATACCTCAGGCAGCAGAAACCCAAGAAAGAGGAGGGAGACGAGGAACCATCATGGAAGGACAGGCCCCTGCACGGTATGTACCACTGGCAGATAGAGGAGGTGGCTGATATCCAGAAATCCTACCAGTGGCTGGACAAAGCTGGACTGAAAGACAGCACAGAGACACTAATCATGGCAGCACAAGAACAAGCTCTGAGTACAAGATCCATAGAGGCTGGGGTCTATCACACCAGGCAAGACCCCAGGTGCAGGCTGTGTAAAGATGCCCCAGAGACAATCCAGCACATAACAGCAGGGTGCAAGATGCTAGCAGGCAAGGCATACATGGAACGCCATAACCAAGTGGCCGGCATAGTGTACAGGAACATCTGTGCCGAGTATAACCTGGAAGTCCCGAGGTCAAAATGGGAGATGCCCCCAAGGGTGGTGGAGAATGACCGAGCTAAGATCCTGTGGGACTTCCAGATACAGACGGACAAAATGGTGGTGGCTAACCAACCGGACATAGTGGTGGTAGACAAACAGAAGAAGACGGCCGTAGGGATCGATGTAGCGGTTCCGAATGACAGCAATATCAGGAAGAAGGAACACGAGAAGCTGGAGAAATACCAAGGGCTCAGAGAAGAGCTCGAGAGGATGTGGAGGGTGAAGGTAACGGTGGTCCCCGTGGTAATCGGAGCACTAGGTGCGGTGACTCCCAAGCTAGGCGAGTGGCTCCAGCAGATCCCGGGAATAACATCGGAGATCTCTGTCCAGAAGAGCGCAGTCCTGGGAACAGCTAAGATACTGCGCAGGACCCTCAAGCTCCCAGGCCTCTGGTAGAGGACCCGAGCTTGAAGGATAAACCGCCTGCAGGTTTTTTTTCCCCTTCCATCAGAACCGGATTTGCAATTCTTGCAACTTCATACTGATTCTGCACTGTACAAAAAGACAAAAGCAAAAAAATGAAAGAAAAAAAAAATTCACTCCACAAATTGGGGAACCTAATCAATCTGTCATATTCTACAATGACACAGTTCCTTATTGAATAGTAGCAGCAACAGCAGCAGTGCATTGTTTGAGCCTTACTTGTGGAAAATTGATTGCCACGAGCATTATGTCGCTGAATGAGTTTGTTTACCCTGTTCAGTTTACAAAAATGATGGGGGAGATGTTGCAGCCACTCAGTTCTAAACTAATCACCCTGTCTCTTGATAACACAGCAAAACAATGATGAATGAATTTCTCTGAGTGAAAAGGTAGACGAATCGCGTTGTTCACTGTTTGACAATCTCAAAACGTTGGCCATAATCCCCTGCTAACTTCCAATTCTGCTCTGTCGGGTGGAGCACCTTTACAACCATAATATGTCTGTACATATCCCTAAGAGTGCTGAACAGCTATCATAATGCTTTTAATAAAACCAGAGACTATTAAATGGGAGCTGACTATATGGTGGTCTCTTATGGTGCTCTTGAGGAGCATCACGATTGAGATTATGAAGCAGTTGAAGATGGACAGAATCCATTTATGATTAGCTGGTTTGTTGCTAAATCATCAGGTTTTCCTTCGTTTTTATTCTCTGGAACATTTTTATGGCTTACATAAACTTCAAAGGCTTGGACAGAACCTCTTCTATGTGTGCGCATGAATGTGCATGTAAACCTTGTGAATATGCATGCAAGAGGGCAGGGGAAAGATGTTAGAGTGGTGCAGATCTAAAACCAAGAGCTAAAAATATACACAAAGTGCTTGCAAAGTGAAACCAGCATTCAAATATTTAAATGACAATGCTGGTGTGACACTGAACCCTTTTAGCAGATTTATCAGCTCAAGTAGAAAGAATGTAGGGAGGCAAAGTTAAAAGTTTAAACCGCTGAATAAATCGGCAGAGGGATATTCAAGTACTTTGAATTTTAAAAAGCTATTTATTTGAAGTTCTGTTTATTGGACCATGGCCTGTACAGAAAAACATCATTACACAAATATATGAAGCTTGTTTATCAAATCATAACAGCTACAAGACGATGCTACTGGCTCCGTAGTTGCTTTTACAGGCACAGCTGGAAGGCAGTGTTGTCAAAAGCACTGAGGTTTTTAAAAAATGTGTGCTGGAGTTTATTTCTGACTCGGGTAAGGCTAAATTCTGCAATCTATAATGTATTTGCTGTTCTAAAGACTCAAAAGCTTGGTGTTCAATGGGGACAGATGTATATGAAGAAAGAATGCACCAATCAATATTTGGATTGGTTAATGCTCTGATCCTGATTTAAAATACAGGACTGAATATTGATGACAACAGGCCATCTGTCTAGTTAACCAGTTGTTTCTGGTTTAAAACCCCAATGTGACCCTTCTGTATGGAGTTTAAAGTTAGTCACTGCCTGAGTTTCCTCTAGGTATTGTGAGTATTCATTCCATGGGTGTGTGTGTGTGTGTGTATATCTGAAAATCACAGACAAGGACAGTGCTCTCTCTCTCTCTCTTATTCGCTCATATTTGTTGTAACACCTATTTGAAAGTTTACAACACAAAATGTTGTTGATAACTTCATTAATATTATTTAAATTAATCTGTATTTAGCCACTCGACATGCAATGTGTGTATGACGAGCAATAAAATGAAGTGCACTCAAGAGAGAGAGAGAGAGAGAGAGAGAGAGAGAGAGAGAGAGAGAGAGAGAGAGAGAGAGAGAGAGAGAGATGAGCAATGAGAAACTAGCATGAATATAAATAACAGCAGTATGCTAAAGCCTAAAGAAGCTCACACTGAGCTGAAATGAGCACAATGCAAATAAATGATGTGAATGACAGTACATATTTGTCTGCAGAATTTATTTTGGAAAGTTAAGAAAGCAATGTTTAGATAGTTTTAAATAAAAAGGAAAGATTCTGAGTCTCTTGCTCAGCTCATTAATATCAAGTCAGTAGATACTGTCCTATCTGAGTGTATCTGATCTTAAGTAGGCCGGACGAGTGAAAATGCCCTTTCTTTCACTGTCAAGGCATTTAGGTACATGTTTAATCCCCGAGATTTCGTACTATAAAATAAGGAAATGCAATTTCAACAGTACATTTTCTTTTCAAAGTTTTTGTTGATAGATGAACATTTTTTTACTGAAACTTCTAAAGAAAAACAGAAGCTTTTCTGTTATCTAATTGCTTATCTATTACTTGAGTAATATACTTATACGTATACATATATATACATAACTAATAATGTAATATGGAATGCCGTGGGGGAGGTGTTTATCAGCAGGAAAATCTGTAAAACCTATGAAAATACAGCTAAAAGTCCAAAAATGTATGCCCTTCTTTATATTTTCCAAAGCTGTCCAGCTGCAAGATTGGTGTCTTTGCCATTCTCCCATCCCCTGCTTTACACCCCTGCCTTAAAGGCAAGGTAAGGAAAAGTTGTAGAAAGAAAGCACATCATAGCAAAATGTATCTATATTCTCTTTTTCAGAGATTTTACATTATAAGCTAGAAGGACGAAGAATCCATAGATCCATAAAATCCAGAGAAATGGAAACTGGTGCTGTAACTCACACAGAGACTGTGTGAGAATTTACACCTCAGCCTAATTAATTATAATTAGTTAATTGACTGAAACAAGGCCTTTATGACTATATAAAGAAATACCCTCCCACTGACATCATAAAGGGCCAAGGGTAGAATAGACTGTTAGAAACCAAGTGTTAAGAGCAGTTGGAAACCTCAGCTTCTAATTACTTGTACAAACATGACTTGATGATCCACAGTTGCAGGAGTATGACAGAAATTAAGGAAAAGCATAATAAAGCCTCTTTAATTACTGTTGGTTGTGGTCTTTTCATGACGCCACCACCTCCGTGTATTCGGAAAACATCAGTACTAGGGCTGTACAATTGACTGAAATGTATAATAAAAATAATGGCTTCCAATAATTATGAAAATTACATAATCAAGGAATCAAACGAGGAAAAAATAACTATACAATTTTTCTTAAAAGTCAGACAAATGCATGATTTTTCTAAGTCAGGTTCTGTATAAATCAGAATCAAATCTCACAATGTCAAAAGTAAGCAAATTAAATGTAGGTGTTATTATTTTATCATCTTGCAACAGTGGTAAGTGCAACTTCTAAATATAACCATGTTGTAAGATAAACCCTTTTTTTGTCATATGAAACTACAAATCTGCTTGTTTTAGATTGTTTGATTTATAAAATCTGGTTTTCTGTCAACTTTTTGAAAATGGTTAAAGTGAGTTTAACTGTAGAGTACTTTTCAGGGCTGGCTGTAATAAAGCATGTTATACTGAGTATTTCAATTCTGTTTTGAAGTCTCTTTTTCCTGCATTTCTACTGACATTTTACATCATGTTTAAGCAAATTACCTATGAATAGGACAAAAGCACTAATGTAAAAGCTCACTGCACAATGGCGCACAATGGCAAAATAAAAATCTCAACCTTTGCAGGTTTTTATAGAGAAAACAGTATATTGATATACATACTGTACATCTGTACTTTTGTCATCTATTTACCGTGAAGATGTCTGCTTTAAAAAAGGCTATGCAAAAAGACAAATCCAAATTAAACTAGCGCAACACATGCTTATTTTAAACGTCTGCAAGCTTGACATTGTACGCTGCAGCAGAAACATCTGTCAGGATGAACAAAACTGCTGGTTAATCTGGCACTCTGTGAGAGATTTTGACGCTGGTGGCTCAGATGCCAGCCGCTGTGTCCTAAACAAGGGATTGCGAGTTCAGTATGTAGCGAGCAAAGGAGTAGCTGATTGTAGTGCCATATTAGCTGACCCCAGATGTGTACTGAACATCAAATCCTCTGCAGTAATTCCAAACGCTGCTCCAAATACCAATCGAGGGCTGCTGGTTGCCATGGCAACGGCACTCCTGTCCAATATAGCAAGTAGCAGGTTTGCCAGTCTCTGTGTCTCTCTCTCCCCAGTCTTACTTGTCATTTTATCTTTGTGTTTTGTGTGTAAATGGCACAGCATGCCATTTGTTGCCATGTTTGCTTCTTTTTTTGTGTGTGTGGCTGTAGTCTGACTGTGCCCATGCTGATATCCAATATTTATGGATCGTGCTTTTAATGTGCTGCAAGTATCAGCTGAGGGATTTTTTGTTTTGTTTTGTTTTGTTTTGTGATTCATTGGGTGTGACCAGGATAGAAAGGATTAGAAATAAGTATCACAGGGACAATCAGGCTGAGTGGTTTGGAGACCAAGAGGCAACCTTGAGATGGTTTAGACATGAGCAGAAGAGGGATAGTTGATAGGATGTTAAAAATTGAGTTTCCAGGCAGGAGGTAAAGAGAACGACTACTGAGAAGATTCATGTATGTAGTGAAGGAAGATATGCAGAAAGTTGATGTGCCTGAGGAGGATCCTACGGATGGAAAAAGAGAGCAACCGAAATAAGTAGTACACTGTTTTTGTTGTCGCTGTTTTTCTTCACATGATGGCTTTAATCATGGTTGGTGTCCCACATGATGAAACATTAGCATTTAAATTTCAATATCAATTTTCCAGCCTATTTCGAGAGTGCTCTGACATCGTTTGACGTGGAGCATGCTCCAGTTCTTATCAGAGGAAAAATGTGACTATGACAATGAGGCCAATTGCTATGTATTTGCTCCAATCTTGCATTCACATTGGTTTAAGATCGACTTTTTCTGTCACCTGGAAAAACATTGTTTTTTTAATGTAATTTACCAAATGTTCTTTGCCTATTCATGCTGGTGCCTTATCTATTCACCAGACTGCCCTTTTCCACTTAGCTGCCTGGCTGCTCCTTTGCCAGGCTGTGGTGCCCACTGCCAGAGCTTTGCCTTCTTCCAGTCTAGTGCTCCTCCTCTGCCTTATGCCACCTTCATCAGGGATGGTCCTCTCGCCTCACCTGTTCGACAGTCAGGCCTCAAGCAATCCAACCCACTATATGATAAAGGAAACAGTTAAATAAAGAAGCAGAAGAAATGACAGAGGCAGCTGTTATTTTTTGTTTTGTTTTGGGTTTTTTTAACGCTTCATGATTTCGTTTTTAGTTCATTTATGAGTGGCTCTTGCATTTTCCCCCCATACTATTAGTATGACTAACCTGACATGCCAGATGGTTTGAAACACAGAGCCATCTGGGAAGTTGTCCTCTGAAACTCTTTGGAAAAAAGGAAGCCATATTCACAAAATACTTGGCAGGGGATTGAGTTTTCTCATTTTCTTTCTCTATGATCACTCCCAGCGCAGTATCTGTGACCCTATTGGCCATGGACAAAACTCATGTGACTTTGCAAGTTAGTAGTACGATCTGTAACTGACCATAGCTGTTATTACACCTTTGTCTAGTCAAGGTATTACATACCTCACTAGTCTTTTGTCTTTAACATTTTTCTTGTGCAACAGAAGGTGAACAATTACTAAATGTGCAGTGCCAATAAAGCTTTAATCTCCACTGTACAACAACAACAGCAAAAAACAAAACAAGAAAGCTGACAATGTAAAATGAGGAATAAGCTCATTGAAGTCAATATTGTTTGTGTCAATATTATATTTTGCAAATGTGCAGCTGGAAAAAGAAACACCACTTTAGTTGCTTATAGTTCCATTTGTAAATTACTCTTAATATAACCAGAGGTAAGCTTTTTCATTTTTTTAAATGAGTAGAAGAAGTGCTACATTTATGTGCCACAGAGGCAAGCCAGTTTTAATGTATAAGGTTAAGAAAAGGTTGTGGTTTTGGTTAAACACTTGTAACCCTCAACAAGTCACTGCTGAGTTTTTGATGTTGTAAAGTAGCTGTATGGCTTTCAGAGGTCAAGGTTTCTTACCTGTGTACAGTCTAAAACAAATGCAATTCCAATGCAAAATGAATTACAACAAAACACATGTATATGTACTCTATTGTACATGAAAGTTTTGATTTTGCCTGAAAAATTACCAGAATAAACATATTCTGGGAGGAAAACTGCACATCGTCTTTGCATATTGTGAAAAACTGCACGGTGAATTGATTAAACACCAGCCCTAGGTCATGCTTAAAAACAACAACACTGGACAGATGTTTCAAAGCTCTTACTTAGATCACCCAGACCACTGGGAATATCTGGCCAAGAAAACACAGCCATGTCTTAATCTGCTTTCACAGCTAAGCATATTTAGCCAACAGGATTACAAGCATGACCATCACAGCGTGCACGTGTCAGCAGAGAATATCAAATCAATGTTTGGCGAATCCATAAGCTTCTTATAGATACACAAGGGAGAAGTACAGACCGAATTACTTTGAGGTATGATGACTGGTGACCGAGTCAGATGTATGTACTTCTTAGAGATGTTAACAGCTCAGTAATTACTGTGGCTACTTATTTTTCTATTAATTAACTAGTGTTTGTTGAGAAGTGATAGACACAGCCCGAGGAGTGCCTGAAAGGTCTAAGGTTTTGAATTTACTATACAAAAAACAAGCATGAATTACACAAGGTAATATTCTGAAGTACTAGTGAACTGTAAAAAAATAAAATAAAAATAAAATAAAATGTGGACAGTGAGATATTAGGGAAAGATACTCAACAGATAAGAAATGAAGAAATGTTTTCATTGTTTTATAGCAAACTGTTAAAGCAATTGGGATATGAATAAAAAAAGGGGGGAAAGCATTTAAATGTTGCGATCTACTAACAAATCTGGATCCAATCTGGAGTTTGTTATTTAGTACTTTGGCATTACTCTGCTGGATTTACACAAACAGAACTAAATATCTCTCATTTGTTGTGAAGGTGCAGTTCTTGGTGTTAAGTTGGAGCTGGGATCCTACACACACTGTGAGAGTAGGCTAGTTTGTGTACTGCTGCTCTGCAATGGAGCCAGTGAGTGAGATTAACCGCTCTGAAATCCTCCCACAGCTTATTCTCCACCGAGGGGAAGCCAAAAATCACACTGACAAAAATCTTAAGAAAAGAAACTTAACTGAACTCAGTTAAATTATCAGGCACTAATGAAACCTTTAGCTTATCTCAAATTAAAAATATCAGATTTACCTTTTAAACGCGTCACTCAAATCAGTCCCCCTTTGAGCACAGAAACCACTGTAAAAAAATGCATCTATTTTAGATGGTTTCCTTGACTACACGGCATCCTAGGCATATCCATTAATAGCACATTGTGACGCTGATGCCGGTTTCCTGCCCAGAATTATGGGAAGCCTAGAGGAGAAAAATGTGAACCTCTACATGCAGGACTTTTTTTCTTTCCCTCAAACAAAAGGTTTGCCCACAATATTGGGATTCTACAGTCCAATCCATAGCACAGGGCCACAAAGGAGATTAGCACTGACAAGTTCTTTAGCCATGAAGAGAGCCGTTTTGTGTCGGTGGCAACAGAGCTTCAGTTGCAGCACCCCTGGTATTGATATTTGTAGTGTCAACCTATCTGTGGTAGCATAAGACGATGTATAAGGAAGAGGACTTTGTTTTCTCTGTGGGGAAAATAAAAAGCTAAAGAATTGCTCTCACCTCCACATCTGACTCAATAGAAAGCAGTTTGCGTGTTCAATTGGTCTGGTTCGATTCAATTAAGGAATACAAAAACAACCTGGACAATTGCAGTCGTCCAATCTGAGCCTAATGCTGAAGGACAAGCCTCCACGCACTTCAACGCCTCGTCACTACTTTGCCACTTAAGGGAAAAAAAGGAGCCAATTTTCCTGTGGTACACACCTACACAGACAGTAAACAGTCACTCTATAAAGAGAGAGATGATATGAGGAACAAGGTAATAAAATGAGAGAGAAGTGAAGGAACAGTAAATGATATAAATGAGTGGAAATTGACATAAAATGCACTAATAATGTTGGGTTCATTTGTACAGCCTGTGATGTTAGAGGAGCTGGTTAACAAGAGAGGCATTGTTTTGCAGGACTGTATGAGATGTCAAAATCCATTAGGACACAATCAGAGATGTAAAGCAAACCATGCGACAGTACCTATCTATGATAGAAGCTTCCTTCAGTGGAGACAAAATCAATTTCAATTAAAACAAACTCTGGCCAAGACAGGCATCCACTTCTAACTTGAGACGGCCGGAGACAGCAAATAACAGCTTCAACATAAGCGGCTGAGGAGCACATGGGGCATGCAATAATTAGACACAAACAGATGAGCTCTGCTCTGAACCTCCTTAGTATGGCTAAAGCTTCAGCACCCCGTTTATCAAAGCTCTAAAATATATTTCCTCTTGGGTAACCTTTTGAGTTCTGTCTTGAATGATTTTTAATTACCGTAAATGTCGGGCTATAAGCCGCTACTTTTTGCACAAGCTTTGAACCCTGCGGCTTTTAGTCAGGTGCGGCTTTTCTATGGATTGTCCGTGATTTTTGTCATATCGTAAGACGATTTGTTTTGTGTGTTCCGCTGTTGTACGGCACTACGTTGCCTGGCGGAAGGATCGGGGTTCAAGAGTGGTATGTTAGTCACATGTCCGTCCGCCAGGCAACGTAGTGCCGTACGAAGTAGCGCGAAAAACAAACTTCAAAGTAGCGCTACGCGTTCAGCGTGGATGATGAGCGGCGATAAACTTGCAAGTTATGCCCAAAAAGCAAGTTATGCCCAACTCCACCGGTGGATTCTGACAGCGTGGAAAAGTGTGAAAACATCCACGATCACCAACGGATTTTGAAGGGCTGGACTGCTGCATGATGGAGAGGACGACACCGCCACGGCCCTTCTGAGGGTGTTCGACTCTGACACTGACAATGAGGATTTCTTTGGTTTTGAAAGTGACAACGAAGGAGAGAAGAAGAGTGGATGACGAAGCCATCCTGAGCCTGTTTGTATCCGACACTGGAGAAGAGGACTTTGGTGGTTTTAGTGCGCAGGAAGAAGAGAAAGATGGTGGTGAATGACTGACTTTTCTTCTTGTTAAAGCTGTGTCACTGCACCTGAGCCTAAAAGGTAGTCCGAATCTATTTTTCTGGTGTGCTGTAGGCTACTGTTATGTACTACATGTGCAAATATGTACCCATAACTTGTTTTTCAAAATATTAATAAAAGTGATGTCTCCAAACAGCCATCTCTTTCCTGACAATTCCCTTTGTGCATATTCTCTTACATATGATAAGTCAACATTGAAACACCTGCGGCTTTTGGTCAGGTGCGGCTAATGTATGTACAAAACAGGATTTTCCCCTGATTTTAGCTTGTGCGGCTAATATTTAGGTGCGCTTTGTAGTCCGGGAAATACGGTACATGTTTGTTTATTGCTCTGATTGAAGCCACAAAAAGGTAACAAGAAAGAAAAGAAGGGGAAGCTAAATGTTTCCTAACTTGAGCTGATGTTTTGTGGAAATGTGGTCCGTGCTGCCGACATCGGTTAAACACAGAATGCACTGAGAACATTTTCAGCCAGTCAGCTGAATACTAGATTTTCTCATAGTGGAAACAGTCCTCATGTTTAGTGCATATAGTGGATACAGTAACTCTGGAATCATGATCACGAGATGAGCTTTACACACATTTAATTTTAAAGAATAGTTGCTGGTTTTCCAGTTGGCGTATTTGCCAAAATTGAAGCTACTGTGGTTTGATTAAATTAGGCCACATTTTAGAGTTTCACCAACTGTGAAATTCTAGATTGGTACCAATGCTAAAATTAGAAATTTACCCAATGCCTAAATACCCAATACTAGTTTTTTACAAGATCCCTAAAGTTTTACCACAACAAAACAAAAAGTAAAAACCAAAACCAAACACCAAACATTTTAAAAGCATCTTTTAAGTGGCTGCCACAGTACACAGAAACCTTGGAACTACATACCCTATGCATGCCACAGTGCTAAGGCTTTGTACATCTGCATAATATTACTTCTCACACAGAGTTGCTCACTTGCTAAATAATGGGCCACTAGGCCTAAGTCACGCGCACACACACACACACACACACACACACACACACACACGTTATATTATACAAAAGTAATAGGCTAGGTTTGCTAAAGGCTAAAATAATCACAAGCCCCATGCAGAAAACCTTAGTCGCGTTTTGCTCCACACATAATTATTGGCGATAACACGTCTACAACTTCCTATATCTGCAAGTTAAGGTACCTAACTGCATATGCTGGACATCATTGGTGTGATATTCCACAACAAAAAAATAAAATAAAAAACAGGCATGTGCTTTAATCACCCAGACAGAAAGAAGTGTCACAGTGAGTGCTGGATGCTGTTGCTTGCTAAACCGCTCGCTGAGCTCCTACAGAGTTTTTTCTAAATGGATATTTAAAAAAACAAAAACAAAACAAAACTGTTCTTGGGGAAAAGTCCCTCAGTTTGCAGATGTGAGGTGAAGATTCCCGCATTTAAAAAAAAAAAGAAAAAACTAAAGTAACTGCAAGTAACTTCAACAAAGGACTTCCAACATGAGTGGAGGGTTTTTGTCAAATGCCACATCCTCTGACAAAACGGCCAAGCAGATAAATAAACGATAATGGATGTGCTGAGATTGGGTACATTTACATGTAACATGATGACGGAGAGAGAAAGTTTGATGCAACAGAATGTCTCCCACTTTGTTTTCTCTCACAGAGCAGAGCCTCAGTGTGGGTGCAGCTGCTGCACAGAGAGAGAGCAGCAGGAGAGAAATGGGAGCATGAGTTCCATGGAAGAGCAATACTCTCCATAGATTTTTTTTTCTTTGAAGCTTTGTCCGAAAATAGAGGTTTGAAAAGCTGCTAATCCTACATGACAAAGTCACAAAAGATTGATGTCATGTACCCATGCTAAGAGATGCTTTTTACATGAAAGAGAAGGAAAAAATATCATCTGATTCCTAAATTTGAGAACATAAATACCTGAATAGGTAAATATTTTAATATAGCCCAGTCAAACTGGCTGTAAGACACTTTTTTGACCCATTTTTTAAATGGCAGAACTGTTGATACCCTGAACAAGACTCAAACTGGTGAAAACTTCCTTATATTTCTAAAAATAAAACGCATAAATTTTGAATAGTGGGACACAAATTCCCCCAGGAGTTGTGTCATGAAGGGTGTCCAGCAATAAAAAATCCACAGCTTCATTCTGTTCTTTATATCTATACCATCTGTGAGGGAAAGATGTCATATAAATATAAATGAATGACCCTGCATTGGCAATTTAATTCACTTAATCCTATAAAAACTTTAAGATAAAATGGAAAACACATGTTATATGTAACTTTTAAATATTAGCCACTGAATATTAACCTTTCAACAAAGACAAGATATCTAAGTAATTCACAAGAAGAAAACAACACTTAGTGTACAACTCCAAATTGACATCTTCAATAGTGAATAATAACTCTGTTAGTTTTTAATAAGTTACTGTTAGTATGTTTTAGTCTGCACTCCGCACACATGTCACGTGTCATCTAGCCTAAGTATATAATCTGGGAGAACTGTGGCAAACTCGTTTCAGTCTTCAGGGAAAACAAGCGCTGACCTTTCAAGTATTTGTGTGGCCATGTCATCACGCTTCTTATGTGAAATACACAGGAATCCCCACAATCTCCTCCCACTCATACACATGGCGAGTTAATACAGACATACACACAGATTGTGAGAGAGAGAGAGACACACACACACAACCAACCCCCAATCATGCAATTCCTTTCATTAATAAACTATGCCTGTGCCTGGAGAAGAGTTCAAGCATGAAAGACAAAAGCATTACATAACGCATGCATGGAATTTTAAATCACAGGCTTGGCTATGGGTTTTCACAAGTGGGAGTGTCAGCCTTAAATAGCTTGCATTATAACGAGAATTGGTTCACACTGGGTTTGCCTCATCCAGTTCGTCATGCCTCTGTGGCAGGGGTGGGCTCATGTGGTGCTGAAAGGCAAAAGCAATAATAATAATAATAATAATCTGTAACCTAATCAATCGCTTTACCATTTTATATTAAATATCAAAATTGTCTTTTATGCAACACACAACTGTTTTCTGTTTATTTCTGAGACAGTAAGGATAAATGGTAAATAGAAACGAATCTGCCATTAGTGCTTTGCCCACTCTTGGCATTCTTTCGGTGAACTTCATGAGGTAGTCACCTGAATTGGTTTTCCAACAGTCTGAAAGGAATTCACAAAGATGCTGAGCACTTGCTGGCCTTTTGCTTTCACTCTGTGGTCCATTTCATCCCAAAACATCTTGATTGGGTTTAGGTCAGGTGACTGTGGAGGCCAGGCCATCTGGTGCAGCACTCCATCACTCTCCTTCTTGGACAAATAGCCCTTACACAGCCTGGAGGTGCGTTTGGGGTCCTGTTGAAAAATAAATGATGGTCCAACTAACCGCAAGCCAGATGGGATGGCATGTCGCTGCAGGATGCTGTGGCAGCCATGCTGGTTCAGTGCGCCTACAATTTTGAATAAATCCCCAAAAGTGTCACCAGCAAAGCACCCCCACACCATCACACTTTCTCCTCCATGCTTCACGGGTGGAAGCATGGAGAGATCATCCGTTCACCTCTTCTGGGTCACACAAATGGTGGGTGGAACCAAAGATCTCAAATTTGGACTCATCAGACCAAGGCACAGATTTTCACTGGTCTAATGTCCATTTCTTGTGTATCTTGGCCCAAACAAATCTCTTCTGCTTGTTACTTTTCTTTAGTAGTAGTGTCTTCTTAGCAGCGGCTGTTTGACCATAAAGGCCTGATACGCAGAGTCTCCTCTGAACAGATGATGTAGAGATGTGTCTGCTACTGGGACTCTGTGTAACATTTATCTGGGCTCTAATCTGAGATGCTGTTAACTTCTGAGGCTGGTAACTTGGATGAATTTATCCTCAGCAGTAGAGGTGACTCTTGGTCTTCCTTTCCTTGGGCGGTCCTCATGCAAGCCAGTTCGTTGTAGTGCTTGATGGTTTGTGCGACTGCACTTGGGACACATTCAAAGTTTTTGTAATTTTCTGGACCAACTGACCTTCAGCTCTTAAAGTCATGATTGACTGTTTCTCTTTACTTAGCTGATTGGTTCTTGCCATAATATGAATTCTAAGAGTTCTCAAATAGGGATGTCAGCAGTGTACCAACTTCTGCCCAACACAACTGATGGTCCCAACCCCATTAGGAAGGCAAGAAATTCAAAAAATGAACAAGGCACATCAGTGAAGTGAAAACCATTTCAGGTGACTACATCATGAAGCTTATTGAGAGAAGGCCAGGGGTTTGCAGCGCTGCCAACAAAGCAAAGGGTGGCTACCTCGAGGAATCTAAAATAAAAGACATATTTAGAGTTATGTTTCAATTTTTTCTTTGCTACATAATTTCATATATCTTGCATCATATATTTGATGTCTTCAGTATGTATCTACAATGTAGAAAGTAGTAAAAATAAAGAAAAACTATTAAATGAGAAGCTGTGTCCAAATTTGTGACTGGTAGTGTACATATATTATTTTTGATCAACTGTTAATCAATTCAAGTCTTCATAGAATAATAAACTCTAGTAATCTTGATCTCAAAATTCCACTGAACATTTTTAGTATACGACAGAACAGAGGCGGGAGGGAAACTAGCCCTGTGCACTTGTGTCAGACTGGCACAGACAGCCGTGGATGGAAATGTCAAGCCTAAGGTGAGGTTCTTATGTTAGCTAAAACATAAGAACCTCATTTTCCCGTTTTGTTTTATCACACACACTCATATTTGAACATGCAGTTCAGATGGTCATCACAAGATAGATGTGAATACCATTTGTGAGCCTAGCTGATCTTAAAACTATAGAATACACTGGATTTCTTTAGATTTTTTTCTCGTTTTCTTGAAATTTTGTCAATCAATAAACCTTATATGATGACTGACAACAATAAAATTGTGTTTTACATGTGTTTACATTGCATTTTACATGTGTACAAAACAAGGAATTAAATCAGACTTTTTATGTTGTTCTATGTGTGTTTTGTAAGGTATTTTTATTACATATTAAGTCAGTGAAAAATCTGTAAAAAATTGAAAATAGGAAAATATTATACTGACATTAAACTCATGTGTTAGCTGATTGGAACATCCATCCATGATACTAGAGATTAATTCCTGTTCAAATATATCTAATGAGCACTAAAATAAACTGGGTTAATGTTTAGACGCAATGCCAGTCACACGCTGCTGTGTCATGCCCGATATTTTTTATACAGGTGTGATAGATGACACAAACAGTGAATAAACTGACGTCGCAAGATCTATGAAGTGTCTTTATTCCCCAGAAATTAGAGTGCAATCCATCATGAAAATAGGTAAGGTGGTTGCCTTGCAACCATGTGCGAAGTACACAGCTTCTGAAGGCTGTGGTGTGTGCATATGGAAATATGCAAGCCCGAATGAGGGCAAAGGATTGTGTTTTTGCCATTTTTTAAGTCTTATGCAGCTTTTTGAAATGGAAATAGTTGAGGCTGCTGTTCGGCTCATTCTCAAGGCTTTGTCTCTTGCTCTCTGGATTAGCCTTGAGAGAGTAAAAAACTGAAAGAGATGGAAAAATTGGGGCTAAAATGAAGAAAAAATTAGAAAGTATGCGTCTTTGCCATCTGCCTACATGTGTGTGTTCGTGCGCATGTCTGAGCGAGAGAGAGAGGGAGAGGGAGCAAGAGGGAACGAAAGAGAGACCTCGTTTGCCAAGGCTGTTGTGTTTCCAAAGTGGTGGTGGAGCCACTGCAATGCACCAAAACCAAGGGGAGAGAGAGTGTAAGAGTGAGGGGGTGGGTAGAGAGAGAAAGAAAGAGAGAGAGAGAGAGAGAGAGAGAGAAGAGGGAGTCAAAAATACAGAGACGGGGTAACGGCAGTGGGGGGGGGGGGGGGGGGGGGGAGACCTTTCAAAGAGGGAGAAAGAGAACAAGAAGTATCACATATGAATGGAGAAAGCTCAAGCAGGCTTGGGAGTGTGACTGAGCGTGTGTGTGAGTGTGAGGGGGGGTGGAGAGAGAGAGACTCCCAGTAAGCCTTTTTGCCATCGATCTAGCTTTACCTCACACTCATGACAATTGGGGTGGGAGGTGGGGATCGGTGGCAATGGCTAAAATCCATGATGTCAGGATTTTAATTTTCCTTTCACCTTGTTATTCACAAAGACAGTCCTGATCCCTGCTGTTACAACCAACACACATCTGTACACCCTTTGACTCAACACACAAAATGCAAACAGCACAGCCAACCTATCACCTTCTCCACACACCATTAACAAAGCAAGCCAACCAAACATCCATTCACACACTAGTCATTTTTGCCATCCATTCAGCAGGCCAGACGGGCAAAGTGTCCTCCAGCTGAATGAACATAATGTAAGGAGAGAGAGAACGAAAGAGAGCGGTATTGGGTAGAAAAGAGAGGATTTAAACGCTGCTGAAAAATAGGCATGTGTGAGAATCCTCCTTAAAAATGATTGAGAGCAGGCGTTAACTAGCCATCATGTGGACTTGTGATAAAGATAGATCACGCACACAGCAGAGCTGTAATGTCTACAGTTTACCTGGCTGACAACAAGCACATGGAGAGGAAACAAATGACTGCGGAAAGTGTGCTCTTCTAAAACACTCATCACTACGGCAACTCCAAAAGCGCTCTGCTTTTGGTAGGCAGACAGAGCGAAGGTCACAGAGACATGAAAACAGAGCTGAGAAATAGAGCAAATGCTAAAGGAGGGGAAGAAAGAGAGAGGATTAATGAGTTGTCATGACTCAATCCATTCTTAGAGCAACTGTGGGGCTAATGCCCAAAATTGAGGGAGGCCAGTTATCTAAATAAACCTATTACACTCAGAGAAAAGCACATCATGGAAGGCAGGGCAATAAGGATCTTCCCACAAATATAACAAATACTGTAACAGTATGGATGGGACTTTCATTATCATTTTGGGTTTGATTATTCATACGACAGCTATTTGGAGCACTGGTTTAGCTCAGTGGGTGGTTTAAATCTGACCCATGTGTCTTTGTTGCATGTCTTCTCGCCTCTCTCCCGTCTGTCTTCAGTGCTCAACTATCCAATAACTTAAACAAATGATTCCGATTTTATTGATTTAAAAATGTAGTTACTTACTTTGTAAGATATGATACCTCTACCCAGGACTGTAGCACTGATAGTTCTCTGTGCCCACCTCGCTCTCTATGACAGGAAGTTGTAAGGCAACCAGTGCAGTTCCATAGCGATTGCAGAAAATAAGTAGCTGTAAGCTTTATGTGTTACTGGCTACCACCAAAGTAGTGCAAAACAACACTGTGATTACTAGATTATTCTGTTTCAATATGTGCAATGAAATGGGAGTCATACAACAGCACAGAAGTGGTTGACATACATTGGTAAACTGATCTATGTGAGGATAATGTGCTAATTTATGCACACAAATATCAGCAAGGGCAGAAGGCAAGATGTTTGCTAGCTAGTAAATATAAAACTGGACAGATTTGGTAGAATTCTTGCTTAAAATGGTTGAAATGTTTGCTCACAATTTTATAAAGTAACTAACTTATATTTTTATTTCCATGAGTAAAAGTTTTGGGGTGTTGGGTATGGGCCTGACACTGGTCATGGTCCACTGTTCTATCTGCTGTTCAGGTGCTCCGTACAGTATTTCACCTTTACAGCTTGAATCTAGTAACGTTGTACTATAACTTTTCTTAAGCCCCAAAATTGCATAATCATAGTCCAAGGGATTTATATTTTTGAGTTTTGGTAAGTCACAGAATTCTGATTATTGTTTTACTTAATTGTCATTCAGGTGATGTTAAGTATTAACATCAATTTTCAGTGTGGCTGAGTTCTGCTTTAAAGACTACTTTAGTCTCCCTATTGTACCTTGTCTGTTTGTCCTTTTGCCCGTTCCCCTCAAAATATTTGTGTTTTAGCATTTTTGTTTCATTTCCACTTTTACTTTGACAGTTGGTTTTCTCATGCCTTGTTCTCCTCATTCTTGGAATTGTGTATTATTTGGACTTTTTGGGGATTTTTGGCTTTTCCCGTTTTTCTTCCCTTCCTGGATGAGCGACTCGCCAAAGTGGTAAAACCACAAGATTATCAAAGCTTCTATGGGTTGGAGAGACTGAAAGTCCAGGTAAATGTGATGACCTGTTATCATATTGATGATTTGTGTATTTATTCTACATAGTAGAACATAAAGGTTGCCTTTTTTTTGCTGGGGCGATCATGGCTCAAGAGTTGGGAGTTCGCCTTGTAATCGGAAGGTTGCCAGTTCGAGCCCTGGCTTGGACAGTCTCGGTTGTTGTGTCCTTGGGTAAGACACTTCACCCGTCGTCTACTGGTGGTGGTCAGAGGGCCCAGTGGCGCCAGTATCCGGCAGCCTCGCCTCTGTCAGTGCGCCCCAGAGTGGCTGTGGCTACACTGTAGCTTGCCATCACCAATGGGTGGATGACTGGATATGTAAAGCGCTTTGGGGTCCTTAGGGACTAAGTAAAGCGCTATACAAATACAGGCCATTTACCATTTTTGTTTCAGCTTTCACACTTTCCAGGGAATAACGTTTGCTTTATTCATTACATAAGGTGCTGCAAGATGCTTACCATGCCTGCCTAAGAATACAAAAGTACCTTTTTCAGTAGGCTGGGATAATAGTTTAAACAGACCTCTGTGTCTCTTATATTATGTTCTAAACACTGTTAACAAACAATCTTTAATTTGATTTGCAAAACTCAAATGAACTGTATAAGGATTTGTAATGGTATTTGGCTCAGGCATACTCTGCAGTCACCCTCTTGACATTGCACCACAGCAGTGGCATGCATGGTAATGGTGATGGAGAGTGTGTACCCCCAACCGGGTGCAACGAGCTGACAGAACCTTTGGATTGTGGAAGAAACCGGGCTGTGGAACAGCTTCAGTGAAGTGTACGCATCATTCTTCCTCCTGCCTGCTGCAGCTCTATGGCGACTATTCTCGTAGCCAAACAGGCAAAAACATTAACATTCACAACACAAAATTTCAAATTTAGAGCACCTAATTAAAATTCATTTAGCTAGTGGCACAACTGTTACATCATACATCTTCCCTTACAGTTCACCTTTTCAAAACCAAAACCAATGCCTCGGCACCGCTCCCAGTCCCGAATAATTTTCCAGCTGGAGAGAGACAGAAACACAGTGAGCAAACAGTGTGCAGCGGCCCTGAGGGACCGGAAGGCCTAGTATAATTCCTGAATACCAGCCCAGCCCCATGGGGATCCATGACCTGTATCTCTGGCCCTCTGCTCTCTGCCTCCACTGCCTCAGTAGATTGAGTCTGTACTGTTCTCCAAATCAGACCAAAATAACACATTAGCCCTGCAACTACAGTATGTTTAGTTCTCACATCCTGGCAGCAGTCGTTTATTTTAGCAAACTACGTCGGATAAATTATCATAGTGACCTAATAAAAATAATCCGGTCCCCATTGCTCCATTTACTATCTCCAAAAGTCGCATATATTTTTAGTGTGGAGAAATTATGGCAAACTTTGCAACACAAAAAGTGTCCTGTGAATGGTCCTCCCTGGGTTCAGCTGTTAGATTTAAAGAGAGGAGTGCTGAGAGACTTGGCACCTCACAGATCCTCATGGTGCTCTGTTGAGGACTCATCCCACAGGACTAAAAAATAAATTCAGAATGATGAAACTAACTGAAACATTGTGAGATGCTGACAGTGACAAGTGCAATGGAAAGAAATCACATGCACAACAGAGACATGTCACTGGGAGGTAAAAGAAAAGCACCATCCCCATTCAACTGCCTGGAGATTGTCTATGTTGCTCTTTTCAGTCAGAAACAGGTGACACATAGGAATATCTCACCTCATTTCATCTTTTGGTGAGAAAAACAGTGAAAAACATAAAGACCCTATTATAACTTTAAAAAAAAATTAAATAAAACAAATCATCTATATCTTTACAAATAAAAAGTAGCTTGCTTCGTCTTAAACCAAACCACTAATGTACTAATAAGAAGAGGTTGTCGGGGTGCTGACAAAAAAACAAAAATGAAACCAATAAATATACTGATTTAGTTTTATTGTCTCATCCCTGGTAAACACTACAATAAATCATAAATACCACTTTAAAGTTAATATTTATTCAACATTCTTACCACATAAAAGATCAAAACTACATAAGAGCTTTTAAAAAGTGCGCCAGTCTCGTTCAGTCTGTGTTATGTTGGTCACTGAATACAAAATCTCATGTCTAACAGACTGCAGAGGAGCTGTTGTGCCACAGAACGAAGCCAAGTGACTGAGTCTGTGATGATGTGCCATTATTTGTGTGTATAGGAGGATGCTCTACCTCTCCCTGCAGTTGTTTCCTCTCCTCCCCCTGTTTTTCCTGTGTTAGTGTCACCGAGGTCTGCCCTGCAGCTTGCCTACATGTGAGGGAGAATTTGTCACTTTCTATCAATCGGTCCTAATTCCCCACCTCCCCTATGTGCAGACAGTTACATAACAGCATAAGGATTTCTGGGCTAAGGAACGTTTACACCCCCTCTCACTGTTCTTTTCTCTCTGCATCTTTCTTCTTCTTCACATACACACCAAAGCATTCACACACACACACACACACACACACACACACACACACACACACACACACGCACACACACACACACACACACACACACACCTTCTCCTCACTTGCTGTTATGCTTAACAAGCCTCTTTCATCATACACACGACACAGACCGTTGTGTAATTCCCTGGCATCCTGATCTCTCTCATTGGAGGCTTTTCTACACCATCAGTCAAACTAAAGGGAACACGCATAGATGCTGGCAGTCTTGATTAAAAGAAAACACACAACTGCCCCCTGCTGACTTAGTCAAGAAAAGCACATCTGGGTTACTGCAGAGAAATTAATTGCATAAGCTCAACAATTCTCGATCAGATTTACTGTTAAATGTTCTATACAAGCATGAAAAAGCACCTAGAACTCGAAACCCTTAAACAGCTAAACATCAACAACACAGTAATATTTCTTTTCTTTTTTTTTTTCAAGACATACATTCAGCAGCACATATTATGAGCTCATCTTTAAACCAGTTAATAGGCTGCCCTCTCCTGTTTGGTCCATGGCACCACAATTCTCTCTTTAACCATACAGTGCGCCACCCATGAGGAAAGTCTTTGTAATTATTTGATTCAATTTACAGAGCTGTATTGAAAATTAGATAGGATCAGGGCATTACATAGGTCATGCTGCATAAGGTGTATTGATCTTCAGTATATTAATCCTTCCTGCTCTGACACACAAAGAAATAATAGAATGAGTGATGTTGCAAAAGCTATGGCACTTAATGCCAAGCTAGATTAGAAATCAATGGCTCCTCTGAGGGAGAACATTTCTACCATGTAATAGCATTAAAGTACGAGGACAGATGAGCAAAGAGACAGAGAAAGTTAAAGTGAAAGGGTAAAGATTTTCCATGAAAACTTGGACATGGTAGATCTTCAAAATTCTACATACTTCTTTTTAATACATTTGTGCAGGAAACCCGGAGATAAGGATCATACATGGTTTACAACTAAAACCCCTTACAAATGACTGATTTTTTTTTAAACCTCCTCTCAAATTTAGACAAAACATGATTCAAGAATTATGTCCTTTATTTAAACCACAGACTGTATATTAAGGTAGAAGTAGCTTGGTCTTATGTTACACTGACTAAGCGCAGTTTGAAGACCAAAGTTCCAGCTCAGCGTTGGTAGCATTTCCTGTTTGGAACAAGAAGTTTCAATAGTAGGAGTGCAGGGTGTTGCCTTTCAAGCAAACTCTAGTTTACTGGAGACACTGACAGGTTTATGCTACATAAGGAATGTATCACAATGAAGTAAAGTCCTTAATAATGCAGACAGAATGAGAGAGATGATAGAGATGATACAGAGATGATACAAAAATGTATGGTTTGGTATGTGCCTCTTTTTTGAGGTTAACATTTGGTGCATTAGCAATACATCTGCTGAAAAAGGTCAAGTAATGCTATATATTTGTTTGTCACTTATAATTCTTAAGGAACTTTAACACAGTTGGTGGTGAGTAAAGTGAAGAAGTGACGTAAAAGTGATAACCAAGTCCAAGAATTCAAAGACAAATGGGTAAACAAAGAGCCAAAAGACACAAGAAGAAGGGACAACAAGGGAAATCAGGAACAGAAACTCAAACTAACATCAAAATCTAAATGCAAAACACTAGAATTACAGTAAACAGAAAGTTATTAGTATTCAGGACCCAAAACCACCACAGAAGACAAATTATTAAGGTTAGGGTTTCAAATATAAAATGACTTGTTACTAGAGGTATAAAAGGGATACGTCCATGATGGCTGTGCACTCTTATCATTTAAAACTATCACCTCAAAATTGTACAGATGGCAAACATCAACTTTTTCTTTCTTACATCGCCTTGTTCCCAAGTTAGCATTCTCAAGTGATTCTAATTGAACTTCTAATTGTACTTTTTATGTACTTTTCTTTTTAATTATATATGTTTATTTATCATCATCATCATCATCATCATTATTATTATTATTATTATTATTATTATTATTATTATTATTATTATTATTATTATATGCAGAAAATTTGACATCTAAGCATGAGGTCAAGGTCACTTAGATCCAAGCTCAACTAACATTTTTAGTAGATGCAGTCACAAGATTTTCTGAAAATGTAACATCTGATCTTGACCTTGGGGTTGACGTTACTGAGATTTAAACTCATCTGAGATTGTTAGTAGAAACACATATGATACTGGTTTGAAACGCCCACGTTGCTGTGTTCTCAAGTTATCACTTTCACAAACTCGGATGTCTACATTGTCTGCCCATGATGACAATCCGCCATTAGCCTTTTGTGGCTGAGAGGTAAAAAGAAATATCAGCTTTACAACTGCAAACTCAAACCATCTTCCTTGAATAAACTTTACTGGAACTGTCACCAAACCAGCGGTTTGGGCCAAATCTGTTAACTCCGGATACTTTTCCAACTTGTCTCCGTGAGCAATTTTAAACTACCTTTACTCGCATTTGCTTTGTTACACTAAGCCACTAGTACATTGACCTGCGGCAGGCTGGACATGCTAAAGATTGCAAAAATTAGGCACCATCACACGATCAATATAACATGGGTAGCTGTGGAGCCATGGTTAGGAGAGTTTGAAAAACCTTCTAGTTGGCCCATGGTAAAATATGCTACTACTACTACTATCATAATAATAATACAACTGCTTTGATTCATATGAAACAATGTGATTTTTATTCATCACACAGCCTGTAATTATAGACATCTTTGAGTATATCGTTTTTCACCCATGACTCATTCTCCATGTCCACATAAAAAAAACAGGGTTAAATAAAATATTATATATTATCCCAGTATTACTGGGGATTGTTCTTGATCCAATGCAATGGAAACTGAAAACCAACTGTTGTATGGGTAGACTGATTTGACACTGAAATAATTTTTAACACACACTTTATATTCTTATTATTATATCTTTAAATTTCAGTGAAAACAAAAGTTCTCTGATGCTGAAAGAAAATCTCACATCCTACCTCTTTTTGTGGAAACAGAAAGCTATGATAACAAATGTGTTGGTAGAAATACTCAAGTACCACGTTTTTCCTGTCAGCTGTTCTTCCTTTTCAAGATAAGCTGTGATTACACAAGTATTTCTGAGCCTTAATAAATATTCCATAAAATCCTCATCAGGTGGCCACATTGTCCTTTTCCCAGAAGTGACTGAAGCAGGCATCCCACTATATTAATCCTAGAATAGCAGTCATCTACAAAAGGCCTTTGTGACTGAATATCGGTGCTCACCATCAGCCTGTTCCTTTATATCAAAGAGGCTGCCTATTAATATTTACACAAGAGCCATTACAGCACAGAGGTAGACATGCCTGAATCAACACACAAACAATCCTCAGTCTGGTCAGCCAACAGTACATTATAATGGAGGAACAATTGCTGGCAACCACTGTTAGGTACAGAGTCCAGTAAAATTTAAGTGAATATTAATATTAGTAGTACTGTGCACAAGTCTTGAGTCATCCCTTATATTTGCTAGGAAACTGGGAAACTGATGCAGCGATTTATGGACGTGAAAAATCATTGTGGAAACAGATAATAAGGCAAAAAGAGAGTATGTACGATTCTAAGATGCTTGAAAGTAATTTGGTATGACCACTATTATTTTTCATCACAGCCTGAATTCTCTCCCAGCTAAGGATTTTAAAAGCCCTCTTTGTTGATAACACACCATTTCAATCATTTAGAGTTTCTCTGGCTCTGAAGAGGCCAATCCATGACTAATTCCGTTCCACTGTGTGTTTTGTTGTCCAGGTATGTTTTACTTCACTGACAATGTATTTCTCATGCTGAAAAATGAAGCACTTGTAAATCAGATGCTTTGAAGAAGGTCCTAAATGCTGGATCATAATCTGAAGGTGCTGTTCTGCGTTCATACTTCTATTAATTTTGAGTAGAGACCCAACAACACAAGCTGAGGTCTAGGAGTGTGAGGTGCACTCACTAGGACTGCACTCTTCTGGACAGGGACCCTTGATGTGTGCCTGGAATCTAGTGGAGCCACTTATCCAGGTTCATGGTTACAGCTCCTAATGCTCCCATTATCACTGCGACCACTTTGGACTTTAACTTTCACATCTGGTCCAGTGCTTTCTTGGCCCCCTGGTATGTCTCTATTCTCTGATATTCCTCTTTTCCTTGGGTGGGATTGCCTCATCTATCACAACTGCAGTCTTCTCTTCTTTGTCAACCAAAACTATCTCTGTCTGGAACTCAAAGTCCCACGGAACCTTAGCCTTGTTGTTCTCAACCACCTTTTGTTGAATCTCCCACAGGGACTGGAAGACTTCTGGTTCATACAGATGTTCCTGTACACTATCCCAGCCACTTGGTTTGCTTCCAAGTGTAAGCTGTCGCAGCTTGCATCTTACATCTTACATCCTGTTACTATGTGCTGGACATTCCAGGGCACCTTTGCATAGTCAACAGTCTAAATTCTATCAGCTGTGGTAGATTGTGTAGTGTAGATAGTGTAGTGGTTTACACTATGTAGCCACTAAGCAGCATATTAACCAACGCATCAAAATAATTTAATTACTGTAGAAGAACATTACAACATTATTGAAGAATATCATGGAAAAGTTCAGAATTAATTCTGGAGAATGGTTGTATGTTGGTCTATGCAGAGACAAGGCACAGCTTTGCAGGCCATTGTCTAGATGTGCTTTTATTGTCACTGAGCAGTGCAAAGAAAATGTGGAACAACTCATCTGTGTGCTAATCTAGCTTGTGGTGTTTTTGGTCTTGGCACTTGTTAAAAAAATAAATTAATACATACAAAGAGGGGAACAGAAACCAAGGTTTAACAAAATGAAACTGTCCACTGAAACCACTATCTGAGCTTTTCATGTTTTTTTTGTATTTTTTTAGCTTTCCCCCCTTTGACCTACCTTTTAACCAATAAGCATTAGAACAAAACATCGCAACATTCCCAATAGCCTAGGTAAGTTGGGTTTTTAATGACTCCACACCCCACGCCACAACATATAGACAACTATTTGCAAAGCTCTGCATATGACAAACACACAACAATGCTAGGCACTTGACCTGTTGTTTTGTGGTATCTTTTTTTTTTAAAACTTGAGTTTGGTAATCTGGCCTTCACAACCTAGATTTTTCTTGAGCCAGACAAAATGAATAAGAGATGGATCTGACTGCATTGTAATGACTTGTCAATCACAATGTTGCAACGCCCCAAATCATACTATTCCACTAAATTAACTGCATGCTTTATTAAATAAGATTACAATTTCTTTATAGTTTGACTTCTTTTCAAAACCAAAAGACTTGGCCTGTGCTGGCCTTGGCATTGTTATCAATAACAAATATAGAATACTGCCAGCCATGCGCTTTGTCATCAGTGTCTGGGTAATAATGCCATGTAAATACATATAATACATACTTTTCCAGACATTACACGATGACGGTGCAGTTCAGCGGTGGGATTTACCAATAAATAGCCTTTAACCTGCAAGATCCCTAGTGGTTTGTGCAGTGATGGGCTATCAAATCAGGGAGAAGAAAAATACCACCGTTTGTGCCATGGGGTTATTGGGTTTTGTTCTGTGAATTTGTCTGCGGTGTTCACAGTGCTCTTATACTGTGTCACTGCTTCTGGACAGCATTTGCCTGGAGGGAAACAGAACACCGCAATACAGATTAAATCTCAGCCAAATCAGCCTCATGAACCAAAACACCGAGGACAAATTGAGTTACGGTTATAAACGTCATATGTCTGTGTTTCTGCTACATTAGTTAATGCATTAATAAAACGTGATGATGAGCACATAAACACACAAACAGTTTCGACTGAAAACCTCAGTGGTGAAGGGTGAGGAGTGCATGAGTGAGTGATTGTGGTTTATAAAGAGACGATCCAGAATAACTACGGGCACTCATAGTATCTCTCTCTACATATATACAGACATATAAATGCACACACAGTCATACATAGAATGCCATAACCAGGTATGTATAGTACAAAGGAGCTTCTGTGCGGAGTATGTCCTGGAAGTCCCGAGGTCAAAATGGAAATCACACCCGAGGGGGAAGGGAATTTTTTTAATGTTGTTTAATCAAGGCAGTTACGTTGATTTTGCAGAAGGATTTATGCTTTAACTGTGATCTCAAGGCTCCTGTATTCAATATTTTCAGATTAAATATGAATCAAATGATTGTGCAAGGTGTAAGAACGCCACAGATAATGAGCACTCACTGTGCTTACTGTCTTTCAGCCACTTGTTTTGGATTTACGGTCCACAGCTTCACTCTCATAAATCTCATCAACCCTGTTTCCAACCACAAGCAGCTGCTTTATAAGCAAAACAAGCTTTGATTACCCTTCTGTACACTACCTGACGTCAGACCAAATAACAGGAACAGAGCATTTCAAACAGTACAAGTGAAGCAGTAGTCAATACAAGAGAAAGTTGCCAGTGTCTTTCGACACAGATAAGTTTGAAACATTGAAGGGATTAACTGAGTAACAAGAAGCCACAACAACAAGGCAAGTCAAACCTCCACTACGCAGTGCTATCAGAAGACAAGTAATAAAATTTAAAAAAAAATGCTCATATTGTGACTTATTATTAAAATGACAACTGTTAATTTTTGCAGATCATTTCTGCAAATCTAAGCCAATCACAACAGGGATTTCCAAATCCACCAGGACTGCCATACCCCACCTTATTAAGTGAATGTTTAATCAAATTTATAGAAAAGTGACATGTGATATTTACAGTTATTGTATTAGTTATCTTCTATTTAATGTTTGACCAGTTTAATAGGCTAACTGAAGATATCTATCTTGTATTAGTTATCTTCAGTGAGCCAGTGTTTGGCCAGTTTAATTATGAAAGCAACTTTAAATCATTTGATCTAATTTACATTTAAATTACAGATGCATTGATTGACCAACCAGTGACCAGGGTGGTGGTCCCCATCTTTAAGAAGGGGGACCGGAGGGTGTGTTCCAACTACAGGGGGAATCACACTCCTCAGCCTCCCTGGGAAAGTCTATGCCAGGGTGCTGGAAAGGAGAGTTCGTCCGTTAGTCGAACCTCGGATACGGGAGGAACAATGCGGTTTTCGTCCTGGTCGCGGAACACTGGACCAGCTCTTTATCCTCTCCAGGATACTTGAGGGTGCATGGGAGTTTGCCCAACCAGTCTACATGTGTTTTGTGGACTTGGAGAAGGCATTCGACCGTGTCCCTCGGGGTGTCCTGTGGGAGGTGTTGCGGGAATATGGGGTGTCTGGCCCATTGCTACGGGCCATTCGATCCCTATACAACCGTTGCAAGAGCTTGGTTCGCATTGCCGGCAATAAGTCGGACTCGTTCCCGGTGGGTGATGGGCTCTGCCAGGGCTGCCCTTTGTCTCCGGTTCTGTTCATAATTTTTATGGACAGGATTTCTAGGCGCAGCCAAGTGGCGGAGGGCTTTCGCTTTGGTGGCCTCAGAATCTCATCTCTGATTTTTGCAGATGATGTGGTTCTGTTGGCTTCATCGGGTGGGGGCCTCCAGCTCGCACTGGAACGGTTCGCAGCCGAGTGTGAAGCAGCAGGAATGAGGATCAGCACCTCCAAATCTGAGGCCATGGTTCTCAGCCGGAAAAGGGTGGAGTGCCCACTCCGGGTCGGGGATGAGTTCCTGCCCCAAGTGGAGGAGTTCAAGTATCTCAGGGTCTTGTTCGCGAGTGATGGGAGAAGGGAGCCGGAGATCGACAGACGGATTGGGGCTGCAGCTGCAGTAATGCGGATGCTGCTCCGGTCCGTCGTGGTGAAGAGGGAGCTGAGTGTAAAAGCGAAGCTCTCAATTTACCGGTCGATCTACGTCCCTACCCTCACCTATGGCCACGAGCTGTGGGTAGTGACCGAAAGAACGAGATCGCGGATACAAGCGGCAGAAATGAGCTTCCTCCGAAGGGTGGCTGGCCTCTCCCTTAGAGATAGGGTGAGAAGTTCAGCCATCTGGGAGGGGCTCAGAGTAGAGCAGCTGCTGCTCCACATCGAAAGGAGCCAGCTGAGGTGGTTCGGGCATCTGACAAGGATGCCCCCTGGGCGCCTCCTGGGTGAGGTGTTCCAGGCATGTCCCACCGGGAGGAGGCCCCGGGGCAGACCCAGGACACGCTGGAGAGATTATATCTCTCGGCTGGCCTGGGAACGCCTTGGTATTCCCCCGGATAAGCTGGAGGAGGTGGCTGGGGAGAGGGAGGTCTGGGCCTCTTTGCTTAGGCTGCTGCCCCCGCGACCCAGCCCCGGATAAAGCGGATGAAGATGGATGGATGGATGGATGGATGACCAGAATCAGGTAATTTCCAGTGTCACTGGCCCTAACCAGTAGCCTACTGGTGTGACAAATTAGAAGCTGGTCCAAGACACAGCAGCGCAGGCAAACAATGTGCATACACTCACAAGCTAAACTTGTCATAGTCCTGGGTCACTGATAGAGTATTTTCAGTTTTGGTTCTTGTTAGTTGGTTCCTGAATATTTATTTTCTAGTGCCTTTAGAGCTTGTTATTTATAGTTTTTGATTTTTGGTTTACTTCTGTTTGTTTCCCTTCATGTCCAGTGTGTCTCTGTCTGATCTCTGTGTCCTCATATTTGTTTACCTCCAGTCTCTCCAGTCATGTCCCAGTTTATGTATGGTCTCTCTGTTTCCGTGGCAGCCTGTGTTCCCTGTCTTGTACGTAGTACGTCCGAAGTCCGGTCCCTGTGTTAGTCCCTTCCTGTTCCTGTAATCTTCTGTGTTTCTTGCCTTTGTCTCTCATGTCTCCATGTCTATTTAGTCCCACTCCCAGTCTCACATTCACATGTCCTAGTCTGAGTCTCAGTGTGTGCTACTTCTTGTTTTATTTTGATTGGCCCCTGTACTTCACTCTCTGCACTAAATTACAAGCGTAATGATTTTCTCATCTTATCTGCAACAGTGCTGCAGTTTATGGTTAGATTTTTTTATGTACAACCATTTTATCTTTATCATCATCAACATATGATAAATTGTGTGTGGTGGAAGAATCATATGATGCATGAAACGCCTCTTTTTAGGTGAATATACATAGAGCCTTAGCAAGCAGTGATAATCACCGTTGTGATACCGGTTATTTCCATTGGAGGTTTTAGGTCATGTCATGCCAGCTAGTGCAAAAAAAAAGTCTACCTGTGTTACACTATGATCTGATGACCATCTGATCACATTTACCTTCAAACAGCTGAACATGGACGTTGTAAAGAAGCTAACAAAGACTAAAGTTCAAGTTAGCACAGCTCAGAGCCAGCAGATTGTTTGCCTGCTGTGTTGATCATGCTCTCATAGTGTGTCATTACTTCTGGACTGCATTTGCTTAGAGAGAAACAGAACACCATGACACACATTAAACCCCTGCCAAGTCAGCCTTATGCACCACAACACTAAAGACATGAGACTGGCTTATAATTTGGTCCTTTGCTGGGAAGAGTCAAAAGATCAAAGCAGTTATGATTAAAAACTGAAAAAAGAAAATGGGTGACGTCCTGTTATCTGCTGAATTTATAATCATATTGGAAAATGATTCAAGCACCTTACATTTTCTTTCTAGCATATAAATATATTGAACCTGCTTTTTGTTTGGTAAAATAAATCAAGTCATTTTCAGTCAAGTATTTGTACCTCTTTCCAGCAGCAGAGCACTTTTTTTTGGATGTTTCAGTGAGAGAAGATCCTGTAACTTGTTGCAGCTTGGGAAAAATGTCAAAAAGTTCACTGATTTCTTTTATTATAAAAATAATATTTTGCATTGAAGGAAAGTTGACTTTGCAGTCAGGTATATTGGAATAGGATAATAAAATTGCTTTTAATTTGTATGATTTGTAATTTAAATGCTAATTATGTCTACTATCACGCATTACAGGTAGCTCAAGAAGCCATTTTTTTCTGAACTGCAAGCAATACTGCAGATTATATTATGTGCAAGTGTGATTTCAAAAATCTTATCAATAAATTTGGGCTTTCTGCTTGGCCAGACTCTGAACTTCAAGGTCGCTTTGCTTTACCATCTACTGTGAAAACCCCAGCATATCTTGAACCTATCTGCAGCCCATTCCACTGAACCAAACAGCTTTAACGAAGATATATCTCTTCACAGGGCGGCAAGGTCAAGGATAGAGAGGGCACTTGGCAGCCAGATGCAAACTGTCCTTCCTTCTGCGGCCAAACTGACTGGCTGAGACGACCGAGCTCAAATCTCCCTCTGGATCAACAGAAACAGGACCATGAGTGCAGGCCAAGGGGGAAGAATTCAGATACTGCTTTGGTCACCAGTTAAAAATAACAGTAAGTCCAAAGAAGTTGTAGTAGATGGTAGAATTATAACATAGCAAGAGAATGCCAACAAAGGCATAATTACATTGACAGATTCAAACCTGCAGGCCTATGCAAAACCCATTTAATTATTTTTTGCATTTCCCTTGAAATAATTATATGTACTCCCTCTGTTTCAGCTAAACTATCCCTTACACTCACGGACAAACTGTCATGATCTTCCAGCGCCAGCAAATATGATACAAACTCACATGGTCAATATGGGATGCACAATAGTGTCAACAGTTAGCCTATTCATCAATAAGATACAAAGAAAGAAAGAAATCAGCACAAATTGTCATATAAAAAAAAAAATCAATTTAGGCATTTTTCAAGGTAACATGAAAACTGAATGAAATATTGTCAAAATAATTCACAAAGAAAACAGATTAATGGATAATAAATGAAGCCCTTCTAAGAATTTATGGTCAAGTTACATCTGAAGTAGAAAAAATTCCCAGTCATGGTATATAAGTAAAACAAAATAATTTTTTTTTAAACTATTTTAGTTATTTAGAGGAAACTTTTCAAAGTTGTTCCAGACAGAGTATGACCTTAGGGGCTGCACCAAGCCAAACAAAGATAAATATTATTTTGAACTGTGTAACATAATAGTACTTTAATAGAGTCCTAAAATAAAATTATGGAGGCAGAAAGAAAGAAATTGAAACTCTACTAAAGGGAGTGTTCTCCCATTAAAATTATATTTAAAACACTAAGCTGGCCTGGTTTTCTCTACGAGATCACTTCAAAGCTTCAGAATGCTCAATGTACAGATACTGAGCCCTTTAATTTTAAGCAAGGTCCCAAAAAACATGCAAACATCTGCCCAAGAAAGCATTGCTCCAGAGAGTACAATGCTAAGAGGTCACACAATGGACCTTAAAACCTTAAAAACCAACAATGACAAAAATATCACAAAGAGAGATCTCAACATGCCAGGATCAGAGCATCTCATGGGTAGATGGTATATCTATACATCTATATATCATGAGAGAGACCACAAACCTACCCCTGTGGTACACCATGCTTAATAGATGCAAATAAAGACATACCGTAGCTGTTTATTTGCTCAATTTGTCAGATATTGGGAAAACTATGTGAAGACTGTATGTACTGGATATCCACCACCACAATAGCTGTAGACTTTCCAGTAGCAGGGTTTATTTGAAGCTGACTTGTACTGGTATTCATCCACAATGAGTGCGGTTGGAGTACTTACAAAATACGAACTAAGAAATATTGAGAATGGGCTCAGCAGTAAAAAATAATTTTAGTAGGGGGGCAAAAGTTCTGTAACATGGCTTGAATTCCCAACACAAAAATCACCAGTCTCATGTTGTGGGTCCATTTTGTGTGTGTCAGTAGCTACCTAAATTGGTTAGCTGTTGTGTGTATGCGTGTCTCTGATGTTCCAATAGTTTAGTTTCAATTCAAATTAACATCTCAAAAAGCCAAAGTTAGACCAACAAATAGCATTCCACGAGGTAAAATGACTGTTTTTGTGAAGAAAGTCAGGTGACTTTGATGATGGCAAATTCCTATTGTGTTTTCACCAAATAGATGAACTCGAATCAGCTGTAATGCTGAATGTATACCTTGTACAGTGTGTAGACAAAAGGACAGCAAAGGTGGAGTGTCACGTGTATAAGATTGAAGTGAGAGAGAAAAGTACTGGCACAGCTTAATGAAAGAAATACTTTATGTAATGCAGATATTAAAATGTATTGTTTAAAAGGGGTACCATCTCATCCTAGTCCTATGAAACAGACACTGTGATCCAACCACCCATGGTCTCTTTTGACAATAATTTCTTCTCATTTTGCTTCTCTTTTGCACTGCTGTAAAAGAGCAGTGGAGGTTGAGAAATTAAAGATGGTATTTAGTATGTTAATTAGACATGTGCAGGAGGTGGTTAGTATCAGGTTAAAATGTACTACTCTTGTAGATTCAATAATGTTGAAAGAAAATTCACATCAAAACTGAAGTGGATATACGTCAGAATAGTGTAATCAGAATCAAAATCTCATTTGTTGCCAACTACTTACACAAACAAGGAGTCTTAGTACCATACAATACAATAACACAAAAAAAGAAAATATAAAATACTTACAGAGAAGGGGGACGTGTGAAATCTAAGTGTGAACATCATGTGCAAAGCACTCAACTGCAATGAGTCCAACGTGCAATGTTTTTATAGCGTAGGTGAGTAAGTACGTGTGCTAACGTAGCACATTCATTATAAGGAGTCAGGGTTGAAGTACTAGGCTTTGTTAAGTAGTCGAACTGCTGACAGAAAGAAACTGCTCTTGCAATGTGAGGCATTGGCCCTGATGACCCACAGCCTGCTACCAGTATATCACCAGGGTGAGAGGTGTCAGCAGTAGAGCAGGGCGATATGACCAAAAATATTTATCATGATATACATTTGAAAATTTGCGATAACGGTATAACTGACGATATAATTGACACTAGACAAAATACTTTATAACTCCACAACTTTATTAGTACAAAAAAACCCCCATCAATGTATTTTCACTTAAACAAGCAGATGTTTTTATGTGCATTAAAGTAATATAAAAATTTTACCGTGCAAATGCAAATTCCTTGCTGACAGTTTAACCAAAAAGCATTTCCAGTGGAAATTGGCCAACATATCCTCAGCATAACCATGTATAATATCCACAAAACTTAAAAAGAAGTTATACACACACAATACGGTAATATTATGTTGAAGCACAGTACGTATCACTCCGCGAGGCTCCTGCCTACAATAGCCGTAATGCTACGGCAATCCATCAAGCGGTGCGGGTTTGTAGCTTAGCAAAGTCGTACTAAAACATCAGTAAACACTGTGTCAGTAAACACAACCAGAATTCGTACATAAGGCACACGGGATTATAAGGGGCACTGTTGATTTTCAAACAAATCAAAGGATTGATTTTAAGTGTGCCGTATTTTCCAAAAAACACGGTAATAACAACGGCCCGCTAGCATGCTCTAGCAAAAATAGTGCTTTGTTGTGTATCTGATGGATGAAAGTTAAACCAGTTCCACACCACTGAAGTTGCAGCATTTTTAAAAACCAATTCTGGTTCATCCGTTTCATTCAACGATCCGCGTTTGCCCTTCTCATTCTCCGTCAGCACCATGCTTTTTCCGCCATGTGCGTATGAAAACAAAGGCACTGCACATGCGCATTTTACCCATAGTCTATCGCGATATTTCATTTTCTTATTGTTGCCCAACATTATACCGGTATTACCATGAATGGTATGATATGGCCCAGCCCTAGTCAGCAGCAATCTTTCTTGCTGTTTTGACTCTGAGAGTTAATAGAAATGAAGATTTTTGGGAACAAAGAACATGCTACAACCAAAACTGTGGCCTGAAAATTAAGGCACAAACTGAACCATGGCTTTAGAGAATCGTTACAAACACTAGTTTAAAAATATATTAATACAGCTTAAATGTTAATATATTGTAGAGCCCAGCCCTACTCACAGGTTCAGCAATGTTACAACAGTTGTTTTCCGAGGGGTACAAACATGAACAGATTGATTTCATAACGGTACCTGATAAGACAGAAAACATTTTACTGTGAGACCATTTCTAAGCCAACTCTAGCGAAAATGTACTGCATCACCATGGCAACCAGCAAAATGGATGCAGAGATACCAGTATGAGCAAGGTGTATCATTAGGGAGAGTCCTTAAATAAAGTGATCCTTGTCTCTAAAGGAAGTAGACTGTGAGATACATTCCTACTGACCAGTCTGTCTGTCAAGTGAAATGACTGTCACATACTGGGGCACACACACAGGAGTAAGTGGCCAGTTCTGAGCCACTTGTAGCAATAATGGGAAAAACTGGACTGGTAGTGAAAATCATTTATTCCCAATTAAGGAGGCAGCTGGTTTCACTGTATAAACATGTGAATGCTACTGAACCTTAGCACACCAGAAGTGATATAAAGACAAAAATGTCCAGGATCAAAGCTAATATATGAACTAAAAAAGGTAGTTACTCAGGTAGTGATATAGTTAACCAACAAGTGCCAGAACTGAGAGTACAGATATAAATAAATAAAAAAACACCCTGAATTATAATGTACTATGACAAAAAATATTTAATAATTAACTCTTTATTCTAAATGGTGTTTCCACACTGCTGCTTGCAGCTCTGCAAAAAGAATCAGGCTGAATACCAAACTAAGGCTACAGTTCTTTGAATAAAGTGGAAGCTAATCTAGAGCTCCAATAAAGCCATTTAAAGGGAGTCTGGGGAGCCTGGCCAATTAACATGAAATGTCATTAATGCAGCAGCCTTACAGAGTATGAAATGTATTGATCCATTTGCAGATAAATCTCCATTTGCACTTGAATGGACATGAATCACTGTACTTTTTGTCATTCTAATCATAGTTAATGGTAAAGGCCTCCATTCCTGGACAAATGGGGATTTCCATTTGTTCCGCATTGCTGTGTTTGATTCACGCAAGGACTGAGGGGACGTTGATTCTTTCATATGGGCAAACTGGTGACAGAAAACCACTTTGGCACAGATTGATGAAACTGAAAAAAAAAACTATTCTAGAAAGTGAAAATAGTAAAAGAGAAGGTTTAATGCTCCTTATTAATTATAATGTCCTGGGTTTTACCAGCTAAATTATCCCTAACCTTGGGAACAACTCAATAAAAAAGGAAAGAACAATTATTAGTTCTCCATTGAATTTAAGCCTTACCACAGAAACTGTATATTACTTGACATTGATACTCCCTTCAAGACAGGGTGCAATTAGTCTTTTCTGCTCACATACTGTAAAGCCTAACAAATAAAAAAAATATATAGATCTAGAGATAAATACTATAAAATGCACCAGCACATACCCTACATCCTGAACTGAGAAGGTACTAGATTACTTGTAGTGCAGTTAAATGCTGTGGGAGGGGAAGGAAAATGCCTGAGACATACAAAATTTAACAGGCCATATGATAATTAAGTCCCCAAATGCTTTGTTTTCTGTCTCACACTGCATGCATCTTCCAATATTTTTGAACAATGCATGCACCTGTAACATCACAATTGCTGAAGAAAAAGGACAACTGCAGGATTTGCTGTACGCGCCTCTGTTACTGACCAGACGGTGCCCCGAGGGTTATTAGGAATTCAAGTCACACAGAGACAATGTGGTGTCACCGAGCAGCAGTCAAGCATTAGGGTTGCTAGCATATAGCGCACAGCTAACAAACAGGGTGAAGAAGCCGGCTGGAGGATCTCCTTACCTTTCAGCACCAGCACCGTTTCAGTACCAGCTGCAGCCTGTCCCTCCGCGCTGCTGCTGCTGGTGGTCGGGGGCTCGTCTCCCTCAAACAGCTGGTTCACCTCCCCCTGCATGTCGGAGGGGCGCCGGTCGCCGTCGCTCTTGGAGACTGTGAACCTCTGGCTCATGGTTGTCGCCGGTGAGACAACAGTCGGGTCTTCTTGTCACGGTGCGGGGTGACGCGGACGGATAAAGACGGTCAAAATGCCCTCACCTGTCTGATTATAGTAGTCCACAGTTACAGTCTATGGAGTTTACCTCCTACTACTCAGTGCTGGACGAGCAGCCGCTCTTTGTTGGTCCATTAGATGTGTAATACCGAGTGGACCATCTCATCAACCGGTGTCTGCCGCTGCTGCGCACCTGGGTCCTAAAGCCGAATATTTATTTTAATAAAAACAGCAAACGTAAACACACATAGTAATGCACGAAACATGATGATTATGATTTTTTTAATGAGCTGGTATTTTTTATTTCTCCTCATTTTATTATAATTTTTCCTATATCTAACACTAAGCAGCTCTTTGTGGCTCTAAATTGGCCGTTGCTGGGCAACCAAAAATCAGTCTCTGACCCAGCTGTGGTAATGTGCTGTAAAGCTGAGGGGATCTTTCCTCAATAATCGTCATACCGCATTAATAAAAAGGAAATTAGAAAAGATACATCAAAAATACATTTCCAGCACTACTAGGATTTTTTTAAAGAGGATCATTTGCACCTGTTTGGTATAAAAGAACTTAATGAGAGAGAGATATTTTGAGCAATGTATGATAAAGCCATTAGTCTTGCTGTTATTGAAAACACATGATAAAGAAGGCAAAATTTTGACTTCTCGCTTTATTTTGCACCAGGACGCATCATCCCAAACACACCGGCAATGCTGTAAAAGCATTGACATATCTGCAAAACTGAACTATTAGTCTTCCCACAGACCAGACCTGGAGGATGATCTTGACACAGAATGGAACAAAAGAAAATAAACATAAAAATTCAGTTCTGACACGAAAGTAAAATTCACGTCAGATCTACTTTAGTTTCAGAAAACCAAGAAAGCAAGGAACAAGACAAACAGTCATCCCATTCATTTTCCTCTTATGGTCTACAGCCATACGCTGATTTCTCCTTAACGGATCTCAAAGCTCTGCCCTCAAATTGGGTCATATTTAAGTATTTTTATCATTTGATCTTTAATTTGTATTTTTCCCCAAATGTATTATTTTATGTTGTAATCTAATGTATTATTCGCCATACATTCGTTCTGCTTTGTTAATCTATTGCGTTGTTGTAAAGTGTTGGTGGATACCATAAAACTGGTTTGTATCGTGCCACCATTTGGCAATGAAAGGTTAAGGTAAGTAAGCAGGACGTGGACTGTTTTGTGACCGTCACAGTTTATAATTGTTTTAGATGTAATATCAGGAAATTGTAAACGTGTCTCCAACTGGAGATGTTTTTTTAGTTTTTGGTTTTGTTTGGAACACCCTCCCCCAAAATTTTTACATCCTCTTCCTTTTTTTTTTCTTTTTTCTCTTTTGCTACCAAATGGCATACGAGTTGTCTTCGAAAAGCCTGAGTCATAAACTTTACGTCTTGCAGAAGCGACAAAGAAGGAGAACAGGCAAGTGTCATTACCCATCCTTAAAACACTGGAAGTCCCAGGCTTTTCTAACCCTCTGTCAGCCAAGTGGAAGCTAAATTGGCTAGTCTTTTAGCATCAATTCATATGTAAATTAGGTCGTTACCTGAGAAGTGGGGGAGTGGGGATGTGTGAATGATTGCTGATTTCTAACTGCCATCTGCCTCTTTGTTTGTGTGTGGGGGTGGGGAGCTGCTAAAAGCTGTGAACTTCCTTTTGTGTTGAGGTGGATGCAATTGTCATCTTGTTCAACGCCTTGAACGGTTACTAGGGTTCCATCACTACATGACTGCTGGTCAGCAAACCTGGGAAACCCACAGATCATTCGAACTATGCTGCGAAACCGCTTCCAAGACATCATGCAACACCTACGCTTTGATGACAGGTCCCCCCGCAGTGATCAAGCAAAGACTGATAAGTTCGCTGCAATTTCCAGTGTGTGGGGATCATTTGTCACCAACTGTATCACGTGCTACAACCCTGGTCTACATATCACCATTGATGAACAGCTTTTCCCATCAAAGACTCGGTGCTGTTTCCTGCAGTATATTGCAAGTAAACCAGACAAGTTTGGGATCAAGTTTTGGGTGGCTTGCGACCTAAAATCCAAGTACATTTGCAATGTCTTCCCATATCTTGGCAAGGACCCCAATCGTCCCAGTGGGGAGAGACTGTCTGAAAATGTAGTGATGAGGCTGATGGAACCATTCCTAGACAAGGGCAGAAATTTTACCACAGACAATTTCTTCACATCGCTTTCACTTGCGCAAAAACTTCTTAGACGGAAAACCACCATCCTCGGCACAGTCAACAAGAGTCGCTGGGAAATTCCTCAATCCGCTAGACACACAGATCGCAATGAATTCACCACTCAGGTATGTTGCAGGTCTTTTGTGGTTCTATGTTTATGTGTTTCATTGTGTGTAAAAGTGCTATGGAAATAACAATTTATCTTATTTCTTAGGTGTTTTCAACCTCTGTTGCCACGCTGACGGCGAATGCGGCCAAACGGAAGAAGACAGTCTATATTCTTAGCAGCGTGCAGAGCGTGGTTCAGACTGATAACACCACCAAAAGGAAGCCAAACACTGTCGCCGTTTACACCACAACGTGTGGTGTGGATGTGATGGACCAGATGATGCGGGAGTACACTGTCCGCAGAGGAACACGGCGCTGGCCAGTCGCCGTGTTCTATAACATGATTGACATGGCAGCACTGAATGCACATGTGCTGTATCAAGCATGCACCGGGACGAAGGAAAGACGGGTGGACTTCCTGGTGGAGCTTGCAAGAGAGTTGGCTCACTCTCATGTAGCTGGGAAGAAGGCAAGAAAAGAACAGTTGCTTCGGACACAACCCTCCACACCTAGCCCTGGAAAAAGAGCCATGTGTCAGGTCAAACACAAATGCAAGAACAATCATGCCACTGTGCGATGTGTTCACTGCTACAGATACACATGTGGTAAATGCAGACTACAGATACCATGGCAGTGCCAGGATTGTGAGTGATTGCTGAAAATGTTGAAATGTACTCACTCACTTTTTATTATTATTTGTAAATATGTGTACAAATGGTTGGGGTTTTTTGTACTGTTTTTATCAATAAATCTCAGCAACAAAAAGAAAATACACCCATGTGTGTTGATTACTCCCTAAGATGGCAAACTGAAACACAAGTTTCGACGGAATTTTAATGAAAACAACAGAATTTGAGAACAAACAATGGAATTTGAATAAAAAGAGTAGAATTAGAATGAAATGAATAGAATTTGAATGAAAACAACGGAATTAGAATGAACAGAACAGAATTTGAATCAAAACAATGGAAGTTTAAAACAAACAACAGAATTAGAGTGAAAACAACGGAATGAGAATGAAAACAACGGAATTAGAATAAACAGAACAGAATTTGAATGAAAACAATGGAATTTGAATGAAAACAACAGAATTTGAATGAAAACAATGGAAGTTTAAAACAAACAACAGAATTAGAATGTTCTGTTCATTCTAACGGAATTAGAATGAACAGAACAGAATTTGAATGAAAACAATGGAGTTTTAAAACAAACAACAGAATTAGAATGAAAACAACGGAATTAACATGAAAATGACGGAATTTTAATGAAAACAACAGAATTTGGGAACAAACAATGGAATTTGAATCAAAACAATGGAAATAGAATGAAAACAACAGAATTTGAATGAAAACAACAGAATTAGAATGTACAAAACAGAGTTTGAATGAAAACAATGGAATTTGAATGAAAACAATGGAAGTTTAAAACAAACAACAGAATTAGAATGTTCTGTTCATTCTAACGGAATTAGAATGAACAGAACAGAATTTGAATGAAAACAATGGAGTTTTAAAACAAACAACAGAATTAGAATGAAAACAACGGAATTAACATGAAAATGACGGAATTTTAATGAAAACAACAGAATTTGGGAACAAACAATGGAATTTGAATCAAAACAATGGAAATAGAATGAAAACAACAGAATTTGAATGAAAACAATGGAACACAAGGATTTGCTTCTGGATGAAAATACACCATTTCTAATTCTATATATATATATATAATTCTTGATGTTCAACTATTTGAATATGGATGTCCAAACTGCCCGATACTCTCAAAAAAAGAGTAAAGCTTGTAACATGAAGACAGCTGACAAGATATTAATCAACATGTCAATCAGCTGAGTGTAAATTGATTCCACCAGAGCTTCTCTATTTTTGTGCATTAATGGATTAATTAACCAACTCATGGTAGCGTTGTGGGGTCTGGCATTCCTACTCACATAGGGACCTTTAAGACTGCATGGCTGTCTGAGGCTGTCTGGTAAGTCTGTCAATAAAATGTTGGTCGCATGTTTCATTTTTGGATTTCAACTTTAGACAGCATAGACCAGCAAATACATATTTTTAAAAACAGACATATACACTGTATTTACTTTCCCACAATTCATTATTTATTGTGATGTTTGTGTGTAAGTAAAGTTACACTTTGGCCTTTGAGAAAAGGCAGGAGACATACTGCATTTTTAAATTCTCTCGTGTCTCTTATTCATATAGCTAATTTTTTCATTGTCACTTTATTTTTTAAGCTATTACTGACTAGAACTTTCACAAGTTTTTACAAGTGTAGTTATTACACCTTTTGGTCCATGAATTAAAGTCAACGCCTTGAACGGTTTTTTTTAGGGAATAGAAAACCAAAATTACCATATTTAAACCCTCTGACATTTACATCTGCTGTTCTTTTGATATTGAAGTAGGTGGACTCATCATAACAATGTCTAAATATGCATTCCACTTTATGTAAAATCATTTACAGAGGTTGTAAATTTCAAATGACTGTCTTTTTGTCCAGATAGGACCCCTGGAAAATTCTGCTGAAACAGTGATTGTTTGAGGAAATGAGTCTTTGGAAGATTGAGTCTTTTGACAGTTGATTCCACACTGAATTTCATAAATGTTTAATAGCAACAGAAATGCGACAGAAAAAATTGGAACACAGCACTTTAGAGCATCCTTAAAATAGACACTGCCCTTACTCTGGACCTCAGCAAGTTGGATGAATAGTAGTTGAGAGGTAAAGGACAGATATAAATGCATTATAATGATATTTTGAATTAATATTCAAATATTGTTCATCTGTAAACTGTAGTATTTATAATTCATTCTACACTCTCTTCAAATCTTTAAACTAAAGACAGCACGGTTTCAAGTGCACATGATTGAAATAAGCAAATATTTATTATAGCGTGTCTCTCTACATTCACCACAAATTACTCCATGTTGACTGCACCCACTGGAAGGCAGCATGGGGGTAATACAAAACTCTGTCTTGTACGCATGTGAAGACCTGTGAGAAGATGTTTAGCACTGCTTGTCGCATATGGGGAATTTCTGAAGAAGCATATTCAGTCTTGCCATCGTCAACTGTGCAGTTCTCGTAGTCTGTATGAAGATAAAAAAAAAACAATTAGAAACTGTAGAATGTGCAATTGTGTTATACTGATTGCATTATAATGTTAAGGAACTGCAGAAAATAAAATGACACGAATCACTCTAAAAGTACACGTTAGCTGTAAAGCCATAAAGGTTTCGTCATATTCTTTTTTCACATCTTACCATGATCAGAACCAAAGATCTGTGGTTTGTACAAGTAACGACATTCTGCTTGTATCTCAAATGCCTCCATCTCATCATCAGTGATGGACATTCGCTTACCTGTTTAAAACATGATTAAATGTCATAATCTGCTATATAATAGCCTGCTAGATAAGTCAGGTAAGAAAGTGCTGTAAAAACATCTGTATTGTAAATATTCAACATATTTTCTTATCACATTTGTCTGGGTCCTTACTTAAAAGCACAAGAATGTCAGTGAAGCCATCTCCCTTTATAACAATACAATCATGGCACCTCCTTTGAAGAAGTATCATTACATTATCACTTTTGGCACCTGTTGTAAAAAGAAGAGTTATTAAAATACATTTAACATTTGAGATTAAATTTTTAACATCAGAATTATAGTATTATAGATACTATCACAAGTGAAGATTATTATTTACACAATAAAAGAATGTGGAAAAAGTCAGAGAAGACAAAAGACAACAAAACTAGTATGCTACCAATTCTTTAAAAGCTTAAAAATTAAACATGTATATGATTTTCATATCTGAATTTTCTCTTTTAGTGCTTTTATGTTTTTATTGATTATTTTGTGAATGTTAAAAGGTTTGAGCACATAATTAATCTGCAGTTAAAAAGTTTAATAGTGACTGAAAGAAACAGACATGAAGAGATTCATAATTAAACTCCAGTGACACAAATGTTTTAATCAAAACTCTTACCCTTGCTGTCAATCTCAGTTATGGTGCTTTTTTCGTAGTGAATTTTTGAAGTTAAATTTTTACACTGCCCAAACCTGATTTAATTAGTAGTCAAAAGATATAAAGAATGAAAAAATAACTTTAAATGACATAATGAAATATGAAGCACAAACACTGGCAAACATACAGTATAAACAACAATTATAAGGAAGAAAATTAGTTACATTTTCAGTGAAAATGTGGCTTCATAGATGTTTGCTTCTTCCATTGCCGTAATGTTCACATAGACACCGAAAGGTAGGACACTGAATGCAGTAGCCCAGCAGCTGTTTGAGGACATGGCTATAAGGTACCATTTCCCAGTCAGCTGAAATGAAGACATTGTTTGTTCATTCGTTATTTTAGTTTTTTTTTTTGTTGCTTTGTAAATGTTTTGCACTAATCTGACACATTTAACACTATTCATGAAATACAAACTTGCACAAATCCATTACATAGGTGCAGTTTCATTTTACTAAAATTCTACTAGCAAATCAGTTTTACAACTATAATCTTAGCTATAAAGGTTTAAAAGAGACTTACATCTTGATCCCTATCTGCTGTTTTTAGATACCTCTCACAGGCCACTGATGAAGGCTGGCACACAGAGATAAAATTCAGCACAAGAACAGCGACACAAAACGCTTTCATCTTGGCTCAGTATGAGTTCACTTCTGCTGATTCTTAGTCTTTTTCGGGTTTATACTGACCAGTTAGTTTTCCCACCCCTATTTAAGAGGAAATGAAGTGAATGACCTCAAATGCCATCATTTCCAGTAAAGACCACATTTACCAATCATCATCTAGGTCACAAACTGATAAACATGTCAGTGTGTGGACAGATAAGTTCAAGGTTAAACCTTCAAAACCTTGATCAAACCTAACATCGTGCCCTGGATCAAAAGTACATACTGATAAGATTTATCAGTATTTTCAGTATGGTGACACTTGAAATATGATAAAACGATGTATCATACTTTACTATGTATACTCAGAATCAGAATCGTGTTTATTGGCCATGTATATGTGCAGACACATACAAGGAATTTGGTTCCGGTAGATGGTAACACGTTCTCTAAAAAAAACTGTGGAGAAAGAAAATTGACATTTCATAAGATGCAGTTTAATTGGTGACAGATGATTGCACATGCTATATTTCTAGCTGTCGATGCAAACTGCTCACTGCATTTGCAGTAATATGAATTTTGTTAACATTTTAAAAGCAGTTTATAGGTCTATCATTAACCACACAATATCCTGTCTGTGTTTGGCAAATGTGTGCATGCTTACTCTTGCAAAATACATTTACTCAAAATGCAAATGGTTTAGAAAAAACACATCAGGGTGCAGGCAGAAATGAATTTGCAGTGGATGACCAAGGCAAGGCAGTAATTTGTTGGCATTTGCAAAAAAAAGGACATAATTGTAGAACACAGTTGAAAGGTTTAAAGATTTTAATAAACAATCTTAAGGAAGCAAAGGGAATAAATATCCTAAGCAACACAGATACTTTGCTGAGATACACACTCTCTGTGTATCTGGATTTTTTCTTTTTCATTTATTAACAGGTATCAGATTCAGGTCAGAGTCTATGAATCAGTTCTATTTTGAGTTTCTCCTCACTTTCTCTTGGACACATTTCCAGTATACTATTGGTAGGAGTGTGTCAGACAGGTTGTAATACATAGATTTCCTTAGAGGAAGGAGGAAACAAACAGGTAAGTACTAGACAAGTTTGCAAACATGCAGATAAATATCACAGAGTAACAAGTAGCCTGAGCTATGGTACCAAGTGGTGGTTTTTGATATGGGCAACATAGGGCATTGCCCAGGGTGGCATCGTGGTAGAGGGGGCATCATGGCATCTGCAAAAAAGAACGTTGCTCACACCCATGCTCCCCGGATGTCATGCCAGTGCATTTTGGGGATTGCATAGGCACCAAACGGTTTTCTATTGCCCATTTGCGAGGAGTAAGGATTTACGAGATACACCTGCTGCTTGCTCCACAGGGAGGAGAGGGGTGGGACAGCAAAGGATTGTCTGGCTGGCTGAAGCAGCATCTAATAACCAGCTTGCTTATGAAACGAAATAAAAGCAAACCAACAAACTAGGCCTGTCAACATTATCGCGTTAATGCTATCATTACAAATAATGCGATAAAATTAATCAATTAATTAATCCAGGGAACGGTTCTGGCTCAGTTCCTCTTCACCATCTGCACTGCAGACATCTCCCACACCGTTCCCTGTGGGGCCTCCATACTGCAGATGACCCTGTCCGACACGCAGCCCAGAGTTCTCATGTTGATCTGCGCAGGACTAGACAACCCTTGAGCTGATGCCATCTGGACCTGCTGCCTTCTTTGCTCCAGTCGTACTCAGTTCCCTCCTAACCTGGAGGGTTGAGAGAGACAGACTGGAGATGTGTGTTGGTTGTGTACAGGATGCTGTGGTAGGGGTGGGGAGTTGTGAGCGGGGTGAAGGGAGGAGGTGTGAAGTAACTGAGGTGTCAGATGCGCAACAACGGCAGTGGGTGTGGGTGAGTCTGCAGTCGATGTTGAAGACTGCATCCTGGATCAATCAAACCTGTCAAAGAAATGATTCAGTTCATTTGCCCACTGCAGATGTCTCCCACACAGTTCCCTGTGGGGCCTCCGTACTGCAGATGACCCTGTCCGACATGCAGCCCCGAGTTCTCTCATACTATAGTCTGGTGGTGAGGTAGTCCAATATTCATGCTGTGAGGTGATGGTCAATTCCTGAGTTCTCCAGCTTTTTCTTCAGAACTGTGGAAAGAATGGTGTTAAAGGCAATAAAGAAATCAAAGAAAATGATTCTCACAGTGCTCCCAGGGGTCTCCAATCGAGATGGGAACGGTGTAGGAGGTGAATGACAGCATCATCCAATCCAGTGCCAGGCTGGTAGGCAAACTGAAGTGGGTCCAGTGAGGAGCTCACCAGGAGTCAAAGCTGAGACAGGTTCAGGTGTTCCTGGGTCTTCATTGGGTGGGATGTCAGAGCCACTGCCCTGTTGCTGTTGAGGTTCTTGGAATGTGGAGTCTTTGGCACTAGTGGCACACAAGAGGTTTTCCAGAGCTGTGGAACTCTTCCCAGCCTCAGGCTGAAGATGCACTCCATCACCCCACACAATTGATCTGTGCAGGACTTGGCAACCCTTGAGCTGATGCCATCGGGACCCGCTGCCTTCCTGACTCCAGTCATCCTCAGTTCCTTAACCTGGATGGTTGAGAGAGACAGGCTGGAGCCGTGTGTTGGTTGTGTACAGGATGCAGTGGTTAGGGTGAGTAGTAGTGAGCGGGGTGAGGAGAGGAGGTGTGAAGTGAATGAGGTGTCAGAGGTGGGACAGCAGTAGTGGGGGTGGGTGAGTCTGCAGTCGATGTTGAAGACTGCATCCTGGATCAATCAAACCTGTTAAAAGAAATGATGCAGTTCATTTGCCCACCTCACCCCCCCAGGCAGACAGTTGTGATTTTTGTGGCCCGATGGTTCTACCTCACCGACCTACAACAGCATATGAGAACTTAGTGCTGTGTGTCCCTGTGGGGGCAGTACGGGGCCCCCACAGGGAATGGTTCTGCCTCCGTTCCTCTTTACTATCTACTCTGCAGACTTCTCCCAAAACTCCACCCAGTGCTTCCTGCAAAGGTTCTTTGACAGCTCTGCAATAGTCAGCCTCATCACTGATGGTAGCGACAGGGAGTACAGAGAATTTACCCATGACTTTGTGGACTGGTGCCAGCAGAACTACCTCCAGATCAACACTTGTGATCAGATCTTCCCAGGTGAGGGACAGGTGATGAACTGTATACCTCTTTTGCATTGACATACAGTAAGGCTACGTTCACACTGCAGGCGAAAGCACATCAAATCTGATTTTTTTGACCCTATGCGACCCAAATCCAATCATGGTATGACAGTGTGAACGGCACAAATCCGATATTTTCAAATCCGATCTGGGTCACTTTCGTATGTGGTACTGATTCTGATACATATCCGATGTTTTAGAAAGCGACTGCTGCTTGAATGGTCATGTCACATTAAATCCGTCTTTTATGTCACTGACAAAAGACAGACGGCAATTATCAGCTCCGGAGAAGCGCCCAAGAAGACATTGCAAACGCTTCCTGGCCATCCAGTGTAGATGTCAGTGAAACTGTTGGGAAGACAACGTTGGAGAAACGTGAACGTTTTATTTGATTCTGACAGAAATCTGCAACTATCCTTTGAAGCACCGCTCCTCTCTAAAACAGCAATAAGGATAGTTATTAGGTTATTCACATTATTATGTAAATAACAAAATAACAAAGCAAAAATTGGGAAACGTAAAGTCTGAAGTCTTTATATTAAGGGCCATCAGTCAAACAATATTGTTTGGTCTGGGTCTAAACAGAGCGTGTGGTGTCTTCTTTTGCGCATGCGGGCCGCTTTGAGGGTTCACACTAGAGCGCGTTTGCTGTCGCATTATATTTGTAGTGTGAACAAGCAGACAAAAAATTCGTATTTGATCAAAAAAATCGGAATTGAGCATTAAGACCTTCAGTGTGAACGTAGCCCAAGTCTAGTGTTTTATTGTCTCTGGTAGGGCATGACACGTACTGGGTGAAGGTCGGCAGTGTGGAGCCCAGTGATGCGTGTTTATAGTCCCCTGGTATTAAAGAAAGGGCACTCGGAGATTGCAATTGCACTTTGCTGACCACAGAGTGGAGAGAGTCTCAGGCTGCATACACGTTGTCCGAGGGGGGGACATGCACTGTTTTTGCGATAACATGTAAGAATTCTCTGGGCAGTTAGCATGGACGCATGCTAACGGCTAAGAGCTTTCCCAACTTCCGTTCAAGCACTCGTGTATCTTACTAACAGTGTTGGTCAAGTTACTTGAAAAAAGTAATCAGTAACTAATTAGTGATTACTTCCCCCAAAATGTAATCTCGTTACTTTACTGATTACTTATTTTCAAAAGTAATTAGTTACTTTTTAAAAACATGATTTACAACGTGAATAGGTGATAGAGCGATAGATCTTTCAGCCCAATTCTACTTTCTGCCTAATCCATGATATAAAATATAATCAAATGAAAAAAAGTCTCTTTTTAAAATTTGTTTTATTAGTTTTAATCTTTTAACTTTATGCATCAAGGAAAAATGAAATTATATGCAACATTCTCTGAGTGGAAGAAATTTGTTTATTAGCTTTTAAACCTATTTTGGTGGCCTCGAAGATGTTTGCTTTTTCAACTGCTCTAATGTCCAAATCACTACTTAGAAGTGGGGCAGGGATATTCCAGCAGCTGTTTGAGGACATCGCGTACCATTTCCCAGTCAACTGTAATGACATCGCTTTTATTTTGTTTGTTCACGCGTTTCTTTATTTTTGCTTGGCTAATGTTTTGCACTAATCAGACAAATTTAACTCTCTCTGTGAAATAAAAATTGCACAAATCCATTAAATAGGTTCAGTTTCATTTTAGTCTAATAAATCACCTTTAAAACAATAGATTGTTAGCTATAAAGGTTTAAATGAGACTTACATCTTCATCACTCTTTGCCTTCTTTATAGGCATAATTATTCTGCATTTCTGATCAGCGCTCTCCTTGTTCAGCCTGTGAGTTTAGGTGCACAGCCTTGTCTTGGTAGGTTTACAGTTATGCCATACTCCTTCCATTTCTGAATGATCGCTTGAACAGTGCTCCGTGGGATGTTCAAGGCTTGGGAAATCTTTTTGTAGCCTAAGCCTGCTATATTAAATTTCTCAATAACTTTATGCCTGACATGTCTGGTGTGTTCTTTGGACTTCATGGTGTTGTTGCTCCCAATATTCTCTTAGACAACCTCTGAGGCCATCACAGAGCAGCTGTATTTGTACTGACATTAGATTACACACAGGTGCACTCTATTTAGTCATTAGCACTCATCAGGCAACGTCTATGGGCAACTGACTGCACTCAGACAAAAGGGAGCTGAATAATTACGCACACCATACTTTGCAGTTATTTATTTGTAAAAAATGTTTGGAATCATGTATGATTGTCATTCCACTTCTCACGTGTACACCACTTTGTATCGGTCTTTCACGTGGAATTCTAATAAAATTGATTCATGTTTGTGGCTGTAATGTGACAAAATGTGGGAAAGTTCAAGGGGGCCGAATACTTTTGCAAGCCACTGTATGTAGCTTTTACAGGCCAGAAATTCAGCACGAGAACAGCAGCACAAAAAGCTTTTCATCTTGGCTCAGTATGAGATCACTTCTGCTGACTCTTTATACTGAATTTGATTGACCAGTTAGTTTTCCGCCACATTCACATATCCCCTTTTAAGAGGATGCAAATAAATAAAGTACAAATAAAAATTGGATTACAGTAATGCGCTACAAGTAACTCGTTACTGTAATCCGATTACTTTTCTCAAGTAACAAGTAAAGTAAGGGATTACTATTGCAAAAAGGTAATTAAATTACTGTTACTTTCCCGTAAGCACGCTGTGTTAATGCATTACTAAAACTGTGATTTTTTTTTGTGAGTGTCTCATGGCAATGATGTAAGCGAGTGCGACGTTCATGACAACAGCTGTGTGCAGATCAACAATGGTTAAAAAAATCAAGTGTAGGTAAGCATATGACTGTGCAGCATTTAAAGCGTGGAAGTACTGACCTCACTTTGAGTTTGATTCTGTAAAAAGTGACAAAAACATTAGTTTCCGCTGATCACTGCGTGGGAAGGAAACTTCTTTTTACAGTGAAAACCCCGTAACTTCCAAGCAAGGAAGTTACGGGGTTCTGCTGTTTTACTTGCATCTATTTGAAAGACTGAGTGTAAACACAAAATCATATTTTATTTTATGTGCAGGAATGTGCAGATTGCAATGAAAATGCCTCCACACTAGCGTTTTCAGTCGTTTTCACAGAGTTGTGCATCCACATTGAAACGGTCAGTTGCCCAGAGAGTGCAAAAAATGAGTGCAAACTTTATTTTTTTCTCTTTTCATGTATATCCTACTGTTAAGATGAGTGATTGAAAAAGAAAAACAACAATTTTATAGAGCAAAAAAGAGAAAAGATTTACTGTACATTTACTGTATTTATTTTTATTCTATTTTATTTGTATTTTCCTCAAATGTCTCTCACATCATTTTATAATGTCGATTCAATTCATTGAGGTTTGTGGGAATACGTTTATGCACAGCTTTCTCAAACCACAATTGCAAACTTACCACAACTTAGCATTATAGTTGGTATGAGATGTTTGTGCTGATATGCCGTAAATAGTTTTCTCTAAACACAGCCCTGCATCATAGCCAAAGATCTCCACTTGTTGCCACATTGTTTTAACCCTTTAAAGCCTGAATCATAAAATAATTGGTAGAAATTGTATTTTTTTGAAAATGGTGTTTATTTAATTTTCTTTTGTTTAATTTTGTGTAATTGTTTAAAAAATAAATCACATTCCAATCTCCATATATGACATTTAATTTGTATCATATTTGCTTATCTGATTTTTTTAATTGCTTAAAAATGTATTGTGCAATTTATTTAGGTTTTTCAGGGGGAAAAATTCCCATTGATGATGTTGAAGTCCCAAAAACTGGGGAAAAACTCTATTTTTCAAATGTAATACACCAGGCATTAAAAGGTTAAAAGTCAGTTTAGGATTGACACTCTTCAATCCTAAAGTTTTCTTCTATGTTCTTTTTATAGAGAAGAGTTTTTCTTCTGGCAACTCTTACAAACAAGAGTGGCATCTTCAGCCTTTTTTCAGTTGCGCTGTCATGAACTTTAAGATTTGACATGCTAACTGAGGCCTGTAGCCCTGTTTTTTGCTTTGTGTGTGTGTGTGTTAAACCACATCTGAATATACCAGATGAGCAATAGATGTGGTTGCTGATGATATTTCAATCAAGTGCATCTGATTAGCAGTGCCTGGCTGCTGGAAACGGTAAAGCTGTATGCGGTTTTTCATGGGAGTTCATAGAGTCCTATGCAAACATTCCTTTTCACATGATTGTGTGTATCATTGCGATTTTCTGGGGAGAGTGAGGTTAACCTTCTACCCACACATTCTGCATATCTGCAAAACTACTACTGAGCATCAATGCCCAACACTTCCTTTATCTACTTCAGAGTTCCCTATGAACTTTAAACACATTCACCTGCATGTGCTAGGGTTGGGGGCATGCACTGCGGCTGCTCCCTGTGACTTCCCTTTTAAATGCCTTGATATGCAGAATATCTACATATGCAATCTATGAGGCTGTAATACATATCACATAGGTGTAACAGTGTAACAGTTCAAAATGTTGTTTGTGTACACCATTCGTGTCCTCAAGAAGAAAACACAAGAATACATGCTGCTACTACTACTACCAATAGTAACAATAATGTGCAAAATGTTGTAATTTTGAATAATGAATTATAATAGAATGCAGTGTTTACACAGTTAAGCTCCGGAAACAAATAGCTAACTAAGACACACCAAATGTCATGCTAGAGGCCCTTAAAGAGAGGTTTGTTTTAAGATGTGAAAATTTTGCTCTTAGAAATGGGATGCCATAAGCATGCACATGTACACGCTATTTGTCTTTTTTTTTCAAAGTCAATGTCACCTTCACTGATACAGTATTTATACAGAATCTAAGCTGAGGCAGAGGAAATATATTGCACAATAACAGTCTGTTATACCATCTATCAGTATACCATCTGATTTGCAAAAACATAACACAGAGAGCAAACACCCAAAACGTCCACCCCATTTGTGAGATATCACCTAGGTGTATGTTGTTTCAGGATGTGGGTTTTGTGGCTTGTGTAGCTTCGACATGAGAGATGTTTTTTTAGTTACTCATAATTGCACCAGTGTTTTTTTTTTTCTTTTGCATCCTCTTACATGCATATCTATTTGTATGTGTTATTTAAAAAAATTGCTGCTAAGAGACCAAGGACTTCCTCAAATGTTATATAGATTTACATACCACACTGAAGCTCAGACTCACACTCAAATATACTGCACCGTCAACTGACAATCATCAGCCAGATAGAAAGCACAATGAATTTGGGAGTAATGATTTACACCTTGGTTGAAGTGCTTATTGCAGTTAGTTGCTGTCTGGGTAACATGCTGGTCATTTTGGCACTTTGGACCACTAAAAGCATTCAACAGCCAACATTCTGCCTTATTGCATCTCTGGCTATGGCTGATTTTCTGGTTGGATGTGTGGCCATACCATTGGCTGTAGTGGTGGATGGACGGGTGAAGACTTCGTTCAATACGTGTCTCTTCATCAGCTGTGTGGTCATTCTGTTCACCCTCGTTTCAGTTCTGTCTCTGTTGGCTATTTCGCTTGACCGTTTCCTCCGGGTGTATATCCCTCTCAGGTAAGAGTATGGATTAATAAGACACATTTTTTTTAAAAACAAACTAAAATGACTCATAGTTGAATAGTGAACATAGTAATTTAGTAGTAGGAAGTAGTAATTATGGACTTTGTGGTTTATATGGTATGTGTGAATGGGTGGATGACTGGATGTGTAAAGCGCTTTGGGGTCCTTAGGGACTAGTAAAGCGCTATACAAATACAGACCATTTACCATTTACTATATCATTTTATCACATCGACCAGTACTTCACTAACAATTTATTTTGTTTTAAAAAAAATCATTTTATGCTATTTTAATTTTTTTTGTGAGACTATTTTATTGTTTTCATTTTTTAATAGGTACAAAAGGATTGTGACACAGGGACACTCCTGTCTTGTGGTGGCAGCATGTTGGATTGTTGCAATCCCTCTCAGCTTTACTCCCATGCTTGGGTGGTACAACCATCAAACCTTGTCTAATTCAGCCAATTCTACAATTGTCTGCCAGTTTATAGCTGTAATTCCCATGTCATACCTGGTTTATTTCAGTTTTTTTTCCCTGAATCTGATACCTCTGTTGGTAATGGCCACGTTGTATACCCATGTTTTCTGTATTATAAAAGGACACCTTCAAGGGAAACCAGGCAGTGGTGCTCAAAAACTGTCTCAGAACTACCTAAGAAAAGAGAAAAAGCTGGCAGGATCTCTAGCTCTGGTCTTCGCCCTGTTTGCCCTGTGCTGGCTGCCGCTTCACATAATGAACTGCCTTGTTTATTTTGGTGAGGTGACAAATATACCACCAATAGTTTTATATATAGGTATTATTCTGTCTCATGCTAACTCAGCGGTCAATCCAGTTGTGTATGCATTCAAAATACAAAAAATCAAGAAAGCTTATCTGAAGATCTGGAGAAAGTGTGTTTCACGTGTTGCTGAAAATCAAGAATCCTTGACAAGCCAAATGACAGACAAAAGATCCAGCAGTCACATTGTGTCAAATGACTGAAGGCAGATTTCTGTTTTCTTGCCTTTTTGTTCTAATTATAAGGCTGATTTTTTGTTGTCTTTTCCCCCCAATTATATCTAAGTATAAGGATTAGTATATTTTGTTTCATTGACTTGTGTACTTTATTCAAGTATTACTATAAAACAAAGTACTTTTTGTGATATCTGATTGGTTTGTTTTATCATATTTTAAAATCTCTATGCTGCATCTAGTTTTTTTTTTTATACAACATGTAAATTTTGTATTTGCTGCTTTGTTGGTTTTCATGCATTTTTTAAAACTATATTGTCTTTAAGATTTTATCTTTGTATTGAAGATTTAAGGAAATCCTTACTCACATCTGGAACTATGCAGCACAGGAAACAACTGTACGTGCACTTAATTTTGTATTACCAAAGTAGATTAAAGCCTAAGAGGAAGTGAGACATTCAACTGACAACTACATTCATGAGCGGTCTCCGAGTTCCACTTTAAAATTTTCGTATCATGTCAAGCACATTTTTAGTTTGTCCAAGATGGTTGTCAGTGCAACCAAATAGTTTATCACATGCTGCATGTGATACAGAGATATATATTTAACAATTTCCTCATTTAAGCAGATAGAAAGGTTTATAGTCATTCTGTGTTGAACATATGTGATTTATCCTGATTATGGAAGAATAAGCAACATTAAAGTCCATGCCACACTCCCATTTCAGTGTTCACATTAAGTTTTGTAAATTGTTCAAAAAAGCTGGAGCATTGTGTCTGAAAGCACAAGCTGTTTATGAATTGGTTATAAGAGGAATTATAATGCACTTAAAATTTCTCTTCATTATGAAGTTTCTCTGCAGGAAAACTGGGTCATCTTTTGTAACAAGAAAAGAAAAGAATAGTGCAGATGGCCATAGCGAATGTGACCATGATGCCATTATTTCACAAACAAAAATAACTATAAAAATATTTTTTTTAAATCAGAGATAACCTCCAGCCCAGTGGAAGAGAATGGATTCATGGGTTTCTCATAAATGCACGGCACAATTTATGCACATTTTCTATTCAAACCTCAAAGTTACTTTCCTAAACCTTTGCAGCTCTGCAAAAATCACAACAAACATAAAGATAATAAACCAAAATTCTTGGTGTTCTAAATGACAATCCATATAGCTCATAAGGATTTGAGAAATATTTATTGAAATGTAAAAGCAAAGAAAAGCAACTTACTGTTAAGAATTTGTGGAAAATATAAAAACAATAATATCTGTTTTTATCCTTTTACTTTTGATTTTACAACAACAGTTACAATAAGCCATCATTTCTGTTCAAATGTTGGAGCCAAGGAGTCTTTTAAGAGCTAAAAGCACCAATTTCTGGCTATATGAAACTTAAAATAAGACAAAACTAAGAAAAGAAATTTAGAACCTAAAATAAATGCATCAAATGTGGTTCCAAAATAGGTTACAAACCAATCTGTGATTGTTTTTTACAGTTACACCACAAATTATCATGGTAAACATAATACCTGGTTTGCACTATTGTCCTATCATTGATATTTAGTTGTTTGTTATTTGTATTACATGGTTCGAAACACTGATGTCTATATGGAGCCTCATAGAACTGCTAGCATGGCTATGGCCTCACACATAAATTGCAAAGAAATTTTTAACATACATGGATGTACAGACTTTTATTTAAAAAACTTTTTCTTCTAAATGAAGAAAAAAAAAGCTCAATTCAGTAATTAAAAGAGGCATTCATATATAGATTAAAAGTCATATTTAGATATGAAAATAAAGTTCAGCATGCACTGGACATTTAGTTCTTAAAACAATGAGGGGTAATATGAAATAAAACCCTCTGCCATGCATTTGGTTAACAAGTGATATGTGGTTTTCATCCTTTCAAGCGTCTTCTGAAAGAAACTCAGAAGCACTTCGCTTAATTTATCCTCATCCATATCTTCGTCAAATTGCACACACTTTTCATAATCTGTATATGGAATATAGGAAAGGAAATGACAATGAAATGTTAAAACTTAAACTGATTTATATATGCACACTCAAAAGTGACACAGAGTGTGCTACACCATCATAAAATCATCATGCTGCCCAAAAGACATAAAAACACATTTTTGAAAGAAGAAAGAGGATCATTTACATATGTGCTATCTGTTCCTTTTTTTTTTGGTTGCTGTAAAAGTCTCACCATGATCAGTGTTGAGGAGTTGGAGTTTAGACCATCCCAGACACTCTGCCTGTGTCTCAAACTCCGTCAGCTCAGCAGCAGAAACAGCTGTTCGTCTACCTGGTGAAGCAGTGCGACATCTGAGATAAAAGGCCTGTGATAATATGATGGATTGTATTGAACCTTGTATTTCTCACAGCGTGCATTTTGCTTTTTGTTTAACTACAACAGGAAATTACAAATTATGAATGGTCTAAAAGCCCCCAGCCCTGCCACCTTACTGAAGAGCAAAAGATGACTTTTATCCTCTTTAGAGACGAGGCAGTCAGGACAGCCAGTGTGCAGCAGCACGTCTGGTTGATCAACTGTGGCATCTGTTGGAATCATTAAAGTAATTTAAAGTATTTAAATGGTAGTAATATATTAAATTGTTATTGAACTACAGCTTGTAGTCAGAGTATATTTAAAAGAAAAACCTCTTACTTTCACTGTCGAGTTCAAATATGCTGCTGTTTGCATAGAGAAATGTTGAGGTTCCATTGATACAAACTCCATTCCTGCAACATTCATCATTACAGATTTAACACCTGAAAGAACAGCTGAACAATGTTACCATGTTAAATGCTATTAATTTAACTAAAAAACAAAAAATAAAACATTACTTACACTTTCAAATAAGTAGTATCACCATAGAGGTTTGGTTCGCCCTTAGAAATTACATCCACTGCGGCACTTGGGGAAAATAAAGCACTGACTAATGTTGAAGACAGGCAAAACTCTGTGGACACAGCTATAAAGTGCCACCTCCCAATCAGCTGAAATAAAATTTATTTTGTTGTTTCAGTAACATTAAATTTAAAAACTGTACTTTTGAGTTAAAATATATATTTATAATTTTAATAAATGACAAATTAAAAAGGCATGAACATTCTTTTGTATCGAAAAAATATCAAACCGTGACACCAAAGTATTGAACTGAACCGAACCGTGAATTTCTGTGACGCCGAGACAAATTCCACTAGTGGAACACAGCCACAGAAACAGAAGCCATTCGTAACAGCAAAACTGCAGACGTGGAAGCAGAGCAACTACAGACGAAAGCTTCGACCTGTTTCACCAATGTAAAGCCCCCAGCATCCAACATCAACATGGAGGGGAGGAAGGCACTCACATCACATAGCAATCACAAGAACATTATCATCCTTCCAGCAGACAAGAGTTTCTGCATGGTTTTGCTAAACCAGAAAGACCATCATGAGAAAAACTGTGTCACTGCTCAGTGACAAAAATACTTATGACCCCCTGAAACAAAACCTAGGAAGTGGTTACAGGAAGAGGGTGATAGATTGCCTGAAGCAGTTAGAACAAGACAATGTTATTGACTGGACCTCATACCACAGGCTATGCCCAGGGGAATTTATAAAGATACATAAACAGGGTGTACCTTTAAGACCAATTGTCTGTACTATCAACTCAGTCACCTATAACATCTCAAAGTTTCTGGCTTTGATCCTCAACCCGCTGGTAGGCAGCTCTGAACACCACGTCCAGAAGACCTTGGATTTTGTTGAGAAGGTGAGAGATGTTATTATGGGGGCAGATGAAACAATAGTTTTGTACAATGTTACAATGACTCTTCACTTGTGTTCTAGTCACTGAAGCATTGGAGGTAGTCCGTAAGAGATTACAGGATGAGCCCAACTTCAGTAGCAGAACCACAGCACCGACCGGTTGTATTTGCTTTTGGAACTGTGTCTTAATTCCACCTATTTCACATACAAGGGTCAGTACTACAGGCAGAAACATGGGTGTGCCATGGGTTCCCCAGTTTCGCCCATTGTGGCCAATTTATACATGGAAGAAATGGAAAAGAGGGCTTTGTTACACTGTTCCAAAAAATAGTAATGTCAAATTATTTTACTATGTATTTTACAGTTGTGTACTGTTTTTCTAGAATATCATTACATTTACATAAGTAGACTGTGATCTGACACGTCAAATGTAAAATAACATAACATCACTGTAAATGTAATGAAACACAATTTACTTGTTTTTTAAATATATTTTTTTGTACATATGCATATTTAGATTGTAAAAATACATCCAGAAATGTCTCCCATCATGCCTTGGGACATGTGCTGTTGTTTAGATGTTCTTGTTGTTTAGATGTACAGACAGAGGCTGAAGCTCTCCAAACCTGTCGTGAGGACAAAAAAACTGTGGAGCAACGAGGCTGTGGAGGAGCTTCGCACGTGTTTGGAGTCTACAGACTGGGACACAATGAAGGCTGCTTCTAACAGCTTGGACGAGTTTACGGACACTGTCACCTCCTATATCCACTTCTGTGAGGACAGCATTGTGCCATCACGCACCAGGGTGAGTTATAACAATGACAAACCCTGGTTTACTCCTAAACTCAAAAAGCTGTGGCTGGAAAAGAGAAAGGCGTTCAGAAGCGGAGACAGGGACTGCTACAGAGAGGCCAAGTACAGGTTCACTAAAGAAGTGGACATTGCTAAACATCAGCACTCTGAGAAGATGCAGCAGCAGATCTCAAAGAATGACTCGGCCTCTGTGTGGAAAGGTTTTAGGAATATCACAAACTACAAGCCTAAAACCCCCCACTCCACTGATGACTTGCTCTTAGCCAACACCCTTAACGACTTTTACTGCCGTTTTGACGAGCCATCAGGCAGCCTTCACACCTCCAACGGCCCCAACAATAGAGGCACTTTGGACACTAATTCCCCCACCTCTCCCCCCTCCATAGAGCCATCACCACCTTCAAACTGTTCACCTACAACACCCCCCTCCTCACCCCACACAAAAGAGGATTTCACACCACCTCCTCCCACCACAACTCTTCATATTCATGAAGCAGATGTGAGGAAGCAGTTTAAGAACCTGAATGCTCGGAAAGCTCCCGGCCCAGACGGCGTGTCTCCTGCCACCCTCAGACACTGTGCAAACGAGCTGGCCCCAGTGTTTTCTGGCATCTTCAACTCCTCACTGCAGGCATGTCATGTGCCTGCCTGCTTCAAGTCCTCTACCATAATCCCTGTCCCCAAGAAACCTAGAATCACTGGACTAAATGACTACAGACCCGTGGCTCTGACATCTGTGGTCATGAAGTCATTTGAGCGCCTAGTTCTCTCCCATCTCAAGACCCTCACGGCCCCCCTCCTGGACCCCCTGCAGTTTGCATACAGAGCCAACAGGTCTGTAGATGACGCCATCAACATGGCCCTACACTTCATCCTGCAGCATCTGGACTCCCCAGGAACCTACGCCAGGATCCTGTTTGTGGACTTCAGCTCTGCCTTCAACACCATCCTTCCAGACCATCTCCGAGACAAGCTTTCCCAGATGAATGTGCCTGATCCCATCTGCCGGTGGATCACTGACTTCCTGACGGACAGGAAGCAGCACGTGAGGCTGGGGAAGAATGTCTCGGACTCCCGGACCATCAGCACCGGCTCCTCTCAGGGCTGTGTTCTTTCTCCTCTGCTCTTCTCCCTGTACACCAACTGCTGCACCTCCACCCACCAGTCTGTCAAGATAATCAAGTTTGCAGATGACAGCACCGTTATTGGGCTCATCTCGGACGGGGATGAGTTTGCCTACAGGAGGGAGGTTGAACGTCTGGTGTCTTGGTGCAGCCACAACAACCTGGTGCTGAATGCCCAGAAGACAGTGGAGATTATTGTGGACTTCAGGAAGCACACAGCCCCACTCCCCCCCATCATCCTGACTGACACCCCCATCACCTCTGTGGACTCATTCCACTTCCTGGGTACCACCATCACTCAGGACCTGAAGTGGGAGCCCACCATCACCTCCGTCATCAAGAAAGCCCAGCAGAGGATGTACTTCCTGAGGCAGCTGAAGAAATTCAACCTGCCAACACGGACGATGATGCAATTCTACACTGCAATCATCGAGTCCATCCTCAGCTCCTCCATCACCGTGTGGTACGCTGGAGCCACTATCAGGGACAAACAGAGACTGCAGCGTGTTGTGCGCTCTGCTGAGAAGGTGATTGGCTGTAGACTCCCATCTCTACAGGACCTGTACACCTCCAGGACACTGCGGCGTGCAGCTCGGATCTCAGCTGACCCTTCTCACCCTGGACACAGTCTGTTTGACCTGCTCCCCTCAGGCAGGAGGCTCCGGTCCATTCGCACCAGAACCTCTCGCCATAAGAACAATTTCTTCCCCTCTGCTGTTGGACACATGAACAATAAACGTACGACTGTTCCCACCACTAACACATGACCCTACGCTGTGTTCACTGCATCATTCCATGTTTTGGCACTGATCACCACCTGCACTCATGTATATATCTATCTACGTAGCACTTTTAATTCTTATTCTTACTTTTATTTTTTCATGTCTATTTAAGCGCAATTTATGACAGTATGTTTGCACAAGAATTTCACTCACATGTGCTGTACCAATGTACCTGCACATGTGATGTGACAATAAAAGTGATTTGATTTGATTTGATTTGAAGCACCGCAGCAATTTCCTAATGTTGGAAACCTGCTCAACATTTGGCAGTAAAACCCTTTCTGATTCTGATTGTTTTATTGTTTATGGTTGCGTTACTTTTAACTGTTATCTTGAATGTTGTGTTTACGCCGTGGTGCAGAGTCACTGACAGTTGTTGTTTTGCAGAGAGAGTGCTGTACCATGAGTGACTTCTGTTGTGCTGTTGTTGAACCTTGAGGCACATTGTAGCACCGGCAAAGGTTTTAACAAAGAGCTCCCCCTACCAGCTTAGGGTTAAATAACAAGCTCATTCTCTCTCTGTGAGCTTCTTTGTTAAGATTTCTCTGTATGCCACAATATAAAACATTGCACGGACACGCTGTGCTAATTATATATTTTGAAAAAGAAATGTAGAGGTAGGAATTGCAATTAATCTAAATAACATGACGCCAAGCATCGGCCAATGAATGTGAACTAACAACAACAAGGTCGCGGGTATGGCTGCGACCGTAGGAAAAAACCCTAATGTGAAGGTATTTTACTGTGAATTTGATAGTAATGTTCTGTTCTTCTAGAATATCATTAAAGTTACGTAAATAGACTTTGATTTCACATTTTGAATGTAAATTAACGTTAAATCACTGTAATGTAATACAACATAATTGTCATGATTATTAAATGTATCTGTCTGTACATATGCATATTTAGATTGTTAAAATACATTCACAAATGTATCATGATTTCACAAATATCTGTCCGTTATTTGAAAGATTTAACTGTTGAATTCAAATGTAATGCTATGGAAAAGTATATAACATGATCCCTCTAAGCTTGTGTTACATCACATAAGTATTATTATCATTGCTAGTTAGGGCGTTCGTGGCTCAAGAGTTGGCAGTTCGCCTTGTGATCAGAAGATTGCCGGTTCGCGCCCCAGCTCGGACACTCTCCGTCGTTGTGTCCGTGGTCAAGACTCTTCACCTACCGCCTACTAGTGATGGCCAAAGGGGCCGATGGTGCGATATGGCAGCCTCGCCTCTGTCAGTCTGTCCCAGGGCATGCAATCGATTATTATTTAAACCAACTGTTAACTGTATATTTCTGTACATTTACATATTATGCTTCATATTTCCCCATTCTGTGACCTTGTTTATAGGTAATTTCATTGTTTGATCACGTAAAAATGTTCCTAATTTAAAAGCACTTGGAAAAGGCAGAATCCCATGTCAAATTAGCGCAACAAACTCTATTTTCATTACTGAAAATGACCGTGAAAATGATCATGAAAGTGGCCACTTTCATGAGCAATGTTCCCTCTAAGCTGCGCACGTGCGCAATTGCGCACTGCCTGTACAGTCTCTGAACACAAAAAAAATCTAACCTGAATTGAAATTAAAATTAATACTTTAACAATTCTGTTTTGCAGTGTGTTACGTTCTGGTCCCGGCAAGTAAATAAACGTAACAAATAGTTTGCCCCACTCACTTCCCACCCACACACAAACCCCAACAACGACACCTTTTTTTAAGTATTTAAGCAGCCATTTATTTTCATCAGCAGTGAGCAATGCCAAAACAATAAACAAAACTCCCTATAAAACAATCCCTAGTCTTCCCTACACCAAAATAAAAAGAAGCCCAAACAAAAGACAAGTCACTTACCTAACTATCTAACGAAAAACAGGAGAAAACTTGTTCAACAAAAGAAAACGGCTTCTCACGCCTACTAGGCTGCGACAGTGAAAGTTATACAGCAAAGGAACAAAAAAGTGACCGCCACTGGTTAACTTATTTACAATTATTTACATGGCAAGGCTAGAGGTACACGTGAATACTCCAGCCTGCACTACAATGACACAACCCACAACTCTGTGACCGAGTCAACGGGGTTCCAAACAGCACTCCCAGGTGACTGTCATCCGGACGTTAAGTACTGGAGGTGGTCCATCAATTATCCAGTCGGAAGGTGTGTAGAGACTCCACCCAGATACCTAGCAGCCACGCCCAGGTGTCCACCTCCTAGGGGAGAAAAAAGGGAAAATACCGCCACCATCCTCCGGTGGGAGGCACAACACCAACAAACACATCACTGGGTCATAACAGTTTCCCCCACCCAAAAAAAATCAAACATCCAACCCCACACAAAGATGTTTGATTTACGACCTAGAGAGGGCATCAGCCATAACATTCTCTAAGCTCTTATATATTGGATCTCAATGTTGAAATCCTGTAGGAGTAAGGACCAACGCATGAGGCGCTGGTTGCTGTTTTAGAAATGTTCTAGAAAAGAAACAGACTGGGTGGTCAATGCCATTTTCATCCTCCTGCACGAGCACTGCACCCGCCCCCAAAACACTGGCGTCCACCTCTGAATCCTTGGCCCCTCAGGAACCGCCCAGGGACACCAAAAGTCTCCAGATTGCGCTTTCGCTCCTCTGCCCACGTCAGTCTGAGCCCATTATCAGATGAGATGTTGTCAAAGAAAAACTTTGCTTTGTCATAGTAGCACTTTGGACCAAAATGATCCTCCCCTGAACTCAGCTGCAACCCCTCCTTTTCCCTTCCCTCAGAATTCCCATCCTTTAGATTCAGCCCCTCCTGTAACTTCTTCTCAAGCGCCTCCTTAATGAATTGCGCGTTGGAGGAATCAAAATCAAAGTCTGTGTCAAATTTAAGGGTGGGGGATGGAGCATTAGCCACCATCAGCTGGCCTCTTCTGCGGTCCCTATGCCGTCGAGGTCCTTGTCTTTTTCTAGCAGGTGGCCTGGTTTCAGCATTTTGCTGCTGCTGTTGCTGGGATCCACTCGCACCTCTCCTCTGCCTAAATGTCTTTACACTGACGGTTTGAACAGCCTTTGATGTGGCACGATCGAAACCACTGTTATCTGTAAGTGGTATATCGACTACTTCTGGCGACGGAAAAACTGTGCCGCCAGCTAGATCGTTTCCCAAGATGATGTCAATACCTGCAACCGGTAACTGGGGCCGCACCCCAAGCTTAACCTCACCAGACAAAAACTGAGACGAAAGCTGCACCAAGTGTAAAGGAACCCGTATTACACACATCCTAACTCCCCAGGCTAACACATCCGCCCCACAACAGGATTGAGTTGAAAACGGTAAGACCCCCTCACGAATGAGCGACTGTTTCGCACCAGTGTCTCGCAAAATACTGACAGGAGTCCGCCGATCTTCTCCTATCAAGGAAACAAAGCCGTTTGACACAAACGGCTTAAACTCCTTATCTACTTTATCATTTTCGGGGGCCATCACCTCCCCCCAAGTAGGAGAGTTTGTCTGTAGAAGGTTTATTGGGGAAGGAGATGTACCCTGCCTGGTCATTTCTTTTCTCTTCAGAGCAGGGCAAACCGCAATAAGGTGTCCCTGCTCATGGCAAAAAAAACACACGCGGTTCTCAATGGATGAGGGGATGGCACGGCGGGTGCCCCTTGGAGACCATCTGGGCGGGCTACTGGAAGACGGAAAACTGTGAGCAGGAACCGAAAACACCACTTTGTGTGTCAACACAAACTCATCAGCCCGTATAGCAGCAGCGGCGAGAGTCGTAACCTTCTGTTCGTTTAAGTAGGTTACCACAGTGTCTGGTAGTTGATTTTTAAACTCTTCTAACGTCACCAACTCACGCAGGTCTTCCAAGGTTTTTACTTCTGTAGCATGACACCACTTATCAAACAGAGTTTTCTTTTCTCTGGCAAACTCCACATAGGTCTGGTTGGCGGATTTTTTCCCATCCCTAAATCTCTGCCTGTAAGCCTCTGGCACAAGCTCGTAAGCGCGTAGGACAGCAGCCTTCACCATATCATAGTCAAAACTGTCCTCCAGAGAAAGAGCGGTGCATACCTCTTGAGCTTTCCCCACCAATCTACATTGGAGTAAAAGAGACCACACATCCTTTGGCCAGTGCAGCGCACCTGCGATACGTTCAAACACTGTGAAATACGAATCCACCTCAGTTTCCCGAAACGCCGGCACCATTTTGATGTGTTTACTCACATCAAAGCCACCACCTGGCATCGGGGCCGGTGGCTGCGGAGATGGCGACTGCGGGGATGATGACTCCGGGGAGGGTACCTGCGGGGATGATGACTCCGGAGAGGGTACCTGCGGGGATGGTGACTGCGGGGCTAACCGAGGTACAGGAGGGCTGGCAGACACAGAGGCTCCCCTCTCTACCTCCAGAGCCCTGATCCTCAAGTGCATAGCGTCCACCTCCAACTGCTGTTTCTTTAGCTCCACCTCCTTAATGCGCAGCGTTAACTGCAGCTCCTCCACAGAAGGGCTAGGCGGAAAAGGGAGATTTTTCAGTGGGGCAGAAACACCAGCAACAGCCCCCAGCTCAACCCCCCCTGCAGGACCCGGCTCACCAAACAACCCCCTGTCCGTCAACTGGACACACAGGAGCTCCCTAAGCTCTTTCTTCTTCGCAGTCAACGGCACAGTCACGTCAAAGAATTCAGCAACAAGCAAGAGGTCAGCCTTTTTACACCTGTCCAACTTCTCCGCAGACGGGCTCAGAGTGAAGTCCTCCAACTTAAACTCCATCCTAACACACACACCCCCCCACACAAGAAAAAACCGCCAACCAAGAAAACAAGCCACAAAAAGAACACAAAAGAGACGAGCCCCCAATATGTTACGTTCTGGTCCCGGCAAGTAAATAAACGTAACAAATAGTTTGCCCCACTCACTTCCCACCCACACACAAACCCCAACAACGACACCTTTTTTTAAGTATTTAAGCAGCCATTTATTTTCATCAGCAGTGAGCAATGCCAAAACAATAAACAAAACTCCCTATAAAACAATCCCTAGTCTTCCCTACACCAAAATAAAAAGAAGCCCAAACAAAAGACAAGTCACTTACCTAACTATCTAACGAAAAACAGGAGAAAACTTGTTCAACAAAAGAAAACGGCTTCTCACGCCTACTAGGCTGCGACAGTGAAAGTTATACAGCAAAGGAACAAAAAAGTGACCGCCACTGGTTAACTTATTTACAATTATTTACATGGCAAGGCTAGAGGTACACGTGAATACTCCAGCCTGCACTACAATGACACAACCCACAACTCTGTGACCGAGTCAACGGGGTTCCAAACAGCACTCCCAGGTGACTGTCATCCGGACGTTAAGTACTGGAGGTGGTCCATCAATTATCCAGTCGGAAGGTGTGTAGAGACTCCACCCAGATACCTAGCAGCCACGCCCAGGTGTCCACCTCCTAGGGGAGAAAAAAGGGAAAATACCGCCACCATCCTCCGGTGGGAGGCACAACACCAACAAACACATCACTGGGTCATAACAAGTGTTAGTCAGTAAGTGACTGGCTGCTCCCATTTGGGAACGATGCCACCTTATCCCATAGTCCAGCCAATAATGCCTATATGCGCAGCCAATCAACGTCGTTGACAGGCTATAACAGCGTCCTTATGTGCCGACACCGGTGTTTTAGCTGGCAAAGGGCGTGGCTGATGTGGAGTGAAGCCACGTTAATGACAACGTGTACAACCATTGGAGATGTGAGCAGGATAGTGATGGGATTTCCGGCTCTTTTTAGAGATCCGGCTCTTTCGGTTCGGCTCACTAAAAAGAGCCGGCTCTTTCGGCTCCGAACCGGCTCTTCAGGTTGTTTTGTTGCTTTAATTAATTTATTATTAACAATAATATAAAATTATGCACAAAAGGAATTACTAACGTAAAAACAAGTGGTTTTATTTATATATGTTTATATATAAATATATGCGGTGGCCCCTAGAGACAAAACACGTACAAACTCCAAAACACATTTCTAGCATGAACTGAACTTCCAAAGCAGAGCTACTAGATCACTTAAATTACACAATTGAAAGCATGTGTGTATTGTTTGTATATTTATACACAGGCACTCATATATATATTCAAATAATTTAAAAAAAAGTTCATTTACCTGTTATTACCACACACCAAATCCGGTCGTTGGTACTTGCTGGCTTGTGTAGCCACAAGATAACAAAGGCTCAACACTGCGCCCAGCATCCTGGAGCACTTCTGTTGTCTTTTGTACGTGTTTTGAGTTTTTATGTGCTTCTGAGTTTTTATATGCTTCTGAGTTTTTACGTGCTTCGGAGTTTGTACGTGTTTTTACGTGTTTTTGGAGTTTTTACGTGTTTTGGAGTTTGTACGTGTTTTTACGTGTTTTGGAGTTTGTACATGCTTCAGAGTTCGTACGTGATTTGAAGTTTGTATGTGCTTTGTCTCTAGGGGCCACCGTAAATATACTTTTATTTATTCACTCCACATAAAATGTAATAAATAAATCATATAATACAAAAATCAACTATTCACATTTCAACTTTTAACTATTTAAATTTTCAGCTTTTTCCTTTCACAAATTTAAAGTGAAAAGAACACAAAACACTGCAAACCACAACACAATTAAATATAAATTATAATATGAAAACTAAAAGAACATGCATATTCTCTGTCATATGGACCTGCATGAATAAACTTTCTCAATCCTTTATCATCTGCAACCGAAAATAGTTGTGGATGATTACTATACCTTTCTAATGTTGTTGTCCCTGCCTCTCTTTCTCTCTCTCTGGCTCTGTTCCTGTGCTACTGAGTGTAACTACCGCCCCTCCCCCCTCTGCCCAGCGTAAAGCACAAGGCTCGTGTGCAGAGTGAAGCGGAAAAAAAGTGCGAGAGAGAGGCTGAGAGAAAGAAAAAAAAAAAAAAACCCACGTGACGGCTCGCGATAAGGAGCCGGCTCGCGTCGTTCACTTCAAAGAGTCGGCTCTAAGAGCCATTTCGTTCGCGAACGACCCATCACTAGAGCAGGACAGACGGACGGGACAATTGACGGAAAACGTGTGGACTTTATACCAGTTTTTAAATTGTGTTGATAGGCCACGTAAAACCAGAGTTGTGATAAAAAAAAATGCAATGTTTGGTTTTCTTCCTGAATACTGTCGTTGTTTATATTTACTGCAGGAAGAAACGGTTAAATCGGCGTTTTATAAGAAAAAAGGCTCGAAAGCACTCTCCGCCTGTGAACAAAAACAAACCCCACCCCCCTCTGCCTTTCTTATTCGTCCAATCAAATTCGTCGACCAATCAAAAAATGATATGGCAACGTGGCATCTAGTTGTTAAGAAACGGGGGAAGTTTTAGGAGTGACTGCGGTGTTTTGAGATGTGAGAGATTTGTGACGTTTAGCGCAAATCTTGTGTCGTTAGTGTGTAGTGTAGTCAATAGTTTTGTTGTGTGTGTCAGAACAATGAGGCGACTGCTGAATGTTACAGACTGATACAGGAGTGATACATCTACTCTGTCAGGCCTGCAGGTATCAGGCTGTTGTTCTCCTTTATCTCATAATGGACAGGAATTATTTTTTGGAGTGGCACAAATAATTTGTGTGGCATCAGATTTGATGCAGAACAGCTGATTGTTCTGTAAATAGTTTGAAATGTTTATTTAAAAATGCCTTGGCTGCATTTAAAAAAAATAGCTGCAAAAAACTTTGTTTGCCAAACTCTGTTACTTTTTTGAAGAAGTAACTATATAATTAATTGGCCAGCATTGGTCATTATATACTGTATTTTGGAAACAGAGTTACAGACTCTCTCCCAGACCACAGACTCATAATACAAGTCAGAGCTTTATAAAAATAAAAAAAAAAGTTGTGTTTTCGAAATTGGAGTTCAAGTTATTTTTACTTCCAATAGAGCTAACATACTACACAGGTCATGAACAAGATTTTTTTTACATTTTCATTGTAAATGGGCTAAAGCAGTTAATTAAAAGTAGTCTAACATAAATGTAAACGCTGTAATTTGATTATTTTAATAAACCATATAACTTGGATGGATTCGATGCTGGCGTGACCACAGTGCACACGTCTGATGTCGCTCACAGTGGTCCAAGGGATCGCTCAGGGAGTTTGTGTGTTCGCTCAGACACGTGAAAAATTAGAGGGAACATTGTTCATGAGTAAATCATATAAGGCTTACATGATTTACTCATGAAAGTGGCCACTTTCTCAATACTTTCATATATTGTTTTAGTAAGTGTCCAAAACACACACGTTTCATTTATATAACTTTTCAAGGGATCTTATATCTGTTTTCACTCTTGTATGCTTTTCATACAAGTTTCACACAAGACAGATACAAACTTTATAAGATTTATATATATCTTTTCCATATGGGTAGAGCCGGCTCCTTGAAGTGAATAACGGAAGCCGGCTCCTTATTGGGAGCCATGTGTTTTTTTTCTTTCTCTCACCCTCTCTCTTTCTTTTTTTTTACTTCACGCCGCTTGTGATTGGCCAATATGTGTTTGTGCCTTGTGTTTGCGCTGAGCAGAGGGGGAAGGGGTGGTAGTTACACTCACAGCAGCAGTAGCACATGAACAGTGCAGGAGGAAGAGAGAGAAAGAGAGCCAGGGGCAACAACAAGAGTCAACATTGATACGTTAGAAAGGTATAGTCAAGAAAATGAGTGACACCAAGAAAAGAAGCAAAATCTAGAATAATTTCAGTTTGGTTTGCAGTGTTTTGTGTTCTTCACTTTAAATTTGTTTAAAAGGAAAAAGTTGAAAGTTGAAATAGTTAAAAGTTGAATTGTAAATAGTTGTTTTTTGTGTTTTATAATTTGTTTTTTACATTTTATGTGGAATGAATAAATAAATCCATCCATCCACTTCTCCTTTCAGAGTCGCGGGAGCACTGGAGCCTGTGCCAGCTGTCTTAGGGTGAGAGGCAGGGTACACTCTGGACAGGTCGCCAGTCTGTCGCAGGGCTAACACACAGACAACCAATCATACTCACATTCACTCCCATGGGCAATTTAGTGTTTTCAGTTGACCTAACCCCAGCAGCCATAGCTGGAATGGCCAACGGGCATACCGGGCATTTGACCGGTGGGCCGATGGTGATTTTTCATTTTTATGGGCCGATGTTTTTTGTTTGTTTGTTTGTTTTTTGTAACAGCACAAACAATAAAAGGTGTTGGATTGGCCAGATGCTGGTCGATGTGTAAAAATAACTCAGTTGTTTGGTGGTGGCTATGGTGGAGCTTCCACAGAGGCAACAGGTGGATGAGGGAAAGTGGAGGCAGGAGGAGGAGAGACCTGACGCGGCCGCCGGGCCGAGTATCAGGTGTACTGAACTTCAGGTAAGAAGTTATGACCTGCAGTCGATCTGGGTCAGATATAAACCAAGTTTAGGTGGAGTTTATTTTCGTTGTGCTGACTTTTTACAGTCAGTTACAATAACTCGTACTGCGCACTAGCTAGCATGACGGAGTTTCTATATAGCTGGGTGGGTGCTATGATGTTACTAATAGTGAACTTTATTTTATTCATAAGGTTAGTAGTGTTGCCAACCGTCCCGTAAAAAACGGAATCGTCCCGTATTCAGAGAAAATATTACGCGTTTCGTTGAGAAAGAACACAGTTTGTCCTGTACTTCAGCTACAATGGAAAAGACACAAAGCTGGAGTTATTCTGTGTTTACACCGCACAGCTGCTGCTTCTTCTCTCATTCTCTCCCCCTCTTGTTGCTACTTCAATCATGAAACTGATCAATGATCAGCTGATCAGTTTTTCTCTCTTGTTTGTTTATCTCCCACTTTGCACCAGAAACAGGAAACCAGCGGTTGTCGCGCTAAACAACAGCAGCACGTTTAAGCTTGATCAGCTGTTGTTAGAATTTATTTAATATTAATTTCTAGTTTTCAAGCTGCTGGTCATGATATCGGTTTGGATATGTGGTGAGAGGAAAACATGAAGATGAAACCAGGAGATGTCCTTACTGAAACATCAGAGCTGAACAGGTGATGGAGAAACAGGTTTACCTTTTAGGTGACATGGATGAGTTGAAGGGAAGTTATGAACTGTTTCTGAGAGACAAATAACACCAGGATCCTTTGTAGCTGACAACTGGTAACTGCAGGGGCGGGTCTAGCAAAGTTTTGCCAGGGGGCCAGGTAGGGCATTAACAGGGAAAGGGGGGCACAAAGAAATACTTTTCTTTCTTCTTCTCATTTAAAATATCTCACTTTTATTAAATAATTATCTGAATCTTACAACCAAAGTTTTTATCTGAAGTAAAATGTATAGAAATCATACATATACCAACAAGACAGTGTACATCACTGTTACAACAGTGTTTGTTTTCATTCAAAGGCTCTATGGCTTTAATACCTGGTGGGCCGGTCTCTAGTCAAAATGCCGATTTTTTTGTCCCAGTCCAGCCCTGCCAGTAACTGCATGTCTTTGGACTGTGGGAGGAAGCCGGAGTGCCCTGGGAGAATAAAAATAATAGCCGATCTAGGAGAGAAGGACAACTGCTGCCTGATCCCTTATGTGTCAGAAGTATTGGAACAGTTGAGACACATTTTTTCTAAACACCATGTGCCAAAAATTGATCTACCCCAACGATCGGGTCCCCTGACACAAACAGAGTAATATAGTGCACGCTGTTAAGTGCAAGGAGGATTGTCATGATTTATACATTGGGCAAACTCTGGTATAGCAGCTGGCACAACACAGAAGACCTGACTAGTCGGGCCAGGACTTCACACTCTATTTCCTTCAACAGGCCAGGTGGACACTCTTTCAATGATGAGGATGTACACATCCTGGACAGGGAGGAACGCTGGTTTGAGCGAGGAGTCAAGGAGACCATTTATGTGAAAAGGGAAAGGCCATCTCTGAATCGCGGAAGGGGCCTAAGGGTGCCATCTTACAATGCTGGCCTCACAACCCATTGTTCATTCAGTGGGGTAGATTTAGTCATTGTGCAAATGTACTCTTTAGGTTGGGGAAACCTGCAGTCAGCTGAGATTAAAGAAATGACTTGGATGAGTGATGAAATGTTTCTCCCGCTTAAAGCGCTACATCCAGATGAACAGAATCAACGTCTTGGGATAAAGAAGTGACAGGAGAAGCAGCCTTCAGCCATACCGTGAGTGTTAATATCAGTGCACGACAACAACCAGTTTATTGAAGAACATTTGTGACATTAAAATAAGATTATTTTTAAACTATGCTGTCATATTACCTTAATAAGAACTTAGCTAGACAGCCAGATCCACATTTGAGTCTGACTAACAAGACAGGGGACGCAAAAATGAACACAATGCAAAAGACAAGTGATTGTTACAATTAAACAGGAAATCACTAACACGCAGAGAGAGAGAGAGAGACAGACAGACAGACAGACACATGGACAAAATAAGAACTGCCTAAACTAAACAAGGACCAGAGAACTAAGAAAACTCAGAAGCATAACGAAATAACACACTCAGGAAATAAACCTAAATAAACCAGTCCAGAAATAACTAACAGTCTCATGCAAAGACAAAATACTGTCATGGCGACAGACCACTGTCAGACCACTGTCACCATGACCACATAACATTTTGAATAAGGTAAACTTGTAAAAATAAAAATAAAAATCCATAAAAGTCTTTTGTAAAACAGAAATTAAATGTAAAAATGTGTAATATGATTTTTAAAAGCAAGTCTATTTAGAGTTTTTTCCCCTTAAAGTCTTTTCTATGTTAAACCAAAATTCAAATAAAGCAGTAAAGGCTGTAACCTGAAAAATTCAGTTCTGAAAATACAGTTCCTTATAATAAATAAAATCTGAACAAATTATTAATTTAATTTGGATTTTATCAGTGTTGAACAAAAAGTGGACCTGAGACGGCATAAAATCAAAGTATCCAACAAATTTAAGTAATTCAATTTAGTGGTTGTACATGGAAGGTCAGTCAGCTTGACAAATAACAGTCAAAAAGCAAAGTTCAAAAAGAAGAAAACATTCATGTTAAAACAGCCAAAAATAGTTAAGATGTAACCACACAGTCAGTCTGTAATCTAAAGGATGAATACACAAACCATAAACTGAAATAACAGTTTTATAGCTACTGAACTTCACCTTTTTATGGTCACTGTGTTTATTTAACAAGGAACCTTGGAAGGTTGATTTAAATTAAATATTTCCTTCACTTACTAAAATCCTATGAGCAATGTGTCCCATACCAACATATTTGCCCCACGTTTGCCCTACGACAGCAATGACAGCAAAAACAAACCAAAACAAAACCCCCTCTCTATTGCCCCCTAGTGTCTGACTGCAGTGTAGATCATAACCTCACTGTGATTTTGGTTTCATTGCACTAGTTTTCTTATAAGTTTGTTTTTATCACTAACATAATATATTTACCCAGAATAGGGAAATCCCTCGGTTGTTAATTCAAGAAGTATTGTAGTTCAGACATTGCTTCTGCTTGTTTGATTGTATTAATGGAAGGATGCTAAGATGTGCAGCAGGAAGCCAAAGATGAGACACTGATACTGTTTATATTAGAAACAGAGAAAGGCCATGGAGCCAACCCTGCTGTTGTTCCTCACATCTCTGTGTGGTGTATTTCAAGCATCATCATACACGTAATAATGTTGGCCCCGTAATAATATTGAAACTGACCAATTCTACTGTCACGACATGATAACTTTACAATGCGGAGAAAAAAGAATGTTTCTTTTTATTTATAGTATGATGCGATTCCATACTAGATTATTGACGAATGTGAGTTGTTGTTATTCAGCCTGCTATGTGCCCCTTTTCAAAAGCTAGTTATACAATATATAAAACTCTTCCAAACTTCGACCCCCAAAAAACTGATGTCATGCTTTCTCCCAAAACTCATCAGTTTTCAACTCAGACTACAGTCCTACACACCAACACCCTCTATACCCCTCTATTAATTTACATATGAACAAAAAGCAAATACAAAAACCAACCCAAAGAGACTTTAAAGCGATCTCCGCATGATTCTACTGTAGAAACATGAACAGGTAGAAATGGAGCCTGCAAGTCTCTGTTTTTGTTACCTGCTGTATATTCAAATCAATTCAATTTTATTTATATAGTGCCAAATCCCAACAGCAGATTTATATTGTACAGTAGATACAGAGAAAAATCCAACAATCATATGACCCCCTATGAGCAAGCACTTTGGCGACAGTGGGAAGGAAAAACTCCCTTTTAACTGGAAGAAACCTCCGGCAGAACCAGGCTCAGGGAGGGCCGGGGCCATCTGCTGCAACCGGTTGGGGTGAGAGAAGGAAGACAGGATAAAAGACATGCTGTGGAAGAGAGACAGAGATTAATAACAGACATGATTCAATGCAGAGAGGTCTGTTAACACATAGTGAGTGAGAAAGGTGACTGGAAAGGAAAAACTCAATGCATCATGGGAATCCCCGGCAGCCTACGTCTATTGCAGCATAACTAAGGGAGGATTCAGGGTCACCTGGTCCAGCCCTAACTATATGCTTTAGCAAAAAGGAAAGTTTTAAGCCTAATCTTAAAAGTAGAGAAAGTGTCTGGAAGCTGGTTCCACAGAAGAGGGGCCTGAAAACTGAAGGCTCTCCCTCCCATTCTACTTCTAAATACTCTAGGAACAACAAGCCTGCAGTGCGAGAGCGAAGTGCTCTAATAGGGTGATATGGTACTACAAGGTCCTTAAGACAGTGGTTCCCAAACTTTTTTTTGCTGCGCCCCCCTTTGTTTTACAAGAAAAATGTTCGCGCCCCCCTCGCGTGCGCACACGCACGCACGAACATATCCTCCAACCACACACACCCATATTTTTCTCCATTGCGGTTTATTTCACACCTCAAACATTTAGTAAACAGTTAAGCAAATACAAGTAATATGCAATAAATTGCAGGTGGTAAGGAAATAAACTACTAACTCTTTTAAGCTATGTCCGCACCTACACGGGTATTTTTGAAAACGCAGCTGTTTCGTCCACACGTAAACGGCGTTTGGAATCACTCCTTAAAACTCCCTTTTTTCGTTTACGTGTGGACGAGGAATACAGAGTTCATCACGCAACGTCAAAGGTATGTGCCTTTTTTTCACGTCACGCTGTGCGCCACGTAATTGTTTACATGAGATGAATTGCAGAATGGGAGACAGAGACAAAATACTGTTAATCTGACAATCTTCAGGTTTTACGCGCAGTTACTGTCCCTCCATTTACAAAGGCAGAGGCGTCACGGTGTAATTATTTTACATGTAGTTGTTTTTTTTCCTGTGTAATAATATTCAACATTGCTATCAATAAAATTTTCAATCCCTCTGCAAAATGGGTTCAAAAACATAAACAACTGTTGGATGCTGTTTGTCCGTGATTTGTACAGGGGGAAGAAATCGTAGCAGGATCAGCCTGATGTTATTTGTATCCCGCTGTAACTTTACTGTGTAAAGAGCTAACATCTCCAAAATGTCAGGAGTAGTTAGTCATTACAACAAGTGTTTGTGAACTAAAAATCAAGAATGTGGGATACTGTTTGATTTGAAGAGCCCAGCGCTGCTCGTGACGAAGGAAAGACCAATTCTGCAGGGGAGACCTACCTTGGCACTTGTGCAGGTGAAACCAAAGGGAAGATATGCTTCACCATATTTTCTAGTCTTTGGCTTAGAATGAAGTTGGTTTGGAAACATATTTAGCTATGCTTCATCTCCTGATTTGCGTTTGTGGAGGCGCCCCGTGCTAGCAGTGTCCAAGCTTTGGTTTGTTTTTTTTTCTCTTCCTTTTCATAGCGCCCCCCCTCCTAGGGGGCGGGCCCCACACTTTGGGAAGGTCTGCCTTAAGATATGATGTAATATATCCGCTCTGGCTGCTGCTGCTTGCTTTTACAGCTGGACTTTGAACCTAATCACCTCATCTAAGTATTATAAGTGCTGTAGGAGTCAAGCTGTGTTTTATTAACCAGCATAGTGTAACAGTTAGTGTAACAATAGATGATGTTTAACACTTTTACAGCTGTACTTTGAACCGAATTATCCCATCGAAGTATTACATGGGCTGTGAGAGTCAAGCTTTTGTGCTGCTTTTGTGTTTTATTAACCAGTCTAGAAGTTGAGCTGATTCACAGTGTTGCTGCGCTTCTTCATTGTTTCGTGTGAACTCTTCTCCGTGAAGGATCAACCTGTGTAAGTTCACTAACGTAAAGCAGAGGTAATTGTGCGATTGTAATCTGGCTAGCAGACAAATTTATTACACAGCAACTCATATAGTCACTATAGTCACTTTTTTGTTTTTTAACCAGCAACAATTGCCTCAAGATAATTTGTATAATACAAGAGAGGTGATAGGATCTGGAAATTCCTTGTTTATGGTAGCTAAATGTTATATTAAACACAACCATAAACAGTGCTACAGATAAGCAGACTTAATAAAATCAAATTAAATTACAAAAAAGGAAACTAAGTAAAAAACTAAAAATAATTTTCCTTAAGGGTCATGCTTAGTAATGTAGTGTAAATAACAACAGCATTTCTCACTGTTTTATGATTTTCCTTGTAGTTACTTTCGTCATGCAGCTGGTGATCCGTCGGTACCGTCCTGCAGACAAGGACACAGTGCTCACCCTCTTCAGTACTGGCACCTTGGAGCATATCCGTCCATGTTTCTATAACGCCATGACCAGTCCCCTTTACCTCACCATCACCCCGACTCTGTGTGCTGTTGGTTATCTCCTTGGCTCTGTGTTTGGGGCTGTGCTGTTCCCAGCAGCTTGGGTAGGTCTCATCTACTGCTGCTGTCATGAAGTATATGCATACTACGTCAGGTATAAACTTCGCACCGACATGCAGGACATCCCTGGGAACTTCCTCAGCAGACCTGATGACTGTTTCTGGGTGGCTGAGGCTGAGGTTGGAGCGAGAGCCCAGGTTGTTGGTATGGTGGCTGTGGTAGCTAAACACAGTGGGACAGAAAAGTATGGGGAAATGTTCAGAATGATCATTTTCCCACAGTATAGACGGATGGGCCTCGGCTTTAGGTTGACTCAGACCGCGGTTGACTTCTGTAAAGAACGGGGCTTCTCCAAGGTGGTGTTGGAGACTAGCTCCACCCAAATGGCAGCTGTGGCCCTGTACAGCAAAGTGGGGTTTAACCGTGTCCAGTCTCATATCAAAGCACAGGCAGCTCATTGGATCATTTCACTGGCCAGGGTCACGATTATAAGGATGGAAAAATACTTGTAAATGTAAAATAACACTCATCAGCAATGTGTTGTTTTCATGCTTGGCTCCTCTTTAACAGTGGTTTAATATTTGGCAATGGTTAAACTTGACTGTAACCAAAACCCTCTGGTTTAGGTGTGAAAAAATGCCAAATTTGATGTACACTGTAGGACTCTATGAACAGATATGAATGTAAGGAGCAAGATGTTGTTACTAAAAACTTTCTGGTTTCCTCCCACTACACCATGATTCACTAACAGTTAATCCTTACAATGTGTACTTTTCAGTGATGATTTCACATAATCAGTTGTACTGACCACTTTTAACTGTTTTAATTAATAAATTATTTTTATTTAAAAAAAAAAAAAGAAAGTGAAAAAAAATACGTTTCAAAATCTCCGTATACGCCCACAGGCGTTAGTAGTTGTAACAAATAGTGTTTGAAAATTCATCATTCTTATTATGCGAGAGATAACGTCTAATGTATAATGTCTAAATGTTTTTCTATTAATTACCAATATTTGGAGAAACATTTTAAAATACAGTACACACAACATATTGTAAGCACATGATACAAAGTATGTAAAAATCTTAATAACAAGGATTTTAATTTGCTTATGAAATGAAGATTTGATTTTTAAATTCAGTATGTTGTACCCAAATCTATACTGTGGATATGGATGTGAACAGCAGAGGGCGCTACTGACCTGACTAACACTGAAGCTCCTTTGATGAAAATAATTTATTTCTGATATTATACAGCATTCACTTCCTTTTCTACAAGGAAGTATTAGATGTTTAAAATATAACTGCACCATAAACAGTGCTGGAAAGTAAATACAGTACATTTGCTAATATGCCGTTTAAACTCAAGTTTTACATCTAGAATATGTTGTGATTGGCTATGATGCAGCATGTGAAACAATAACAAATGAGCTAGTGCACGGCAGTTCATGGGTAATCAAAATCGTTTGAAACTCACTGACTGCTGTAGATGCTGTGCATTAAAACTTCCAACATTTTAAAATATGATTTGATTTGTCATTTGTCACAATAGAAAGGAAAATAATAGTATCTCCTGTGAAAGTCCATTAATAATAACTTTGATTTGTATAGCGCCTTTCAAAAAACCCCAAGGATGCTTAGCTAAAAAGCTAGAGGTTGAAGGTTTTGTTGAAGAGATGAGGTTTGAGAAGTCCCATGGATGAGGACCGTAGCATCCGAGACTGTGTGTATGGTTCCAGGAGGTCAGAGACATATTGAGGTGCCAGGGCATTGAGGGATTTGTAAGTGAGAAGAAGAATCTCGTAAGTAATGTGTGACTTGACCGGAAGCCAGTGGAGATTAATGAGGGTGTGGGTAATATGTTCCCAGAGCTTAGTGCCTGTTAGAAGCCTTCCAGACTGTTAAAAGCCTTCTGGACATACTGGAGGCTATCCAGGGCTTTAGTGGAAATCCCAAACAGGACTGCATTTCAGTAGTCCAGCTTGGTGGTGACAAATGCATGGATGAGTCTCTGCTATAGAGTCAGTGAGTGATGCCCGAATTCAAGAGATGTTCATTAGGTGGAAAAAAGCTGCTTAGGTGACAGATTTGACATAAGCACGGAATGAAAGAGTGGAGTCTAAATTGACACCCAGATTGCAAACCTCAGAGGGAGGTTAAATAAGGAAGCCGTCTATGTCAATGCGTACAGTGTCTTGCAAAAGTATTCGGCCCCCTTGAACTTTCTCACATTTTGTCACATTACAGCCACAAACATGAATCAATTTTATTGGAATTCCACATGAAAGACCAACACAAAGTGGTGTACACGTGAGAAGTGGAACGAAAATCATACATGATTCCAAACATTTTTTACAAATAAATAACTGCAAAGTGGGGTGTGCGTAATTATTCAGCCCCCTTTGGTCTGAGTGCAGTCAGTTGCCCATAGACATTGCCTGATGAGTGCTAATGACTAGAGTGCACCTGTGTGTAATCTAATGTCAGTACAAATACAGCTGCTCTGTGACGGCCTCAGAGGTTGTCTAAGAGAATATTGGGAGCAACAACACCATGAAGTCCAAAGAACACACCAGACAGGTCAGGGATAAAGTTATTGAGAAATTTAATATAGCAGGCTTAGGCTACAAAAAGATTTCCCAAGCCTTGAACATCCCACGGAGCACTGTTCAAGCGATCATTCAGAAACGGAAGCGTGCACTGCACAAAGTTGGCCTTTATGGAAGAGTGGCAAGAAGAAAGCCATTGTTAACAGAAAACCATAAGAAGTCCCGTTTGCAGTTTGCCACAAGCCATGTGGGGGACACAGCAAACATGTGGTGCTCTGGTCAGATGAGACCATAATGGAACTTTTTGGCCAAAATGCAAAGCGCTATGTGTGGCGGAAAACTAACACTGCACATCACTCTGAACACACCATCCCCACTGTCAAATATGGTGGTGGCAGCATCATGTTCTGGGGGTGCTTCTCTTCAGCAGGGACAGGGAAGCTGGTCAGAGTTGATGGGAAGATGGATGGAGCCAAATAGAGGGCAATCTAGGAAGAAAACCTCTTGGAGTCTGTAAAAGACTTGAGACTGGGGCGGAGGTTCATCTTCCAGCAGGACAAGGACCTGAAAACTGCTGTTCACAAATGCTGTCCATCTAATCTGACTGAGCTGGAGCTGTGTATATATATATATATATATATATACATACATATAAATGGTAAATGGCCTGTATTTGTATAGCGCTTTACTAGTCCCTAAGGACCCTAAAGCGCTTTACATATCCAGTCATCCACCCATTCACACACAGGTGATGGCAAGCTACATTGTAGCCACAGCCACCCTGGGGCGCACTGACAGAGGCGAGGCTGCCGGACACTGGCGCCACCGGGCCCTCTGACCACCACCAGTAGGCAACGGGTGAAGTGTCTTGCCCAAGGACACGACCGAGACTGTCCAAGCCAGGGCTCGAACCGGCAACCTTCCGATTACAAGGCGAGCTCCCAGCTCTTGAGCCACGATCGCCCGTGTATATATATATATATATATATATATATATATATATATATATATATATATATATATATATATATATATATATATATATATATATATATATATATATATATATATATATATATATATATATATATATATATATATACGTGTGTATATATACACTCTGCAAAAGTTTTAGGCAGGTGTGAAAAAATGCTGTAAACAAAGAATGCTTTCAGAAATATAAATGATTGTTTATTGTCCCCAAATGTATTCTGCAGTAGGACGACGACCCCAGACATAAAGCCAAAGTCATTAAGAACTATCTTCAGTGTAAAGAAGAACAAGAAGTACTGGAATTGATGGTATGGCCCCCACAAAGCCTTGATCACAAAAACATTTAGTGTGACTGGGATTACATGAAGAGACAGAAGGATGTGAGGAAGGATGCATCCACAGAAGATCTGTGGGTAGTTCTCCAAAATGTTTGGAGCAACCTATCAGCCGAGTTCCTGTGGGCAAGTGTGCCCAGAAGAACTGATGCTGTTTTAAAGGCAAAAGGTGGTCACACCAAATATTGATTTGATTTAGATTTCTCTTTTGTTCATTCACTGCATTTTGTTGATTGATGAAAATAAATGATTGACACTTCTATTTTTGAAAGCATTCTTTGTTTACAGAATTTTTTCCTCACCTACATTAAAAATGTTTGCACAGCATAACCACTTTTGGGGTTGTTAATCATGAAAAGTAGTGTACAATGTCTGTAGACCGTACAGGTAATGTATTAGACATGTATTACTTTTCTTAAATTAATCACCTGCCAAAGAAAGTAGTTTGGTACACTATTTTTTTACATTACTTTCCTGTTACTCCATAAAATGGCCTGAAATGCACTGTCACATAATTACCAGATAACATTATAAACCTAAGGTTACAGTCCCACACACCAACATAAATCCTTATTCAAATGAGGACACATATAGAATCCCTTTTGCAGTGTTTATGAACACAAAGTTGACAACACAAAGCAAATATGAAAACCAGCCCGAAGAGACTGTAAAGCGATCTCCACATGATACTACTGTCGAAACATGAATTTTGATGTTTTATTCTTCCCACAGATAACAGAAGAATCTTTGTTACACAAGAAATGGCATAAGTGCAAATCCCTTTTTAGCAGATTATCTTTCTTTTTAATATACAACACTGGCAACTACGTTAACAGTGGACTATGCAGCTCACTTCATAAGTATAAATTAGGACTGAGATGACATGAGCCCCTCCTTTACGTTGGTTGCCAACCGCCGTTAAACACAAAGAAGAAGAAGAAGAAGCCATGAGCTGTATTTCAGTTTTTTGATGGTAACTCACAGAAATATTGATTGCGAGTTGTTCACACTGTCGCCAGCGTTCACATGCTCTCTGCAGATAGACTGGCCAGCCCCCAGATAGACTGCAAAAGCGCTACTCCCGCTGAACCATAATTTCCGCGATTTTTGACACTTCCGCGTTGCCTTCGTTTTTCGGCCCCGCAGGTTGTTGGAAGGTTGTGATTTCTGCAGGATAATGGCGTGGATTAGGAAAACTTTCTGCATGGTTGACTTTGTGTAGCATTTTTGTGTAACAGTAGAGGATGTTTAACACTTTTACAGCTGTACTTTGAACCGAATCATCCCATCGAAGTATTACATGGGCTTTGAGAGTCAAGCCTTTGTGCTGCTTTGTGTTTTATTAACCAGTCTAGAAGTTGAGCTGATTCACGGTGTTGCTGCGCTTCTTCATTGTTTCGTGTGAACTCTTCTCATGAAGGATCAACCTGTGCAAGTTCACTAACGTAAGGCAGAGGTAATTGTGCGATTGTAATATGGCTAGCAGACAAATGTGTTACACAGCAACTCATATAATCGCTTCTTGTTTCGTTTTTTTATTAAGTTGGGTAAGGTCTGTTAGAGAGCTGTTGATGGTGCACGAACGGGCCTGTGCTGTTGCTGAATGATAGTGATGTGCGGATCGATCCTGAAATATCGATTCCTCCGATACCAATCATTTATGTTCTAGAATCGATTCTCACATTAAAATATCGATATTTTAGTAATTTAGGGTAAATTTGTAGTTTATCATTAACAGGAACACAGTGGAAAGAAACTATAACATTCGGATTGTCTACATTCAAAGGAACTACTTCCTCTTCCGCCTTTCATAGTCATTTGCGAAATAGGCTGTCTGTTTCGCAGCCCCTTGGCGTGCGCACTCACAACAATGACTGAGCGTAATTGGAGTCATGTGCGAACCTATTTTACCTCCACAAAAACTGAGACGTGGTTTGCCATACATGTGGGGAAAAAAAGGTGAGGTGTTGTGGCCACACTAGGGAGACATTCAAAAATGCTGTTGGGGTGGGGATAAATACATTTTACAGTGTTTATTTATCGGATAAAATACGTTAAATGTCCGGATACAGCGGGGGTGTCCAAATTCAGAGGCTGCTTCCACCCGAGGACCCGGGCCTTCGCGGTCTAAAGAAAGACGGGTATACGGCACGAGCTCCCTCGGTGGAGTGAAACTGCCGTCTGCTCCTTGCTATCTAAAATATAACCGGACGCTGGCGTAAACTCTCGACCGTCTCACACTTCTGTTTAATCAGTTTTCAGTTTGACGTTTATTCAGCTGTGTGAAAACCAGGGGCGGAGCGTGGGGGTGGCTTACTGGGCTTAAGCCCGGGTTGTTTTGTCAGAAGCCCGGGGTATTTTGGAGTGCAATTTTTTCATAGTTAGATGCCTGGCTGACAACTGTATAAAACAAAAAGTACACACAATATTCGAAGCACATAGTGCACACTGTGGGAATTTACGACTGTGCGTGAATCCCCCCCTGATATTGGTATGATCCAAGCTCAGGCACTAAGCGACTGAGCGAGGGGGCGGGGCAGCTGCTGCCCGTCAGTGCGCTGTTGGAGAGACGGAGCCAGCCATACTAAGGAGAGCTTAAGTTTGACCAGGTACCAAAGCAAATCATTCGTACCGTACAAATAATGTAAATATGACGGTGAATCACGAAAGATTGATATCAAACTGATCACTTGACCAATATTACGTTACTTGCTCTTAAAGTGAATCAACAAATGGCGAAATGAAAAGCCGAACAAATGCTATTTTTTTTTAGAGATTCTTAGCTTACGTGTGTTTATTTCATATTTTCAGTTCTTACCCTCCCCGACTAAATCGGTTTCAGTTATGTACTGAAATATAAGAATGGACATTAGAGGGTTCTTTCAAAGAAAAACTCAGGTAAATGTTATTTTATATATTATGCTTTGTATGTTGTTCAGTATATTTGTATGCAAAACAAGAGGAATTTCAGTACACAGCAGGATATTCACATTTGTAACCAGATATTTACACTTTAGGGAGAAAACATAAAACATTTTTACTGCACAACATCAATTTAGAGTAAACTTTTGTTTTAGATAAATATTGAAATATCTTTTGAATTAGTTAAATGTCACAATAAAGAGAGACAGAGCTTTCTGTTTTTTATCACTTTCATCAAATTTAGGAGTACATGTACACTAAGTTTATTGTTAATTAATAAGAAAACTCCAGACGATTCCATTCTGAGCTGAAGAAGCTTCTGATAGGTTAGTAGAGTCCATGTGAGTAAACAGGTGGCACAGCTGTGGATGCATATAAGGCAAAACACAGAGCCTGTTTCTGTGACATGGGAAAATCAAGAGATGTCAACCAAAACACCAGGAAAAGAACTGTGGAGCTCCATAAGTGTGGCTCAATTTTGAATACAATTTGGTGCCATTTGCAATTAAGAAATACAGACGATTTCTCTCTTTACTCTTAAAGTTAACAAATATGTTTTTTATATTTATCAATCTAAAAAAATAAACATTTAGTCTGATTTGATCTTACAATTAAAAAGTGTTTGTGTTTTGATCTGAAGAGTTTGTAAATATCTGTATATTTGATGATTGTCAGCACAAAGAGAGAGAGAGAGGAACAGAGAGGGAGATGGAGAATGAGGACAGAACAGAGATGAACAAGAGCAGGTGAGACACACATGTTAGTCAAATGGTTGTTTACCAAAAGTATCACCGTATCATAGGTACTCATGTATCTCATACCTAGTGTTTCTTTTTAGGTTTGTTATTTTTCAAATTCTATATTTATTAAGTTATGAAGGCTTGTTTGCACAACAAGGCTAAATAATTATATAAACCTTTCTCAATCTAAATATTGTACTTTGGTAAAATTAAAAAATAAATGTAGTGCAGGTCTATGATGATTTTTAGTGCTACTATCATCTAGTTCTGATTCTGATTCTGTCTTGGTTAAGTCCCAAGTAGTCCTGATTTTGAACTGTTGTAGTCCTGTTTTAATTCTGGATCAGTTCTTGGTCTGGTTGAATTGGGGTTTAGTCCTCGTGTCTTGATACAGCCCTGATTTTGTTATGCCTTGCTGCTTAATTAAAAAACTAGTTTAAGGTGTTCTGCACATGTGATATATATTTTTCCCTATATGAAGTCATTCTTTTTTGAACAAAACTCAAAACAGAGCCAATTAATCTTTCAGTCATTTCTACCCCCCCCCCCCCCTCCCCCCCAAGGGAAAAAAAAAATCCCACATGCATACTATCCTTTTGGGCTAAGCCCCGGGTGTTTCAAATGTCTGGCTCCGCCTCTGGTGAAAACCCCGAGGAACCCTCCTGAGGGATTAATAAAGTTAAATTTTATTTAATCTAATCTAATAACTTTAATCTCAGCCAAACTGATTTACTCACGAACAAATAAAACACTGAAAAAGCCAAACAATAACATTTTTAAGTTATCTAAGTGACTTATATATCATGTTTAACCCAAGTAGCGAAAGACCGCGGGGGTTTGAAAACGATCAATCGCAAGGGTGTAGATTTGATTGTGGCATTGGTGGGGACGGATGATTCAACCACTGAACCCTGCCCCGTTTCTTATTTTTTCCTTTTTGTTTTTGCTTCTTGATAAAAGGAGAAATATACTTGCCTACATATGCTATTCTACATGCTTTTAAACCATTTAAAATTACAATTCATAGTTTTATATGTGAATTATATAATGTTAAATTACTATTAAACAAATGACTAAGTATTTTAGACTTTAGTTTACTTCAGTCATATTCCATATAAATCAGGTATCATACAAAAATAAAAATAGCTTCAAATACAGTCATGACAATAAAAGAATATGACTTTAAGGACTTAACAACATTGCTTCAGTTATAGTACACCAACATCTCTGACACATTAGCACTAAGGGAACACTGGATGACCTGGTGGGTTTTGTCCATAAAACTACTCGTCTAAGATTACCACAAAGTAAAAGATCTCTCAGCAACATTATGCAACATTTTAGGCACTATTGCCCTCTATCAGATCAGTGAGCTGAGATGTTTTATTCTAAACATGAACTACTGTTACAGCAACAGACATGGACTACATGCCCACACAACAAACACATGCCTGCTCCTCTCGTTAGCTGAAATGAACTGCTGGCATATTTGTTTTACATCTATACTGTCCAGTCTCTCCTGGTGGACATGGCATCACATTATTCATGGTTACATACAATTTTAGACTGATGTGGGCCAAGCCTAGCACCTACTTGCCAACCTTGAGACCTCAGAATTAGGGAGACATTCAAAGGGGCTGGGGGGAGGTATACATGTACATGTATATACAAAAAACTTTAATTTTACAGTGTTTATTTATCGGATAAAATAAGTTAAATGTCACCGTTATTATTGTCCGACCGTAAACAGGCCGGGGGGTGTCCAAATTCAGAGGCTGCGTCCACCTGAGGACCCGGGTGAGCCGGGTCCTCCGAAAGCCGGGTAGACCGGAAATGAGCGACTGTGAAATTGGACGGTCTAGCCTTCAGAATTACGTCACCTGCCGTCTGCTCCTTGCTGTCTAAAATATAACCGGACGCTGGCGTAGATGGTCGAATAAACTGCTGTTTTCACACAGCAGTTTATTCAGCTGTGTGAGAACCCGGAGGAATCATCCCGAGGGATTAATAAAGTTTTATTTAATCTAATTTAATCTAATAACTTTAATCTCAGCCAAACTCACCAACAAATAAAACACAACTAAAGCACTGAAAAAGGCCAAACGATAACATGTTTAAGTTATTTGACGTTTACACAGCTACATTCTCGCCTGAAAATGTGTTAAAAGTTTATTTTGCGACCCAGAAAGAGTAATAAGAGTAATATTAAAACTAAGTAGCTGCAGTAATAGTGGCCATTGTTGGAAACTGGAATTGGCTGGGCCAGTCTGGGATATGGTTTTCAGTTTTGTTGTCCGGGTGGAAAATCGGGAGAAACGCTGACAGATCGTTTTTCTCTTACTATTGGGTTTGTTTTTCTTTACTCGAAGAGATCAAATTATTGGTGGGGACAATTCAATAATCGCTGGATATTGGTGGGGACATGTCCCCTCCGTCCATGCCAAATCTACACCCTTGGTCGATCGGCTCAGATATTTGAAGTTTGCACGGCTACATTCTCACCTGAAAATATGTTAAAAGTTTTTTTGCGACCCAGAAAGAGAAATAAGAGTAATATTAAAACTAAGCAGCTGCCGTCATTGTTCGAAACAAGTACTCTGATGTCCTGAAATCATTATGATGCTATAATTTGAGATACAATGAATAAAATAAGTTTTTGTACAAAGTACCGGTATCGGATCAGTATCGTCGATACCACCCTGAATATTACTTGGTATCGGATCGGAAAGGAAATCAGTGGTATCGCACATCACTACTGAATGAGTTGAGTATAACGTGAGTGAGTATAACATCAACAAAGCATTTTCATCCAGAGAACTGGCACTCCTTAGATCTTTTTCTTTTTTTCAGACCACCCTATGTAAACCTTGGAGATGGCTGTATAGGAACACCCTGTCGATCAGTAGTTTCTGCACCAACAACCTTGCCATGTTCAAAGTCACTCACATTACCTTTCTTCCCCATTCTGATGCTTGCTTTGAATATCAGCAGCATATTGTGAGCATGTTTACTTGCCAAATAGTTTTGAGTCACTGCCATGTGATTGGCTAAAAATGTATGTCAACAAGCAGTTGTATCACCTGTAATAAAGTGGCTGTTGGGTGTTGTTTTTACAATACATTGATTCCATTTTAAGATCGTAACATAAATAACTGAATCTGAAAGTCATGCCAAGCACAAAAACCTAATAGAGAGCTATTTAACCCAGTCAGTGTTGATCTCGTCGAAATGACGTTAATGCCATAACCGCATTAACGCGGCAAATCTCCGTCAGCAACTTAGCGCAGATCGCCCCGTGGCAGCTAAATGTTGTATTAAACACAACCATAAACAGTGCTACACATAAGCAGACTTAATAAAATCAAATTAAATTACAAAAAAGGAAACTAAGTAAAAAACTAAAAATAATTTTCCTTAAGGGTCATGCTTAGTAATGTAGTGTAAATAACAACAGCATTTCTCACTGTTTTATGATTTTCCTTGTAGTTACTTTCGTCATGCAGCTGGTGATCCGTCGGTACCGTCCTGCAGACAAGGACACAGTGCTCACCCTCTTCAGTACTGGCATCTTGGAGCATATCCGTCCATGTTTCTATAACGCCATGACCAGTCCCCTTTACCTCACCATCACCTCGACTCTGTGTGTTGTTGGTTATCTCCTTGGCTCTGTGTTTGGAGCTGTACTGTTCCCAGCAGCTTGGGTAGGTCTCATCTACTACTGCTGTCATGAAGTATATGCCACCGTCGTCAGGGTGAGACTTCGCAACGACATGCAGGACATCCCTGGGAATTTCCTCAGCAGACCTGATGACTGTTTCTGGGTGGCTGAGGCTGAGGTTGGAGCGAGAGCCCAGGTTGTTGGTATGGTGGCTGTGGTAGCTAAACACAGTGGGACAGAAAAGTATGGGGAAATGTTCAGAATGATCATTTTCCCACAGTATAGACGGATGGGCCTCGGCTTTAGGTTGACTCAGACCGCGGTTGACTTCTGTAAAGAACGGGGCTTCTCCAAGGTGGTGTTGCAGACTACCTCCACCCAAATGGCAGCCGTGGTTCTGTACAGCAAAGTGGGGTTTAACCGTGTCCTGTCTAATGTCAAAGGACTGGCAGCTCCCTGGATCATTTCACTGGCCAGGGTCACGATTATAAGGATGGAAAAATACTTGTAAATCAAAAATAACACTCATCAGCAGTGTGTTGTTTTCACGCTTGGCTCCTCTTTAACAGTGGTTTAATATTTGGCAATGGTTAAACTTGACTGTAACCAAAACGTTGTTCAGGTGTAACTTTGGAAAAAAATGCCAAATCTGTTATATACTTTAGGACAAAGCACTATGAACAGATCTGAAAGTAAGGAGCAAGATGTTGTTACTAAAACCTGGTTTCCTCTTTATAGAGTACTTTACATATTCTCTGACTACACCTTAAGCCCCCCAAAAATTGTCTGTTAACAACATAAGGCCAATTAGCAGCTCCAGTCCTGTGAACCAAGATTTAACAGTTAATCCTTACATTGTGTACTTTTCAGTGACGATTAGAATAACTTAATGTAATCAGATGTACTGACCACTTTCTGCTGTATTCATTTAAAAAAGAAAGAAAGAAATGTTTTAAAATGTCATAACTGAGATACAGATAACATATTGTAAGCACATGATACAAAGATACATGTCGTAATAATATTAATAATAAAACCATTAACTTTTAAAAGGCAAACGTAGAGAATTTATATGCATCAGAGTGGACTTAAAATTCTCATTAAACTCTTCCATTGTTTTACACCTTTTTTCCTTGATGTAATCAGAATAACTGAGATATTTGCTTATGAAATGAAGACATGATTATTAAGACTGATGATGTTGAAAATTAAATCACAAATCTAAATTCAGTATGTTGTGCCCCAGCCTGTACTGTAGATGTGAATGTGAACAGCAGAGGACACTATTGATCTAAGTAACACTGAAGCTCTTTTGATGAAAATCAGTATTTACTGATATTGTACTGTATTTACTTCCTTTTATACCAGAAAGTATTAGGAGTTTAAAATATGTGTGCACCAACAACAGTGCTGGGAAGTAAATACAGTACATTTTCTAATATGCTTTGTGAACTCAAGTTTTACACCTAGAATATGTTGTGATAGACTGTGATGCAGAATATGAAACAATAACAGATGACCTAGTGCACAACCTTTCATGGGTAATGGTAGCAGTTTGAAACTCACTGACTGCTGTAGCTGGTGTTCATTACAACTTCCAACATTTTAAAAATTCTATGTGGTTTGATTTGTCATTTTTCAGACCAGAAAGGAAAAACATAGTATCTCCTGCAGTTAGCAAAAGACCACAAGGACTCCTCCCATTGTTTTTTGTGTTTTCCCATGCTGTACTGAAAACTAATTCCCCTCTAAGTGAAGCAAAATATGCATTTTTCTATGCTCAGGAGATACTTTGTTGTTCGTGTAAACACACTTTTGAGTTGTCTGCCTATTTTTCTAGTTTACCATTAGGGGGTGCCAAATATTTGAATCCTAAATAGAGTATCCTGGGCACGGTACAGTAAAATTCAGTTTTACGTGGATTTCCGGTTGATAGTTTTTCTAAGAACTGAACAAATTATTTAAATCAACACTGATCAGTATTGGCAGAAAATTGTAGGAACTGTGCTGGAAAGACCAATATTTGTGTGTATAGTATTCTTCTAGTCATTTTGTGTTTCATTTCTGAGAGCACGCCATATGTCTCAGGTTACTGAACACCTGAATGATGAGGGGTTAATATGCCACTTTTCTGCATGATCTACATCAGTCACAGAAAACAGGCTCCAGATATAAAAGGAAAGGATAAAAACAGCCTTTGATATATGTGTCACACAAAAGATGATTGTTATGTAACAGACCATCTTATACAGAATAAAATATTATTTCATTTAAAGAAAATTCAGGTTCATTTCAATCATACTTTCTTTGTGGCCTTTTGGTAACTTTACTGTCTTCACTTCTGCCACAAATCAGCTGCCACGTGAACATGCTCACTGCTGTCAATATTTTTTTTCACATGTGATTACACACAGGTATGAAGATAAAAACAGAACCAGGTGTGCCTGGATTAACTTTAATTTACTGCTCTGCTGCCAGCTGAGGGGGTGAACCTGAGTGAGACCTGTTAAATGTGTTTGTGACACAAGGACCATAAGACATAGCAGTTTGTTTTAGGCTGTACGCTTTCCAGCGCACTCCCGTCAATGCTGTCCTCTCCAACCCACAGAGATCTCTTCTGGGCCCCAGCAGCTACTGAAATAGGGAAGGCGTGGTTTGTGTGATGGACCTCAGCTGTGGAGGTACCGTCCCCCGAACCCACTGCTCGATCCATCCCTTGCAGCTGAGCCACAAACCACACTCCACCACAGTGTTAAAACACTGAGGTCCTGGAGATGGCATGTCATCCTTGCCAGAGTCAAATGAAAGAAGAAAAAAAAAAGGCTGATTGTATCTCCTGTAGCATTTAGAAATTGGAAACTATTACTACCAATTACTGTTTCAATTGAAAAGTATTTTATGTGCAAAACTTATGCTAAACTGTAAGTCACAACCTTACCTGTAGACAAATTGGTATATGCAGGTAACTATGTTAGCAGCAAGATGCTTTAAATGGAAATTTGTAAGGCAAGAAGCAAAATGGCCTCTTGTTTCTTGGCTATGGATTAAACTGTAAACAACAAAACGAGTACTGAATCAGGGTTTAAAAAGAGCATCTCAGTCTGTAGTTTTACTCACTTGTGTACCTATCTTTGATCCTTCCAGATGGGTGTAACTCTAAGAGTGGTTAGGTAATTAATGTTGCTTTATTTTCTGTCTATAAACTAACTTACCAAACTTAAGAATTAAAATGACATTAAAAAGTAACAGAACAATTATACTCAACGTGTATTCATTAGATATATTAAATGTAATCATTGCAATTCAAACAGAGACTAATTTTGCATGTAAAATGAGAAGTAAGAGCTGGTGAGAGGTCGAAGCTAAACACATGACGATCTGTATGTTGCTTGTGCATATATCCTACATCAATAAATACTGGAAACAACAAAGGGAGTGGAAATTTCTAAGTATGTGAGGTATGTTGCATGTGTACAGTAGCATGCATGTGACTCCTGTTTCATCATATTTGACAGCAGCCATCTTCGGTCAGTATTTTACTGCTCTTCGAAGGACTTGTTGTCCATTATTTGGTCTCTGTCATAAGAGAAAAGTACGAAAAGTCACGTAAACCTGTTGATGACAGCCATGAGCTGTATTTCAGTTTGTTGATGGTAACTCACAGAAATATCGATTGCGAGTTGTTCACACAGTCGCCAGCGTTCACATGCTCTCTGCAGATAAACTGGCCAGCCCCCAGATAGACTGCAAAACGCGCTACTCCCGCTGAACCATAAATTCCGCTTTTGCGATTTTTGACTCTTCCGCGTTGCCTTCGTTTTTTGGCCCCGCAGGTTGTTGGAAGGTTGTGATTTCTGCAGGAAAACTTTCTGCATGGTTGACTTTGTGTAACATTTTTGTGTAACAGTAGAGGATGTTTAACACTTTTACAGCTGTACTTTGAACCGAATCATCCCATCGAAGTATTACATGGGCTTTGAGAGTCAAGCTTTTGTGCTGCTTTTGTGTTTTATTAACCAGTCTAGAAGTTGAGCTGATTCACGGTGTTGCTGCGCTTCTTCATTGTTTCGTGTGAACTCTTCTCCGTGAAGTATCAACTTGTGCAAGTTCACTAACGTAAGGCAGAGGTAATTGTGCGATTGTAATATGACTAGCAGACAAATTTGTTACACAGCAACTCATATAATCGTTTCTTGTGTTGTTGTTTTTTTATTAAGTTGGATAAGGTCTGTTAGAGACCTGTTGGTGGTGCACGAACAGGCCTGTGCTGTTGCTGAATGAGTTGAGTTTGGTGTAACGTGAGTGTGATCATATGTACAGACACTGTGTAACGGGTTTTCTGGCATTTAGACACATTTGATACCATTATATCCATGACGTAATGACATAGCATTAAACCATCACGTTAGCTCGTCCTTACTGCGTGCCGCGTGCATTTAAAAGTGCAAAGACTGTAAAATAACGAGTACGTTCTGTGTGGAGAAGTATTTTAAATCAAGGCAAAGATGGAGATGTATCAGATTGTTGTCTTGTTAAAAGGAAAAATGAACATTTTTGAGCAGGTACACCTGACTTTCAGCTATTTAGTTGAAAACTGAAACTACTGCTCATCTTCACTACGAACCAATCTGCAGATTACATTCACCAGCCAGTTTATTAGGTACATCTTGCTAATACTTGGTCAGTTTGGCATTTGCATTCAGAACTGCCTTAATTCATCATGGCATAGATTCAAGGAGGTGTGGGAAATATTCTCAAGAGATTTTGGTCCACGTTGACATGATAGCATCACAGAGTTCTGATGCAGATTTGTTAGCTGCACATCTAGGATGTAACTTTCCACATCCCAAAGGTGCTCTGTTGGATTGAGACCCGGTGAGTGTGGAGGCAATTTCAGTACAGTGAACTCACCGTTAACCACTTTGAGATTATTTGAGTTTTATGACATTGTGCTTTATCCTGATGAAAGCTGCCATCAAAGGATGCACTGGTACACTGTGGTGATAAATACTACCCAAGTATTGGAGATTATGTATCGGAATTTCAGGAGCGGGACCACGCCTCCAAACACGCTCCTTCCGGTTGTCATCTATATAGGTTCCCCCCCAGTTCTGCAAACTGTTCATTCTGGTTCACGTGCCCCATCCTCCCTCCCTCCTTGTTCTCAATTTTTTAACTTATTCACTCCTATTTAGTACACGGGGACCTGCCAGGCCCGGGAGCCATCACCAGTCCTCTTTGAGGCCTTCCCCAAACCGCACCTCAATTAATGTCCAAGCATTCACCTTTACCTACTAAAATGCTGTCAAACCTAAAATGAGGACGTGGGCCCAGCTAGTGAAGAGTCAGCAATGATACTCAGGTAGGCTGTGACATTTAAAAGATGCTCAGCCAGTGCTAAGTGCCCAAAGTGTGGCAAGAAAAGACATTCATTAGTAGGGCTGGGTATCGTCACTGATTTCTAGAATCGATTCAATTCCGATTCACAAGGCCCCGAATCGATTCGATCCACGATTCGATTTAATTCGATTCGATTTAAATCTGGGAAATTTTGACAGTCAGAAATATTATAATTCAGATCAGTACATTTACATATTTTTGTATCAATAAAAAGGAAGCTGACACACGCAAGACTTTATCACAGGTGTGAGCATCACAGCAGAGGCCTTTGTGTCAAAGTAGCTGAGGATAAAACACAGAAAAACATGAAGGTGATTTTCCTGGCCTGGGATTTTATAAAAATATTCTGCAGTACATCAAAAACAAAAGAAAACCATTAATCAACATATGAACATCACCTCTGAAGTTACAGCGGTTTTATTACAGACACAGCGTTTTGCATTTTGAATAATTTTAAAAAGTTTAAATTTGTTCAGTATTGAACAGCAGAAATGAGGTTTTCTTTTCGGAAGAATGTAAAAGGGAAAAAACAGCGGCCGACAGCCTGTAAACAACAGTAGACTTGTGCATAACAAGCAAGCGAATAATGAAGAAAGGGAAACTGTTCTTGAAGTACAGAGAGAGAGCTGTGCATCGCAGTGGAAGCAAAACAGTAAAAGTCTGAGTGAATTCATGACGATGTTTATGTGAAGCGTTTGGATCTTCTTTTGCTGCTGGTTCGGTCAATATTGTTTGGAGAGAGATCAAACTAACAGCTTTAGAATCGGCGCATAAAGGGCGTGCACACAAAGCGCAGACCCGCCGACAGATCAGAGTCAGCGAGCTGTCGGCTTTCAGCCCCGACTGTGAGAAAAGCGACATCTAACTGATTCTGATCCGCGGGTCCCGCTGTGTGTTTAAGTCTTTGTGCAGAATCCGTGTTCCTGCTCTCATTTACTGTCTTAACTGTTTGGTGGTTCTTGAAATTTTGTGAGATTTCACCTGAGATTCTGGCATTTTGGGCAAAATAAATTTATATTAAAAAATCGATTCAGGATTTTAATGAATCGATTTTACGTTATCCAAGCCAGAATCGATTTTAATCGATGAATCGATTATAAGAACCCACCCCTATTCATTAGACCAGGCAACATTTTTCTAGTATTGTGTTGTCCAATTTTGCTGACGCTTTAGTCTCAGCTTTCTGTTCATAGCCGAGTATGTTTAAAAATGCTCGTCTATATAACTTCGTTGTAACAAGTGGTTATTTGAATTATTGTTTCTATCCTATCTGCTGAAAGCTGTCTGGCCATTTTCCTCTGCCTTTTCAACACGACAATAAAAAGTTCTACACATTAAAAAAAATTTTTTATAAAATCAAATTAAATTATGAAAAAGGAAACTAAGTAAAAAACTAAAAATAATTTTCCTTAAGGGTCATGCTTAGTAATGTAGTGTAAATAACAACAGCATTTCTCACTGTTTTATGATTTTCCTTGTAGTTACTTTCGTCATGCAGCTGGTGATCCGTCGGTACCGTCCTGCAGACAAGGACACAGTGCTCACCCTCTTCAGTACTGGCATCTTGGAGCATATCCGTCCATGTTTCTATAACGCCATGACCAGTCCCCTTTACCTCACCATCACCCCGACTCTGTGTGCTGTTGGTTATCTCCTTGGCTCTGTGTTTGGAGCTGTACTGTTCCCAGCAGCTTGGGTAGGTCTCATCTACTACTGCTGTCATGAAGTATATGCCAGCTTCGTCAGGGTGAGACTTCGCACCGACATGCAGGACATCCCTGGGAACTTCCTCAGCAGACCTGATGACTGTTTCTGGGTGGCTGAGGCTGAGGTTGGAGCGAGAGCCCAGGTTGTTGGTATGGTGGCTGTGGTAGCTAAACACAGTGGGACAGAAAAGTATGGGGAAATGTTCAGAATGATCATTTCCCCACAGTATAGACGGATGGGCCTCGGCTTTAGGTTGACTCAGACCGCGGTTGACTTCTGTAAAGAACGGGGCTTCTCCAAGGCGGTGTTGGAGACTAGCTCCACCCAAATGGCAGCTGTGGCCCTGTACAGCAAAGTGGGGTTTAACCGTGTCCAGTCTCATATCAAAGCACAGGCAGCTCATTGGATCATTTCACTGGCCAGGGTCACGATTATAAGGATGGAAAAATACTTGTAAATCAAAAATAACACTCATCAGCAGTGTGTTGTTTTCACGCTTGGCTCCTCTTTAACAGTGGTTTAATATTTGGCAATGGTTAAACTTGACTGTAACCAAAACGTTGTTCAGGTGTAACTTTGGAAAAAAATGCCAAATCTGTTATATACTTTAGGACAAAGCACTATGAACAGATCTGAAAGTAAGGAGCAAGATGTTGTTACTAAAACCTGGTTTCCTCTTTATAGAGTACTTTACATATTCTCTGACTACACCTTAAGCCCCCCAAAAATTGTCTGTTAACAACATAAGGCCAATTAGCAGCTCCAGTCCTGTGAACCAAGATTTAACAGTTAATCCTTACATTGTGTACTTTTCAGTGACGATTAGAATAACTTAATGTAATCAGATGTACTGACCACTTTCTGCTGTATTCATTTAAAAAAGAAAGAAAGAAATGTTTTAAAATGTCATAACTGAGATACAGATAACATATTGTAAGCACATGATACAAAGATACATGTCGTAATAATATTAATAATAAAACCATTAACTTTTAAAAGGCAAACGTAGAGAATTTATATGCATCAGAGTGGACTTAAAATTCTCATTAAACTCTTCCATTGTTTTACACCTTTTTTCCTTGATGTAATCAGAATAACTGAGATATTTGCTTATGAAATGAAGACATGATTATTAAGACTGATGATGTTGAAAATTAAATCACAAATCTAAATTCAGTATGTTGTGCCCCAGCCTGTACTGTAGATGTGAATGTGAACAGCAGAGGACACTATTGATCTAAGTAACACTGAAGCTCTTTTGATGAAAATCAGTATTTACTGATATTGTACTGTATTTACTTCCTTTTATACCAGAAAGTATTAGGAGTTTAAAATATGTGTGCACCAACAACAGTGCTGGGAAGTAAATACAGTACATTTTCTAATATGCTTTGTGAACTCAAGTTTTACACCTAGAATATGTTGTGATAGACTGTGATGCAGAATATGAAACAATAACAGATGACCTAGTGCACAACCTTTCATGGGTAATGGTAGCAGTTTGAAACTCACTGACTGCTGTAGCTGGTGTTCATTACAACTTCCAACATTTTAAAAATTCTATGTGGTTTGATTTGTCATTTTTCAGACCAGAAAGGAAAAACATAGTATCTCCTGCAGTTAGCAAAAGACCACAAGGACTCCTCCCATTGTTTTTTGTGTTTTCCCATGCTGTACTGAAAACTAATTCCCCTCTAAGTGAAGCAAAATATGCATTTTTCTATGCTCAGGAGATACTTTGTTGTTCGTGTAAACACACTTTTGAGTTGTCTGCCTATTTTTCTAGTTTACCATTAGGGGGTGCCAAATATTTGAATCCTAAATAGAGTATCCTGGGCACGGTACAGTAAAATTCAGTTTTACGTGGATTTCCGGTTGATAGTTTTTCTAAGAACTGAACAAATTATTTAAATCAACACTGATCAGTATTGGCAGAAAATTGTAGGAACTGTGCTGGAAAGACCAATATTTGTGTGTATAGTATTCTTCTAGTCATTTTGTGTTTCATTTCTGAGAGCACGCCATATGTCTCAGGTTACTGAACACCTGAATGATGAGGGGTTAATATGCCACTTTTCTGCATGATCTACATCAGTCACAGAAAACAGGCTCCAGATATAAAAGGAAAGGATAAAAACAGCCTTTGATATATGTGTCACACAGAAGATGATTGTTATGTAACAGACCATCTTATACAGAATAAAATATTATTTCATTTAAAGAAAATTCAGGTTCATTTCAATCATACTTTCTTTGTGGCCTTTTGGTAACTTTACTGTCTTCACTTCTGCCACAAATCAGCTGCCACGTGAACATGCTCACTGCTGTCAATATTTTTTTTCACATGTGATTACACACAGGTATGAAGATAAAAACAGAACCAGGTGTGCCTGGATTAACTTTAATTTACTGCTCTGCTGCCAGCTGAGGGGGTGAACCTGAGTGAGACCTGTTAAATGTGTTTGTGACACAAGGACCATAAGACATGGCAGTTTGTTTTAGGCTGTACGCTTTCCAGCGTACTCCCGTCAATGCTGTCCTCTCCAACCCTCAGAGATCTCTTCTGGGCCCCAGCAGCTACTGAAATAGGGAAGGCGTGGTTTGTGTGATGGACCTCAGCTGTGGAGGTACCGTCCCCCGAACCCACTGCTCGATCCATCCCTTGCAGCTGAGCCACAAACCACACTCCACCACAGTGTTAAAACACTGAGGTCCTGGAGATGGCATGTCATCCTTGCCAGAGTCAAATGAAAGAAAAGAAAATAAGACTGGTTGTATCTCCTGTAGCATTTAGAAATTGGAAACTATTACTACCAATTACTGTATCAATTGAAAAGTATTTTATGTGCAAAACTTATGCTAAACTGTAAGTCACAACCTTACCTGTAGACAAATTGGTATATGCAGGTAACTATGTTAGCAGCAAGATGCTTTAAATGGAAATTTGTAAGGCAAGAAGCAAAATGGCCGCTTGTTTCTTGGCTATGGATTAAACTGTAAACAACAAAACGAGTACTGAATCAGGGTTTAAAAAGAGCATCTCAGTCTGTAGTTTTACTCACTTGTGTACCTATCTTTGATCCTTCCAGATGGGTGTAACTCTAAGAGTGGTTAGGTAATTAATGTTGCTTTATTTTCTGTCTATAAACTAACTTACCAAACTTAAGAATTAAAATGACATTAAAAAGTAACAGAACAATTATACTCAACGTGTATTCATTAGATATATTAAATGTAATCATTGCAATTCAAACAGAGACTAATTTTGCATGTAAAATGAGAAGTAAGAGCTGGTGAGAGGTCGAAGCTAAACACATGACGATCTGTATGTTGCTTGTGCATATATCCTACATCAATAAATACTGGAAACAACAAAGGGAGTGGAAATTTCTAAGTATGTGAGGTATGTTGCATGTGTACAGTAGCATGCATGTGACTCCTGTTTCATCATATTTGACAGCAGCCATCTTGGGTCAGTATTTTACCGCTCTTCAAAGGACTTGTTTGTCCATTATTTGGTCTCTGTCAGAAGATAAATGTACGAAAAGTCACGTAAACCTGTTGACAGCACAAAATATCTAAAGAATTGCTTTGATTTACTCTGGTGCCACTTTGTCTGAAAAAATATTTGTTTCCCTCTGTTGTGACATTTTTGGTTACAGAAAGTCATTTCAACATAAGATGAGAGCAAATCAATATCACGTTTAGGCAGTCTGAGATATTGTGGAGATAAAATAAAGAGATAAAAAAATAAATAAAATAAAAATAAATACAAAATTATATATATATATATATATATATATATATATATATATGTATATATATAAATATATATGTGTGTGTGTGTGTGTGTGCGTGCGTTTTTGTGTATATATGTATATATATACATATATACACATATATATTAAGAATTTAAATCTTTGCAATTGGGCTTTAAAAACACTATCTATCTATCTATCTATCTATCTATCTATCTATATATCTATATATATATATATATATATATATATATATATATATATATATATATATAAAACACCCAGCACGCCCCTGCGGGCGGTTTATCCTTCAAGCTCGGGTCCTCTACCAGAGGCCTGGGAGCTTGAGGGTCCTGCGCAGTATCTTAGCTGTTCCCAGGACTGCGCTCTTCTGGACAGAGATCTCCGATGTTGTTCCCGGGATCTGCTGGAGCCACTCGCCTAGCTTGGGAGTCACCGCACCTAGTGCTCCGATTACCACGGGGACCACCGTTACCTTCACCCTCCACATCCTCTCGAGCTCTTCTCTGAGCCCTTGGTATTTCTCCAGCTTCTCGTGTTCCTTCTTCCTGATATTGCTGTCATTCGGAACCGCTACATCGATCACTACGGCCGTCTTCTTCTGTTTGTCTACCACCACTATGTCCGGTATGTTAGCCACCACCATTTTGTCCGTCTGTATCTGGAAGTCCCACAGGATCTTAGCTCGGTCATTCTCCACCACCCTTGGGGGCATCTCCCATTTTGACCTCGGGACTTCCAGGTTATACTCGGCACAGATGTTCCTGTACACTATGCCGGCCACTTGGTTATGGCGTTCCATGTATGCCTTGCCTGCTAGCATCTTGCACCCTGCTGTTATGTGCTGGATTGTCTCTGGGGCATCTTTACACAGCCTGCACCTGGGGTCTTGCCTGGTGTGATAGACCCCAGCCTCTATGGATCTTGTGCTCAGATATGTGTATATATATATATATATATATATATATATGTATATATGTATATATGTATATATATATATATATATATATATATATATATATATATATATATATATATATATATATATATATATAAATCTTATAAAGTTTGTATCTGTCTTGTGTGAAATTTGTATGAAAAGCATACAAGAGTGAAAACAGATATATGATGCCTTGAAAAATTATATATATGAAACTTGTATGTTTTGGATACTTACTGGACTGTATTTTGTTCTCTTCTGGAAGTTATTTAATACTTGCACTTTCCAAATACTTGGTCTTTAATATAAACCAAATTCTTTTACACTTTTTATATACCCAGTTTATTAGATACATGTGTTTAAATGCTTATTAAGCCCAGTTTAAAGCAATGTAATGCATTACTGTTCTAAATTCAGTAATTGCATTAAAGTTACAATTATGCTGTTACTTGTGTTTCAAAGGTTCTTCAGCTATCTGTACCAGGCAGATGGAAACAAAAAGCAATATTATTATTATTTTTCTTCCTGGGCCCATTATAATTAGAGATACAGCTTTTGAGGAGTGGGGATATGGAGACAAGAGAGTGATGGTAAAGCGGAAACTGCATCCAGTACAGTAACAACCACATTATACAGCAAACAGAACTTTAGCTCTTTGCATTCACTGTTCATGTCACTAAAGTGGAATCACTGTGGTGATTGCCAGTGCATTTTTCGCCCAGGCAGTGCACCATGATGGCTCAAAAAAAAAAAAGAAGTTATATTATGTATATCTGAGATGTTGTTGGGTTAGTTATTAGTTGAACTGCAGCATGTGACGATAATTGAGAGCTACACTTTAGTTATTAGCAGTGGCTCGTAGCCATTCACTTTAATGAATCCTTGAATTTCTCTCTAGCTATGTCCTTCCATCTATTTTCTTACCATGTTAATTTCACTGTCTTCCTCTCTTCCTCACACTGCTGTTGGGACTGTGGTCCCTCCTGCTGCTTTTCTCCACAGCTCTTGCTACCAGCACCAGCCTCCTGCTACCGTGAGGCCTAGTTGTTGATGATACTGCTGTTCGCGGTGCAGCAGCCTCAACACTTAACATGTTGGTTAATTTGACACAGAAAATGTGGTTTTTGTACAATTCAGACGAGATCTGCAAAGGGTGGTGCGCTCGGCAGAACGCATCATTCAATCAGAGCTCCCTGACCTGCTGTCCATCTACACCAAGCGGTGCAAGTCCAAAGCTAGGAAGATTATGATGGACCTCTCCCATCCCAACAATGGACTCTTCTCACTGTTGAGGTCTGGGAAGCGCTTCCGCTCCCTTAAGGCCAAAACAGAGAGAATGAGGAGGAGCTTCTTCCCCCAGGCTATTCGGGGCCTGAACCAGGTGTAGGACTGGACTCTCCCAAACACGTCACTATAAGACTGGACTCTCACACACGTCACCACACGCACCACCACACATTTCCTATAATCCTATAATTCCTATAATTTATAATCCTTATCTTTATAATCTCTTCTGCTATTTGCACATTCTTTACTGTAAATTCCTAAGTTAATTTGTAAATTTTTTGTAGTAAACTGTAAATTGTAAATATTGTAAAACTTTTCTTCTGTCATTTAATGGTCGGGCATTGTACAGCTACAAGCATTTCACCCCCATGTCATACTGTGTATGGTTGTGTGTGTGTGACAAATAAAATTTGAATTTGAATTTGAATTCACGAAATTTGTTAATTTCCAGAATTTATTTTTATCATCTTTTTATTGTTTTTCGCAGCTTTCCAGCTCCACCTTCACGCCCCTTCTTCCACACTAAACCTTTTCTACAAGCCTGAGCCCACAGCGACAGAAGGGGAGGGGCTGTTCACATTAAGAGATTTGATTGGACAATCCAGCGTCAGTAATGAAAATGAACGAATGGGCTTCTGTCAGTGCTTGTACTGCCAGTCCATCAGCCCAAAAGTTCACTGGCCTGAAAAATGCCCGGTATGTCAGATTACCAGTCCAGCCCTGGTGATCGCTTTGAAGTATGTTTGAGCTAGTTTTTGTCTTTGCTTTTTGTTGTTGGCTTTGTGTTCATATGTAAACACTAAAAGAAGAATCGTATTTATATCCTCATTAGTATAAGGATTTGTCTTGGTATGTGAGACTGTAGTCTAAGATTTATATTATTAGCTGGTAATTATGTTACAGTACAATTCAGGACATTTTACAGAGTAACAAGAAAGTAATGTAACAAATAGTGTAAACAATTACTTATTCTGGTGAGTAATTCATAACGTACTGCATTACTTTTAAGAAAACTAATGAGTAATGTGTAATACATTACTTTTCTTGAGTAACATACCCAACTCTGGTTAAGGCAAATACAGTCAGCCACGTAATGTCATGTAAATATCAAATTCTCAGAGGAATCTCTCCAGCACCTTTTTGAATCTGTGTAATGAACAATTAAGGCAGTTCTGAAGGTAAAAGTGATGCAACCTGCTACTAGTAAGGTGTACCTAATATAATGACCTTTTATGTGTATGCCGGATCCTGCATTCCCCACAGTGCAACCAGTAACATCTTTTCACTGATAGATGCTTTCTGATAGATTATTTCTCCATACCTTGTTTCTTATGTATAACATATCTATCAAAATTAGTCATCTCACAGCCTAAAATGACGTGCACCTCTATGCCATGAAAATATAAATATAGCCATATTATATCCATAATTACAAAGATGTCCTCAACTGAATTTTTATTTGTAACTAAATGTATTATAAGGCATATCACTGAAATATGATTAGAGTACTAAAAGTTTACATTCTTTTGCTGAGATGTCTACATTAGAATTGTGTATCTTACTATAATGGAATCTGTGTAGAGAATAATTAAAATGTGTATATCACTTGTTGCATACATAACATTGGTAGGTTAGTCTTTAAACTGTAGTATCATTGGTTACAAATTGTTTTTGTAGAACGTTTTAGAATCACAAAGTAATTAATAAGATCATGTGTATAATGAATGTAATGGAATCAATCAATCAATCAATCAATCAATCAATCAATCAATCAATCAATCATCCTTTGAACTATCTTTAATTCAGTCAAAACAAAAACAAAAACAGAGAAATAATAAGTTTGCTTAAACAACCCACAGTGAAACACAGGTTTGCTTAGCTATTTTAATTTATTGTTTCTCAGATATATACGGATCCTCTACTAAATTAATTCAGCAATTATAGTTGTTTCTTTCGCATAAAGATTTTAAGAAGAAAATATGTAAGTAGTTGCAATCAGTTGAAACTTAGCATAATTTCTTTATTAAATACATGTTTAATGTTCAAGCATCAATAATAACTATCCAAAACAACTATCTCGAGAATTTGTTCCTGTATTTCAAAAACATTTTCTGGTTAATTTGTATGAAAGAGTTTTACTGGCAAAGGGATGTTTTCTCTTCTTTTATAAGGAAAAAACCCCCCACTGAAAACAAAAAAACAACAACAAATTAATTTTTCCACTGTTCTCTAACCTGTGGAGAAAGGTTCCAGTCCTGTTTCTGTGCTTTTCTAAGGAGAAAAAAACATGACCTACCTTTAAGTGCCCCATGGGTTTCTAGAAAAAAAAAGAAAAAGCACATACAGGCATGCACGCCCACGGGTGTTTTTGTGCTGGTACATTCAACCAGCAGAAGACCAGTCAACAACTCACTGAGCAAAACAGACCCCTGCTGGCTCTACTGAAGCAACATAGCTCTGCTGCTTTATATAACCTCATTTATGTGGAAAAAACTCCAGTCAGGTTGTGATAAATGTTCTAATCTGTAGTTCCAGATGAGGACTTAATATTGTTTTATTTCCCTTTATGGGGCCTGTAAATCTTTGTTTCCTTTTTCTTTTCGGTGACGCTAAATGAACACAGTTTTATTTAGTTTTTTTTCTGTTTTGTTTTCACGTGAGAGTTTGGGAAATTTCTTTTTCTTTCTGTTTTTTTAAATTGAAAATGAGTTAAATACAACCTCAGATGAACAGCATATAATAAATCACAACATGTTAATAGTTATTTTACAAAAACTAAGCCAAACTGCTGAAGCAGTGTGGGAAAATGAGACCGAAATAAAAATGAAGAAATAACCCCTTACTGCTTCCACTGGAATTAAGAAGCAGCCAGGTGCTTCTTGTAAATGCAGTTGATTAACTAATAATAAGCAGGTGTGAAAAACTCTATAAAAGCAGAAATTTTGGCAGTTTGCCGGTTTGCAGCATTCAAGTCTTTCTTAACATGATGATAAGGAGCAAATAAATCAATGACTTTGGAGAAGTAATTGTTAATGTTTATCAATCTAAGAAGGCAGATAAACATTTTTATATTTTTGAAGTCTGATATTCTACAGGTAGAAAGATTCCAGACAATTGTGAGTCTTGCCAGGAGTGGACGTCATATTCCATTAAATTCCCCCCACAGTCAGACTGTACAATCCTCTAATGACATGAAAAAAAAATTGCAATAGCTACTATAGACAGGGATTGTTAAGCATGTTAAATATTAAAGTTTGTGGAAGTAAAATCTGTGAAAGACTCAACATGTATGCCTTGTTTTAAAGGAGAAAACCTCTCCTATCAAAGAACATGTTAGCATGGTTTAGGTTTGCAAAGACAAGACTCCTGGAAAAATGTCCTTTAGACAAACACACCAAAGTTGATATGGTTGTTTTTTTAATGTACAGAGTTAGAATGTACAGCAGCATGTCTGGGAAGTAACAAACATAGGAATATTATTACAAACACCTACAACTGTTAAGCACGGTGGCGGAGAAGTGACCATTTGGGCTTGTTTTTTTAGCCAGTTTCAGTTATTGAGGTGACTATGAACTCCTCTGCATACCAGAGAAATCCAGGGTCATTTGTCTGTCTGGTAAAGTTTGGCTAAAACTGAGTTATGCAACAGGACAATGATTCCAAGCACACCTGTAAATCTACAACCAGAAAGGCTTAAAAGAGAAAGATTTGAGGTGTTGCAATGGTCTGGTCAAAATCCAGACCTCAGCAAATACATAATGGCACGTAAATAATTTTAGAACCTGGTGAAGACCAGATCATTTTCTGATGATGGTTATGCCGTGATATGTGAAACCTAAGAACTGATAGAGCCTGCACAGACGCACCACACTCAAAAAATATTTATGCCCAAAATGCTGACCTTGAATAGGATTACATGTAAATTTTCCACACAATTTTATCACATGAGTACAAGATAAAAGATTACATTTAATGGAATCTGGTCAAATAACATTTACTTGACTCATATACACTCAGTTCATACTAAACGTATTTTCTTGCATTATTAATTATTTTAAAAAACAAAACTTTGCATTATTATATTTCAGTTGCATCTTACTAAAAACTTGGTTTGTATTTATAAAGGCCTGTGCTTGTATGTTTGATGGCAGAGAGTCAAATAAAAAAGATAATAGGTTATAGAGATCCTGCTTGTTAGTATAGATTAGACTGAAAAAAAGAGGAGAACATGATCTTAATCCATTCTTTTTATATAAACGATAAGAAACATCTAAAGATGTTTTTATTATTGTAATTGTTGCTTAGTTCACCATACATATTAAAGGTCAAAGTTAGACTTTGAAGCTAGAACTGTAAAAAGTTCAGCATTTCAAGAACTTTTCTCATGTCTGTACACTACATGGCTGTACTCAGTTCCCCAAAAAAGAGATTATAAACAGATAAAAAACTCTAGTTTGGGTCTGTCCAAAGGTAACAAATCTGTACCTGATCAGTCAGGCTAGCCTTTTCCAAATATTTCCAGTCTTTCAGCTGTGCATCTAACGTTTCTATAAACACAGTTCTGCCACAGGATTAACAGGTGACATGAATAAAACCTATAATTTAAAGTCATTGTAATGCAAAGCTCTGCTGGGATCTCTTGAGTGTTACTTTACCACAGTTTCAGCCTCCTCACAGCAGATTAAAGCGACATCCACACTTGTTGTTCAGGATCGACTTAAGGAACATCACAAAGATTCCTTATAAAGCGAAATAAAGATGACCTAATTGGTTTGACTGTCATCAAGCAAATTATGAACTTTTTAAATTAACTTAATGTGTGAATATGTAGAATATGCTTGAGTTCTGAAAAACAGGAAAGCTCTCCAAACATCTTTCTTTCTACCTCCACGTTCAGAGACGATATGAAAAACTGAAATCATCAACTTTATTAGCGACTTTTATTTAAATGTCACTTTCTTTGAGTGAACCTCAAGCCAGAAAACTTCCAAAACCCCTTCTTCCCATCTGTGTACCCACAAATTCAACATGTGACACTTGTTTTGAGTTCATCTCTACACCCATTTTGGGTGAATGACATCTGGCTGCTCTCCAAAGCAAAGAAGGTGATTGAGAAACCAGAGGTAAGGTTACTCCTGCCTGTGTTATAACACTTGGCAGGTATTTTGTGTGTTCTATTTGTCCTCCAAAGGCTTTGAGTTCACGACTTACAATTCCAAACAAGATGGCAATGTTGAATCTGTGTCAGCTGATGAATATATCAAGGGTTTAAGGCCCTGCATGACATTGAACATACAGAATATATAACTGCATGTATGATGAGGCGATTCAACATGCACAATTACATGTATGTTAGTTGTCAAAGACAACTTCTTCTCAAGTTAGTATCTGACATTACAGTTTACCACCTGAACGCACCATGTGGTAAACTGTTAAGTGACACTGAAATGAATAGTGCAGCAGTAAAACTCACATCAGTGGAAGCATAAACACCATGTCTGTTAAGATTTGCTCATTTTTGCCATACATACATCATATAACTGGAGAACATAAAATATATTGATATTATATCAGTACTAAATTAATGTGGACAGAATTTTACATTAAGGCTACGTGAAAACAACCAAGTGCATGGCCTGGGAGTAAATAAATGTATTTGTTCATGGTTTTATTTAACTTATCTCTGTTGTGATTTATTAGAATAAAAAGTAAGGTTGGGAAAAATGTGAAACTTTAGCCTGGTTCTGCTTTAAGTTTCTTCCTGTTAAAAGAGAGCTTCTCCTTGCCACTGTCTCCAAGTGCTTTCTCAAAGGGGTTACCTGATTGTTGGAGTTTTCTCTATATTTTCTTTAGGGTCTTTACCTTACAATTAAAGCACCTTGAGGCAACTGTTGTTGTGATTATGTGCTATGTAAATAAATAAAACTGAATTAAATTGAAATGAATTCAGTTAAATTCAATTATAAATAAATTCAGAGGCAGGAACTGGGAGACTGGTCAGGGTCGAAGGGAAGATGACTTCAGCTATGTACAGAGACATCCTTGCTGGTAACCTTCTCCAGAATGCTCTGGAGCTTGGACTGGGTCAAATGTTCATCTTGCCAAGATAACAAAGGAGTGGCTTTGAGACCACGCCGTGAACGTCCTTAAGTTGCCCGGCCAGAGCCCAGACTTGAATTGAACATCTGTAGAAAGATATGAAAATGTCTGTGTATCCATACAGCTCATCCAATCTTAGGAGGTTCTACAATGAAGAATTGCAGAAACAGCCCAGAAATAGATGTGTGAAGCTTGAAGCATCTTACTCAAAAAGACTTGAGCCTTTAATTGCTACCAAAGGTGCTTTAACAAAGTATTTAGCAAAAGCTGTGAATACTTATGCACATGTTATATTTTAGTTTTTTTTTAGTTTTTAATAAGTTTACAAGAATTTTAAGCTAACTTTTTCACATTATTGGATATTGTGTGTAACATCTTGAAGTGAAAAATTTATTTAATCCATATTAGAATAAAGCCGTGACATGAAAAAATGTCATGTGAGCACTGAAACGCTGTGAATACTTTCTGCATGTCCTCTATTCCTTAGTGACCATGTCAAACCCACAGAGCACGATTTTTATTTATTAACTACAAAACTGAATGCAGAAAAACCCCAACGAAACAGCAGCAGCTAAAGGTTGCTCTGCTCAGAGTGTGTTTACTTGCTTAAGCTGAGTATTTCAAGAGAGTAAACACAATCTGAATTAAAATTATTAGTTGGTTTCTCCTATTCCCCTGAAGATAGAGAACTTGGTGTAAAGATGGCTATAATTCCTAAAAAGTTAGTAAATTATTTTTGTTGAAACTCCCTGAATTAAAGCTGAAAATCTGTGCTTTGGTCGTATTGATTGTTTGATTTTTAAATCCTCTGTAGTTGTGTACATTGGCAAAGCTGCTTATACTCTTTTTTTTCCCTACAAATCATGGACCTAACTTTGATTAACTGTTTTATTTTTTTAATAGTATGTTTAATGCTGTTTTATAGATTAAATATAGAATAGCTTTAATAGCTTTTCTTCAATGGAGATGTGGATAATGGATTGAGAACTGAGAACAATTTTTTTAATGTGTATAACTACTGTTGTAATTAAAACTGAATCTGAAATCATACTAATGATAACTTTAATGAACAGAAGTGGAATGTTTTGTAAAGGGATGCGTAATTACTTATAGATTTTTTAATCTACTTTATTTTTTTGTTTACAGACTCTAGGAAGAAAAGTATGTTTTCTGTGTCTCAGTGGCCTTGCTGGATGGAATCTGGATCAATAATAATGGACTTTGTCTCATGTCCAGTCACTGAGACCATCCCAAACTCAATGCCCCAAGAAGGCAAAGAGTTTGGGGATCACTGTAACCTTCTGTCTTTGCCTTAGAGGTATTTGTGAAGGGTTTAGTACATGTCACAGCTTTAGAAATGTTTATAATATTTTCTAATAGGCTACATGAAGTTTGGAGGTCTGTAGTGACTGATTCTGCAGAAAACTGGTGACCCCTGCATCTTAAATTCCTCATCATCCAGCCACCCCACTTTGTGGTTTTATGTGGCCCATCACTTCGCGACTGTGTTGCTGTCATTCCCAGTTGCTTCCACTTTGTTATAATACCACTAACAGTGGACTGTGGAATATTTAGTAGCAAGGAAACTTTACAACTGGACTTGCAGAGATGGCATCCCATCATGTTTCCATGCTGGAATTCACTGAGCTCCTGAGATCAACGCATTCACAAATGTTTGCAGAAGCAGTCTGATTTTTTTTACACCTGGAAGTACCTTCAGGAATATATTGTAAAGGTTTAGCTCCCATGCGCTCGGTTTCTCAGGAAAAACGTGACATAATCTCAACACTTGGGAGCCAAAAAAAGTAAACATATAAACATGTTTCACATTTAATATCAAGGAAAACAAAGTTGCTTTGTATACAGACTGATTCTTATATACCACTTTTCTACTCTCCAAGCGAAACTCCAACTTTCCAGTCAGTAGATGACCTGTTCTACCACCTCACCTAAAGCACTATGTGCAGCAACTCTCACCAATAAAAACATGTCAAACTTTTACACTGAATCACCTTTAGAGTTAATCTACTTTAATCTAGTGATAATAAGACAACTAAACAAGACTAAAACAATTTTTTTTACATGCTTAACTTATGAATTATGACAGCTGGGATAGGCTCCAGCGCCCCCCGCGACCCTGAAAAGGATAAGAGGAAGCGAATGGATGGATGGATGCTTAACTTATGACTAAAACTAAATGAGGTCTTAGTGAAAAGAATTAGTAAAACTGAATCAAAAATGAAAACTGCATACAGTACCTTATGAAAGCATGGGAAAGCATGTGTGTAATTTAAATTTTTACAATGAATCATACTGCCAAAGTTGAATTATGAACAGTATATTATGAAGCCATCATGTTGCTAAGCAACCACCGAGTATATAAGTTGGCAAACAGCACAAACAGGCCAAATAATAACACTACTACACTATAAAATTCTTAAATAAAATAGTGTCATTGGCTATTAACATTTATTAATATTTAAACTGACGACCTTTTAAATCTATATAAAATACATATTCTGATCTTTAACCTGAGAGTAAAACTCATTTCACTTTGGTGATTTCTTTTTTAGTTTTTCTTCTAGCATCATTATCAACTTTTTGGGTTTTAGATGAACTACTTAATCAAACATAAAAAGATTGCATTAATTAAATCTAAAAACATTGCTTCCTGAAAGAATGGCAGCATCAGTACAGTGAGGTAAAACAACTTCAGTTTATAATTTACCTGACAAACCCAGTGACTTTGAATGTTATCAGCCCATTGAATGGCTGTTATCAGTTGTCAGCAATTCTATAATTATAAATCAGACTGCAGAAACTGCACTTGCTGTTGAGAACGTGGAAACTGTAGATTGCACCTAGTAGTAGGAAGAAAGGTAATAACTGAAAAACAAAGTATCTAGATTCCACAGACCACCTGCTGTGGATGCTTGTAAACATATGCAATGGGATGTAATGGGTTTTGGAACAAGATAATAGATCTAGTCTGACCATTGTCTTTTCATAATTCATACCCACAGGTTTATCTCAATATATATTTTGAGTTTTTTCACCAAAGCAGATGTAAATAAAGTCCCATCAGTTACAAGAAACATTGTCATTAAAGTGATAGTCAACCACATGTTTTAAATTATGCAACTACCAAACCCACTACTTTTAAATGTGGAATATTTTCAGCAAACACTTAAACACTGTAAATGTGATTCATGCCACTACCAATGGAGTGATAATACACCAACCAGCCAACAAAGAGGTTAACGACGACCTCTGGCATCGTATCAATGGGACTGATGACAACTGATAACAGGCATTCAATGGGATGATAACATTCGAAACAAATGACTAGCCCCGGTGGCGCCAGTGTCCAGCAGCCTTGCCTCTGTCAGTGCGCCCCAGGGTGGCTGTGGCTACAATGTAGCTACAGGGGTCCTTAGGGAAAAGCGCTATACAAATGCAGCCCATTTACCATTTTAAAGCTTTGGGCACTCCTGAAGACAAACTGACACCTACGAAGACTCCTGAAGACAAAGCTGAAGTCTTGTTTGAGGTGTGTTTGGTCTTTTAGCCTGCCAGTGCCATGAAAAACACTGAAGGCTATAAGGAAAGAGCTTCTTTTAGGCCAACGGTCCATTAAAATGACTTTTTGGTGGAATTCCCACAACTGTGTCTCCATGATAGACAGTATATAAGATGGACTCCACCCATTGATTGCTCTGGTTTTGAAGCCTTGACATGTGTGCACATTTCCACTGTTTCTATCTTGATTCCAAAAAAGAACTGTTGTTTACAGAGGTTAAGACAAAAAGCCCTTTTCCCACAGGCTTCTATCTTACTGGAAGTGTTTTTGCAACCACAGCTAAACAATTTGTCGGCCTTTCCGACAGAAATCAGATGAAAGGCATTTCTGCATTAGCTTCGTTATTCTGATCAATAAAGTATGCCCATGTTTTATAAACTCAGTGGTATCAATAGACTCTATAATAGCAACAGTATAGCCTAAAAGTTATTCCTTGACAGCCAGGGGGAAAAAACAACAAAAAGACAACACAACTCAACAGTAAATAGAAGAAACTGGAAGGGACTTAGCTTTAAAGTTTATTTCAGCTAGTAAAACTTGTTTATGAGTACAACAGGCTGCTTCTGTAATCTGAGGACTTAATATATATGTTCTTTATGTCTGACTGGGACTTTATCCATCAATTTCCACAACTTATGAGCCCAAATCTTTGTCAAAACTTGAATAGCAGTTGTTGTCACTTCCTTAAAAAGGTAAATGCATTTAAAACACCAACATATTAACATTATTATTGCTGTCTGTTAAGTCTTCTTTAAGGTAGACACCAAAACCTCATAAGCAAGCAGTTTTTAATTCCACCCTGCCTTTCTAAGTAAACAAAGGCTTACATGTATGAATCTCCTACAACTTATCTTACACAACAGCGAAACGCTTAAAATGGGTGGTTTCACATAAACCTACTAGTTGTCCTGGCAAAAACACTCTTATTGCACAAGAGGCGAGGACAAATGCACAGGTACACATAGCAGGACACACACACACACTTGTATACCCATAAGCACACAGCTGCCAAAATGTGTAATAGTTATTTGATCAGGTCATGTTGACAGATCAACGCTTTAATGATAAACAGATGGACGTCTCATCTGTGCTACCCGGGAGGCCGCAGACCGCAGGGCCCTGACTTCCTTTGCAGGCCGTTAATAGAGAACACGGCTCAGGTCAAACAAATAAACATGCTTTTGTGTGTTCGCCAACAAACTGTTTTTCTGACCTTGCGATCCCCCGAGCTTGATAAGGCATTAAAAGATATCAGACTTTTAAAAAGTGTCAATTTAACAAGTTTCACCCAGCTAACGATGAGGAACATTTAACAACTAAAGTAATATGAAAAGTCCCAACAGACATTATTGGTAATTTTTATGAAAATAACAAATGAACAAATGAAAAGCCAGAAAATAATCTTAATAATAAAGTAAGAACTTTTGTTTTGGGATGATGACTCTACAAACATATTTAAAAAAAATGTTAACTGTTTGAGGAGAATTTGAGGGGAAGGTGAAGTGTAACATTTATGTCTGATTGTTTAGTTTATTTTTAAATAAACTAAAATAAACAAAACAACTGGTCCATTGTAATGAACCAAAAGGTTATTGCACATTTCAAAGTGGAAAGTGAAATATTTCATCAGGAGTCATAACTGAAATAACAGAAATTATCAAATGTTTGAATGTTAATGTTTACTTAAGGTCTTTTTTTTTTGTTTATTTATTGAAAAAACAGAGAGAACAATTTTGACTTCTAGAGGGAGTAGGCAAGTTGTTCTTTGCAAACAAATGATTTCATTTTAATTGTTCAAATGGCTGGGTAGCATGGTGGTGCAGGGGTTAGCAGTGTTGCCTCATAGCAGATGGTAGAGTCAGTATTTGGCATAAACCACATGAAGGCTTGGATCCATCCATCATCAACTAATCAGGATGTTGATGGTGTAATGGTTTGTGTTTCTTGGCACATTCTGGACCCTTTAGTATCGGCTGAGCATCATTTAAATGCCATAGCCTACCTGAGTGTTGTTGCTGACAAATATGTACACAGTGTACCTATTTTCTGATGGCACATCATGGATGTGTAGTTCACAAATCTGCAGCAACCTTGTGATGCTAAAATGTCAATATGAACAAAATTTCTGAGAAACGTTGTTGAATACATGCCACATAGAATTAAGGCAGTTCTGCGGGCAAAAAAGTGTAAAACGGGGTTCAGACAAAGTGTATATACATTATATGTATATGTTTAAAATAAAGTTAGCATACTGTTCATAAAAATAAAAAATGAGATGAGCTGACCTATGCTGCTGTGTTTGTGGAACTGCACAACTACAAGATGTAAGCAGATCTTTCACACCTGGATAATTTCCTTTGTTTACACTGACAGAACTACTGTTTATACATTTTTTACACTAGATGAAAAAAACACACCTTCACATCATACACTATCCAATATCTGCTTTTTAAAAAGAGGGCATTACGTGTACACTTTAAATTTCCGGTAGATCAAATGTCACTGAGTAGTCAAATATAATCTCTCTTCTCCCTCTCCTGTTCTGTCGTTCCTACATAATTATGTATCTTTCTGAACACTTTTTATTATCTTTTAAAGAGACCGCTCAGCGCATTGATGGAACTGTTGCTATCACTTTGTGCCATATAAATAAAAGTTAATTTAAATTAATCAAATTGAATTGCTCACAAATCAAATTTATGGTGCTTGAAGCACCAGAAATACTTTTGATACTTTGACTAAATAGCAAGTGCCATTTAGTCAAAGTATCAACTTTTAACTCTTATAAACTTTTAACTCTTATACCAGCTTTGTTTGGTTCTGGTGATACTCACTAAATCCTAACATAAATGACAGCAGTTAAATCAGGCCCCACAGAGGCTTAACTTAGAGCTGAGCAGAGGCAATTAAAGTTTTACAATGTTCTTTTGGAGAAAATGACTTCCGCTTTGGTGAAATAATATTTACCACCTAATAAACTGTCACTGATGCATTATTAAGAGTAACTACACCTCACAAGTAGTAGGTTTAAAAAGCTTGAAAACAGAGATGATAGATGAGAGGACTTATTTTTAAATACAGTCCCTGCAGTTTTGAAAGTCCAAAATTACGAAAGAAAAAAAAAAGGGGCACAAGTTTATTGCAGCAGAGTGCAGATCAGAGTCCTGCCATTTGAGACCTTGAGGAGGTGGTTCATGGAGAAATCGATAGTGTTAAATGAAATAAAGTAGCATAAACAGAGTTAGGAAAGCCCTGGAAAGTGGGTACAAACACATGCGCACACACACAAATTGGTTTGATTATGCACTGAGGGTTAATGATCAGATGGCCGGCCTCACTGATGTGTAATAACATCTGCAGCGAGGTCAGTCCCTCTCTGGCCCCACTGGCCCCTGACAATCATCCGAGTCTGTCCGAACGCAAACACCACACACACCGCACATATGTCATCCATACGTCAGTGTGACAGAAAAACAAGAAAAAGAGAAAACATTATCTTGTTAACCATGTTCCTCACCTCAGTTTATCATAACAAGCCTGCATTTGCTGCATTCATCCTACATTTTAGGCACTACATGAGAGCAAAGACTGTATTATCCTCTTTGACTTTGAAGAATTTTAAATTCTTAATGTTTTAAAGGAAGAAAACATTAAGTGTCTTATCAATCCATCCAATAAAGCTAAGATTACTTTTACTGTATATGTTGGACTTTAAATAAACTTTGCTTAAGCTGTTTGTTTGGTACTGCATGTGTTGCATAAACATGCATAGATAGTGGTCACTTGCAAGTTTTACTAAACCTTGTATATACAGAAAATAAAAATAAAAAACATTTCAAAAGAAATAAAAAGGCCTTAGGGGTTATCCTGAATTTCCAGTAAATAAAATGTTTCTTCCCATCAGGGATTCAAGGTTTGTCTCTAAAAAAACCAAAATGTTCTGTTGTGAGACCACACCGAAAACCTCCCAAGCAGCAGTATTTATCCACTTTATCCAAGAACACAATGTGCAGAGAAAAAAAAAAGCCTGTGCAAATTCTCAAGGACCAATTGACTTAATGAACCCTGAGCTGAAAATATTTGACAGCATTTGCAAATGTTTACAAGTTTGATAGTGATATATGAATGCCCCAAAACTCATCTGGGAGTTCAACCTGAGAAATCTTTAGTGGTTTATGTTCTGAATGCAGGTGTGATGTGATTGCAGCGACACATGAAGCCATTATTCTGTATGATTTATATAACACTAAAACAAATCCCTTTTTATAGACCTCTTTAGAGGGACTTCTTTAATCCACCGGTCTTTATGTGAACTTCCGTTGTTCCTAAATCTGACAATGAATCACTAAAATCTAAGGGAACAAGTTCCGAACCTTTTTTCTGGGGAGGCCCTATCACATTTTTTTGAAACCACTTTTGCCAAGTTTTGACTCCTCAGACTTCTCCGGTGAGTTTTGAAAAAAATAAAATCATTTTATCACATTTATTCAAGTTAAGAGGAGCACTTGTTTTATGATCTAGGTGACTTATCCTAGCTTAGGTTTAATGTGTTGCTTTTTGCATTCCTCACATGTTTTGTCTAGTACCTGGGGTATCAATGGTATTTTAATTTAGATTAAGACACTTTGTAATGTCGCTGCTGCATCTTGGTGTAATAACATTCATAAATAAATAAATACATGAAATCATTAAAAGATGAAACTCTGGATCACTGGATCTAAAGCTAAGAGTCTGCCATCAAAGATGCTATTTAACTTTGCATGGTCATATCAACGTCATAGTTGAAACTGTTATTTGTTACTGCTGATTGTTTTTTTTTTTATCATTAAAGAAATATTGCAAATGTAATGAGCTTTCTGTTCCCAGAGGATGCTGAAAAACTTGACCATGCTTTTGTTTCATGTAGGCTTCACATTTGTAACTCAGCAGAATCTTGAAAAAGTGTCTAAATCACCTTCAGCTTATCCAGAATACAGCTGTTTGAGTTTTAATTAATTCCTTTATGGATTCAGCTATTGAGTTTTACTTTTTTTTAAACTACTGTAGCCTGTGTTGTTTAGTTTTATTATTTCACTTGTTTATCTCTGTCTATTGAGTTTTACATTATCTTTATGGCATTACAGCTGCAATTTCTGTGGTATCTTTGTGCAGCACATTGTGCTTCCATGTGAAAAAATATGTGCCATATAAATACAGTTTCACTTGCATAGCCTACAAATGTGCTGTCACACTGAGCATGTACACTTCTATCACATCCACAGGAAATGCAATAAATGAGACATATATGCACTTCCATGGAGTGTTAATTGGGGGTAAAGGTGGTTCAAAGTGAAGGTACTGCATGTTATCACCGTGACACACACTTTGTCCATGGTGGCCATGGGCAAAGTGTGTGTGTGTGTGTGTGGGGGGGGGCATCACTTTCCACCCTGCTGGCACAGAAGAGGTCAACCGGTGCATGTTTTCTAGCTCATTCACTCATTTACCTACAACCACCGCCACCCCTATCACCCCTCACACACGCATACACACACGCTCACACACGCACTGAGGTTGCAAGAGTTCAGAGCAGGGTACACAAGGACCCCTCTGAACTCAACATGCTGGCTTCATTCCAATGAATATCTCACCTCAGTTGCAAAGCTCATAACAGAGCAGAGTCTCCGTGCCCTTCTTACCTTGTACACCCACCCACCCACACACACATGCGCACACATAAGTAAAAAACAGGGGTTAATATACCGCAGTGCTTTGCAAAACAACCAGTCTAGCCCTGCCCAAGTGTACTAAACAGCATTTTAAAACCCTCTTTTGATCAGGCTGCATGACTTCAGGGCTTCGTTTTCTCCAAGACATCAACACAAAGCGTCGGCACGGCGTGCACCCTGGCACCAAAGCTAGACAGATGTTGTAACAACCAGCATGAGTGATGAGCTGGTTGAAACCACATCAGACTTTGTAAACGTGAGTGAAGGTGCTAGAAAAACAGGCACATGGAAAATAACAAGATTAGGAAAAAGCCTGGGAATGGTACTGAATCCCATTTGCAGTCACGCACACATAACCGGCACACATGTCAAAGCATGTATGTGTGAACTTGTGTGTAGCATGTGACACAGACTACACAGCCATACACTGGATTTGAGAAAACGAGTCATAGACAGCCTCTGCACAGATCTACCAGCTCCAGTCCACAAAACACATTTCCAAACAATTGGCAATTGATATAACAGATGAAGCTTTTCAGTATTAATGTCACCGTACTTTACAGGGTTGAGTAGTTCAGTAAAACTTAGAGTAAATAAGACACTAGTGATACTATTAGACTAGTATGCCCATCATTAAGAAAGTCAGTGTGTTCATAGTTTCTTGTCCTGTCCTGTCTATGTCAGCAAAATACATGGACGACATCAAGCTGTATGCAACTAGTGAAAGAGACGTCAATTCACTAATCCACTGAACCCTGGTCTCTCTGTCTGTCTGTCTGTCTGTCTGTCACTGGGATTGACATATACTGTCTCAAAAAACAGCTAGAAATTCATTGACTACCAATACAGGCTCTAGTCTTATTTGTGGTACATTTTGCATCTTTCTAGTTTTGGTGAGTGCTGATCCAGTGCAGATGCAGTTGGAATTTGTCTTCTTGGCACAACGTCTTCTACGTTTGTAACCCATGTACCTCAAGACTAGACAACAGCATCACTGTTGGCGACAACTGGGGTTTCTGTTCCCTTCTGGCTTCTTTCATCAACAGGGCTTTCTATCCATACTCTGGGTGCTTTTTCGCACTGCCTTGAGGGAGTAATCTACGAGAGTGTATTAGAGCAATATTAAGAAAAATGAAAAAACACCAAAATTGTATTTGGAGAAAAAAGTAGAGATTACAGTTTTTATTTCACAACAAACTGCCATGGTTGCTGCTTTGGATATTTTTTTTCTCAAAATACAATTTTGACTTTAATCTGGAAATTTTCGACTTAAAATGATCGACAATATTTTGTTTTCTGTGTTGTGGCACTATTACTCTGTTGTAGTAATTTCTATAGACTGCAGTGGGTGAAAAATCCCAGTACAGTCTCAGAAATAATGAGGAATCACTGAAATTACAACATTTCCTAATTCTGATGTTTAATGGGAGCTTTATTTGAGGTTTCCTGACCCGCATCAGCTGATTTAGTGGCTCATAAGGGATTAGGTGTTTCAAAACCATCAATAACAATAAAAAATATATCTGTTGTACAGCACTTTGGTCGGCCGTGTAGTTTTTAAAATGCTGTATGAATAAATTAGGGTATGGTATGGTAACTAAAACAACAGTGCAAAGCAGAGTGGGCCATAATTCCTCCACAATAGTGTAAAACACTGATAAAGTCATAAAGAAAATGATAACAGTCATTTTGCAAGCTGTTGAATAATGGTTGTACATAATCTTTCACACATTACTTCTGCATTTGGCTTAGTTTTTGTTCAGTAATAAGGACATAGTATATCATGTCTTGTTGTTGAGGTTGTTCAGTATTTGCCTAAATTTTAAGACCTGCTAATAACTGAATATATTTTTTATTATGTTCTGATATGTAAAACCTTAAGATTGCTCATTTTGCCATAACTGTACATGGCAAATTGAGAACTGCCAATCAGCTTAACATCTGAAGTGCTCTTTGTAGCCATACTTGTTGCACCTGCACTCAAAGCAAGAATGATTATTACAAAAGCATGAGTTGAGATACAGCATTCATTCTGAGCATGGTAATCCATCTACCTGCTATACAACTGCATGTTTTCACTGTCATTATAATTTTCGACAAAAAATTCTATTAGAAAGGCCAAAGATTATTACATGAATATACCTTTGTGTAGCAATAAGAAAACCTAAGGCTAAGTTTTCTAGTCAGCTGCATAAATAGTTTGAGGGGCTATTATACGGTAGGTTAATTTTCTTGCTCAGTGGCAATATGGGGCCGCTGAAGGATGGTTTCTTTAGTTCCTAACTGCTATGAAGGTTAAATGAGCCACGTTGAAAAGTATTTGCTCACTGGACACTAAACCTTGCATAAATTATGTTGTGCAACTTTTTTCTGCCATGCATGGGTTCCTTTGAATGTCCATCGGCACGTGGGCTGACAGGACATCAGTGCATGATGACATTTACTCAGAGCTTCTGTTTATAATGATAAGATAACGGAGACAGAGCACTGAGTTAATGGGGGCATTGAGGATACAGTATATCTGTCAGGGGGGTCAAAACTTTCACAAATTTATCTCTGATACTCAGGTCAGCAAAAAGGTCAAAGTGTTCAACAATGGTGACAGCTCACTCACAACTATAACTGGACTTCAGTACCTTACTGAATGAAGGCCAATTAAATGAGAATTTAAAATACGAATTATTTTAAATGATTTAAAATTAACATTCAACATACTAATTTCACATGGAAATTATAGGGAAAATCAAAAAAAATGACAGTGTAATGTTCATTTTGGGTGACCAACATTTCATTGCATGTGGAGCACATTTGCGAAAACAATAAATCTTTTGTTGCAGTTCAAAGTGAAATATATCAGCGTAGAGGATTGATGGGTTCATGCTGTCAACAATCCCCGCAGAAAACATCATCAATCCAAAAACATCACACAAGTATGTCATAGTAACCGCTGACCCAGTCAAATACTACTGCACTTAATGCACTCCTTCGCTAAGTGGCCTTTAAATGCTATCGTCAGACTTGTTAACCTATTGTTTCTGTGTGTGCACAAAGTAGGTCATCCCATAAAGTTGTACAGTAAGTCATTGTTTCTGGACTGCCTTTCACCAGTGGTCAGATATTCTTTGTTTTTTCAAGGTGTATCTGTACTGTAACTATCACAACAGAATGACAGGTAAAGATCCTCTCAGTGAGTTCATGACCCATTCACTCATCAAATGACAAGCTGAAGAACAAATAAACACATCACAGCACGTCACTTTAATGACAGATGAGCAGCTTTTAGGGAGCGCATTCAAAAATGGGTGTGTGTGTTCTTTTTTGTCTATTTGCACATATTATCATAAGTTACAGTGTGTTAAGCTCTCAAGGCCGCTGTACAAACTGTAGACTATTGGATCACTGCAGAGTTTATTGCTCAGACTTACAGATCAGCCTTACTTGTATCAGTTCATAGATAATGCCACCTTTATTTTGGAGAGTTAGTACTATATCCTGGCAAAACTGTTGTTTTCATAAGGCCGCAAGCCGAAACACGTTGGTCAATTATTAAAGTTATTCATCTTCCCTCAAGTGTTGCTGGAGTTCCTGCTTTGTGAATTCTTTCATCCTCTCCATGCACCTTGGAAGCAGGTGAAGTTGTGCCAGAAAATTTTTGCTGCGAAAACTGTTTTTTTCCCATTTTTAAAACTCCACAGGATTGTTTTGTCTACGAGAATTAAAATATGCTCTATTGGTGTATCTTATATGATGCATGCTTGCATGCTCTCTCTGGGACTGCATGGGTTCTCTCCAGGTGCTATACTCCAGGTACAGGCATGTTAGTTTAACTGGTGTTTCTAACTTGGGCATAGGTGTGAATGTGAGCATAAATAGTTGTCTCTCTGTGTTACCCTTGCTATAGACTGGTAGCCTGTCCAGGGTGTATACTGCCTTTTCCCCTGGGGGCTCCAGCCCCTTAGACTACTTAATGTAATATAATTAAAATTCCCAATGTGACTGTTTTTACATACATTGACTTATTTTGTGAATGTTCTCTTATCATTTGTCTGAAAGCTTCCAAAGTATCTAAAAATCCATTTGATACCATCCTCTTATCCACTGCAAATTTATGCTTATTTTGTGACATCCTCCAGGAACTGCAGTTAATAACAGTACCATAAATAAATGAATTAAATTGTAAGCAAAACAGAAAACTAAATATCCAAGTGAATAGCATTAAAGATAAAGCAAATGTGCTGGATTTTAAATCAGGTTATATTATCTTTAATTATCTTTTATATTGTGAACATTAATATGGGTTTGTATGAAAAATCCCAATTTGTAACTGTGGTGAAAAAACATAATAATAAGCTTTGAATGTTACGGCAGTGTCCTGAAACATTTACTGTTACCATATCATCATTACTGTTTATAATTAGTAGAATAAGTAGAATCAATACTTAGTGTATATACATAATAATTCATGTTTCAGACCCTATTTCACTGTTAACATGAGTTTTAAAGGACATTTTGCTCACATAGTTCAACTTTGTCAACCATACGCCCTCAGTGACCTCTGCATCTTTCATAGCAGTTCACCTCAGTCACCCCTACATTTCACATTTCAGAAACAAACCTTGTGACTTCCCTGTTGTGCCAACCCTTACTAGTTCTTCAGCTTCAAGAAAGCCGTCCCCTCCACAGAACTGAATGCATCCAGGAGCCAACAGCAGCCTCAGTGTATAGGAGGAGGTCAGTAGGTTCATGGAGATCTCCTTCCTTATAGCTCCAGTGCTTTTCCCACATACTCTATCAATAGCAATGAACTAGTTTCCTGTAAATGCCAGAAATCTATAGTCCACTGTGATAACTTAAAACAAAACAAAAATTGTTGATGTAACAGATCTACAGGTTTCCCAGTAATCATGAATTTTAATGCTGAATCATGGCCACACATAATGGGGTGCCAGGAAAAAAATGTAAAGAAAGGGCAATAACCAGTTGACTTAAGTGGTGGAGGAGTGCTTGTTGGATTATCCAAAAGGTAATATATAGGTTCTGGGGAAGAGGGCACCTCACTTTCTGGGTCAGGCTGATGTGACTGCATGAGGCTTTTCCATCTCCACAGTCAATCTCCAGTAACGTCCTCCTCTGTAGGCCTCTACATTTTTTAAAGAACATGGTGGTTGTATTTCTGTGGCTTCACATATGAATGTACATCTTTGTGTGCACACATGACTTACGTTTGTATGTACCTGTGTATAGAGCAGCATCGACTTCAAACATAATCAGTGAACTCCCTGACCTGTCGCTCAATTTGGGCATGAGTGTCTTTAGGTCGTTAGGTTTGTTTGATCCGCCTTCTGGGGAGTTCGGGGCTACTTGCGAGGGTCGACCGGTCCCTATCTTGGTTCATCAGTTATCTCTCGCCTGCTGTCATCACTACTACAAACCCTCCACTGAGCTGACTGTAAAGAACAAAGAGTATTGACCTGCACTTCAATCAAAGGGATGTCTTAAAGATGAGGAATGACGGGTCAGTGGGAAGTATTCAGTCAATTCTCGAGGCTTCAGTTTTAAGCATCTTGCAAGCACAAACAACAACAACAGTACGCTTGACTGAAACTAAAATGAAAATGTAACTTAGTGTGTTTATTCATTACTTATTTTGTTTTCTTTTATTTGTCCAGCAAATTGATATTCTTAGCAAATAACTAACACAGAAATGCTGACGGCTTGTGTTTCTATGCGTTTGTGCAAAATAATCCATAATACCCCATAAATGAACCCATAAACCCAGTTTGTCCTTGTGTCTCAGTTAATATACTGCTTTATAAATACATTTAGTAATGACTCGCCGATAAATGCCTGGCACAAACGCACCACCGCCAGTACACATTTATTGCAATAAAACCTTCAGCTGCGTATTCTGCTCAAGGTCATAGGGAAGGGTGTTGCGTAGTTCTGTTTGCCTACACAGGACATCACAAGAAAACATGTTTTCTTTATGACTTGCACTATGCGCAGTGCCAACTATCTGTGACACTGCCAGTGTTTAATGTGGCAGCACAGACCAGCACACTGTCAGGCTGAAGTCCTGAAGTGACACCTTGCACAACAGCCAACTGCTTTTTGAAATAATAGAAATGTAAATTTTTTAGACTATGTCTAAATCTGTCATGCACTTTTTATACGATATTAATTTGACATTGGATCTAAATAAATATTTAAGTATTAGAAATTTTCAATACTCCAATTAATTACACTGAATTTTTAAGAGTGTTATGCTGCAACTAGCGATCACATTAATCTAATCAACTCTTTATAGTGTATGGAAACCAGAGATTTGTCTGTTTCAGGGCATGACCTGAGCTACACACTCAAGAGGCTGGGAACAGAGACATTTGAAAAGAAATTTAAATAAATATGTCTTTGGACAAAGTAGTCATTTCAGTTCCATAATGATGCTACTTTGATTTTTCCAAGTAAAGGTATCATTTTAATGCATGTGTCTAACATGCAGTAACTGGGCCATAACAGGCCAGCCACAATTTCTAGAGCAGTCCACTGGATAATTTTGCAAAGTGTGAGTCATTATTTGTCCAAATTTTCTTTTATTGTTTTGAATGCATATTAATCCCTTTGCAGTGGCCACTATTACTATATGGTAGTAAAAATAAATGATACGTTTCTAACTCCAGAAAGTTGGTTTTAAATACTATTTGTGATCTGTAACTTCTGTATGTGTAATGACACACTTGCTGCATTTATTTGTCTCAGGATGCTCACTATATGATTTGTATATGGACTGCGCCTGCGAAGAATTAGAAATTTGAAAGAGGAATTCGGAAATCGTTACTTTTTTTAATTTATGAATTATTGCACGCTTCTGTTGATCAAGCCTACTTCAGATTAAATTAGGCCATATGCTCCATAACCTAAAATGGGTTTGATACCCTTCATTTAAGCTGCCCAGTAATGAAAATAAATGCATTTTCAAACAATGTACTTCTTTTAAGCTGATGTTTTTAAAGATAAGGTTTAAAAATGTACTACAAATACTTGATTTTATTCATTACAAATGTGACTATGCATAATGAGAAGCACTGCCACTCATGCAACAAAAACACTTTATTGAGACGCTTTGGGATTTTAGAAATGGTTAGGTCCCATTATTTTGCATCGTGCTTCAGGTTGAGCACATAGAGTTTGGGAGATGTAGATGTTTACCAAGAAAAGAAGGCTTAAAAACAGATGTTATTAATCTACACTCAACAAAATCACTAGAGTCCTCTTTCGCAAGAATAATTTGATGGTTTGCACAACACGCATTTTTTTAAAATTCTGAGAAACAGATGAGGTGATTGGTGCCATTCTCGTGTCAGTATGTTAAAAATAAAAAAATCCAGCAAGCAGACTGTTGGCTTAGCTTTGCATAAAGACTTGAAACACTGAGAAACAGCTGGCCAAGATGCAGATCATCTGTCTTTGTTTTCAGACTGACGATATATATACGTACATATAAGAGAAATAATGCGGTTTTCAAGAAGGTTGTGTGGTTTTTTTTTAAGTTTTTAAGTTAACATTTCTTTAAATAATAAAGTAGCACAAATACAGTACTAAAGCTGCCTGATATCATGTGATACCACATATCAAACAGCATGAGCGGTCACCGTGTGCATTTGTAGGTGCGTGGGTGGTTGTTTTCTCGTTTTGGGGGGGGGGGGGGGGGTGATTAATATGTGCCTGCTACACATGAGACGACTTTTGCTCGCTCACCCAATAACCGGCAAACATCAGTTAAGAGTTCAAGGTTGCTCTGATGCCACCCGAGAGTCTGTGAATGAGCACTTTTAAAGAGCAGCAACACGGGGCCCCAGTACATGTTATTTAAGTCATGCCAGCTCTGAGTGGGCGGCGTGTGCGTCTGTACTTGAGTGTGTGCGCTACATGTATGTCTATCTTTGTGAGGACCAATTAGCTTTAGCCCAAGTGAGGACGGTCCTCATTTGAGAACTGCGAAATGCTGTTGGAGAGCCAGGTTCGTGTGTGTGTGTGTGTGTGTGTGTGTGTGTGTGTGTGTGTGTGTGTGTGTGTGTGTGTGTGTGTGTGTGTGTGTGTGTGTGTGTGTGTGTGTGTTGGGGGGTGATTTCGCCATCAACTCGTTTCATTTTTCAAACTAAGAAATATATCAAACAATAAAAATCACTTTTTTCATGCCTGTGTCTGGTGAGCTTCTTGTTGGTGGTGAAGAAAAACAGACTGTAAAAGGTCTGACTTTGATTTTGATCATCAGAGGCTACAGAACGATCTGGAAACTACAGAACGACCTGGAAATGTACGAATTAAATGTTATTTATCAGCGGGCGACCATGGATGGAGGGACTTTTACAACAACTCCAATTCAGCGCTCCTGTTAATTGGACTGTATAAACTACCCCGTATAATTAGTACAATAAACGGTCCAAAAAAGCACTTTAAATGCCCACTTACCCCCACCACCCCTTTACCTCTCCACAAAGAACACACACTCCAAAACACCAACAAAGCAAACACACAAGCTGCAATCGGTCAAATATTTGCCCGGTGCAGAAGTGTGGCAGTAGTATTTGCCAGAGTTTCGGTTCTTCCAATCACGCGTCACTGTGAAACAGGTTCAAGCGAACCGCGTCACCTCCGCAGTGGCCTGTGTGTTTATTTATAAAGCGGGGGTGGGGTCAGGGCACTTCCTCGGTCTATCTGGGGTCATACGATCCTCTCAACTTGGATCCATAAATGAATGGCGGGCTCGACGGCCACACCATGCAGGACCGGCCCCTGATTGGTTCCGTGCACGGCAGGAATAAACACTCTCAGAGTATATATAATGCGGTATGGAGTAACACTTTTCCAAGAAACTAGAACAACCTCTAGGTAATGAAAAGGGAGCTGCTGTTAAACATCTGAGTACTAACTGAGTAAAAAATAGATAAATACAAAGTTGAGGATGAGGGCGCAAATCCAAAAAGTTCCTCAGATAGTTGAGCTGCTGAAGAAGAAGTCTGTCGGGCTGCAGCACTTCAAGCCAACATCCTCAGTGTGCGTGCTGGAGGAGAAGGATGCTGCGGAGGCTGCACCGTGTCCTCATGCGGCATTCAGAGCGCACAGTTTGGACGAGATCCCGGGACCCACCAACTGGCCCCTGGTCGGCAGTCTGTTTGAACTCCTAAGAAAAGGCGGTTTGACGAGGCAACATGAGGCATTGGTACAGTATTATCATATGTCATCATATAACCATAAACATTCCAAGTGTTTTTTAATCTATTAAAATGTGACCAAAACAGATGTAATCACTTTTTATTTTCCATGACATTTTATAACTACTTGAATCTTCTTTTTTTTTTCAGGTTGATTATCATAAGAAGTTCGGAAAGATATTCCGGATGAAGCTGGGGTCTTTCGAGTCTGTGCACATTGGCGCACCTTGCTTGTTGGAGGCGCTTTATAGGAAGGAGGCAAATTACCCTCAGAGGCTGGAAATCAAACCCTGGAAAGCATACAGAGACCTGAGAGACGAGGCGTACGGACTCCTAATTCTGTAAGTGGTCTTTCGATTTCTCCTTTATTGGTGCCTAAAATGGCAATAACCCACCAGGAGGCAGACTGAGACGTAAGTAGAAGCACAAATGTTTTAAATTAAAACGCACTTACTTTTGTTTTGCAGGGAAGGAAAGGACTGGCAGAGAGTGAGGAGCGCATTTCAGCAGAAACTCATGAAACCGACAGAAGTGGTGAAGCTCGATGGCAAAATAAACGAGGTAAGACTCCGTTACATAAAGAATATATGCTTTTACTTCTTAGAGTTATCGATGACTGACACCTTCTGCTTGTAAAAACAGGTGTTGGTGGACTTCGTTGGCAGAATTGGAAACATCAGCAACAACGGGAAGATTGAAGACTTGTACTTCGAATTGAATAAATGGTCGTTTGAGAGTAAGTTCACTATTTTTGATTCGATTCCTCGTTAAATCTACAACTGGGATTTTTATTACAGCATAGATTGAGCTGCCGATCATTTTCTCGATTAACCGTCTAATACAGAAAATGTGGAAATTGAAACTGAAAGAATCAGGTGTTACCTTTAAACGGTTTTAAAACCAGATAATTTACAGATAATACATTCAAGGTCGGTTAAGGCAAATAAAAAGCGCGAAAACTCTGATAAATGAAGTGAATGTGGGCTTCAAAATGAATCATTATAAAACCGAAAAAAACCCCTAATTATATCTTTGGCTTTCAACCATGTTATTTATAGAAGCAATATTCTGCTATGATGTTTTCTGTCACCTGTAATGTTAAAAAGATAATCATAAACTAAAAGGATTTTGAGACATTGCAGACCTGTACAAAGTAAAAATCTGGCATTCTGAATCTCACTTTTTGCTCTTTTTCACCTCACAGCCATTTGTCTCATCCTTTATGGGAAGAGATTTGGTCTTCTGCAAGATACGGTCAACGAGGAAGCCATGAACTTCATCACAGCTGTGAAAACAGTGAGTATAGGAGCACTGTGACTTGTAAGAGGGGACAGTTGTAGGACTGAAGCTGGCTCTCTCTGTGAGCCTGTGGAAACTTCGCAGTTCATCAGGTTCACCAAGTGATGCAGCAGTTCAGTGACTAACACTCTCACTGATTTTCTGGGGCAAACCAATACCGTTAACAGATAATAAAAATATGCTTACAAAGGTCTCAGGGTAATGGGGGCAACAGTATAGAAAAAGCTTTGAAAACAATTGAATCAGAGACTTTCAGCACGAGTGACAATGGATTACATCAGACTCCCAATCCTTTTCTCTCTGACTCTGTCTTCTCTTGTCGCTCTGTTTCTCTGTAGATGATGAGCACCTTTGGCATGATGATGGTTACACCAGTAGAGCTCCACAAGAGCCTCAACACCAAAACATGGCAGGACCACACCGCAGCATGGGACCGCATTTTCAGCACAGGTGCGAGTTTATGCCTTGCCACAAAATTAGAAAATTAAGATTCCCCCGCCTGCAGTAATTACTGTCGTAGGGTACTGTTTGTCTCCACTCATCTGTAATGTTTGCACTTGTCTGAGCTCAGTTCCAGTAAGAACATCAATAGGAAAGTACAGACGAGGGTGGGTGGGTGGCAGCGAGATCTGAACTGTGTGCCAGTGTTTTGTGTACTTGGCGCTCTGGTACTCAGTGTTGTAGTAAACTGCATGACCCATGAGGGAGAAATATGCCAAATATTTGTTGTAGCAGAAGGTAGTGGCATACAGTGATAAAGAAGATTATGCTGCTTCAACCTCTTACAAATATTCACACATAACCACTTATTGTACCAACAATTGATGTTTTTATGTGTTTTCAGTACAGCACCAAAATATCTTGTCTTTAATATATGTCTTTCAGTCAGACAAGTTAGATTATGGATAGCATTTTATGAAAGGATAAAAAAACAACTGACACACTTTCAGAAAACAGTAACGAAAATTAGCCCGAAAACAGAAACAAAAAAAGTTATTCTTTGTTTTATGTATAAATAACTTTGTATGTACTTCACATGTATTCCTTACATCTAGAGTTACAATTAAAGAGGCCTGACAGTTAGCCTTTAATATGTGAGATTTCAAACCAGCACAAAAGCCAACAGAGCTCCAAGAGCAAACAATCTTTTTTTTTTACTATTTTGCCTGAAAGCAGCTGAGAACATGACAGAAAAAATAAAGTAACAACCAAAAGCCAACTTTTCAAGTGCAAACAAAACACATGAGATTTGACTTTAAAATGAGCATGCTTACATCGTGACTGTTTTTGTTCCCTCAGCCAAAGTCTACATTGACAAGAAGCTGAAGAGGAACGCAACCAGAGCTCCTGATGATTTGATCGGTGACATCTTACACCAGAGCAGCCTTTCAAAAAAGGAGCTGTACGCGGCCATCACCGAGCTGCAGATTGGAGGAGTTGAGACAGTGAGTAACATTTTACACCACAAACATATACATTTAATTCTCATTGAGATAGTTAAAATCATGGACATCGCTCTCCTATTTGTCTGGTCATTACAGCTACTTAGCTTAGTATGAAAACCAATGCTAACATTCTGTCCAACAAACATAAATACATACCGACATCTCTAAAACTCAATAATTAACACATTATTTCTTATAAATTTGATTGAAAAAGAACACAGCTAACAGTTAACTAGAAATTCTGACTTCTGAAAGTGTTTCTGACGGCTGACATTAGCCAGTAGAATCTACCTTTCAAGCAACTAAGAACTGGTAGCATAACTGTAGTTTTATAACTGGCCACACAGTGGCGCTACTTAATGTCCGACAGGTTTAGTCCTGGTATTCTTTTTAACAATCGGGCCCCCTGGTGGTGTCACCCAGACACAACAATTTTATTTGTGACAATCCTTTTTTATTATGTAAATTGATGTAGTCTTCTATCAACCTCTTCAGTGAATCTGTAGTCGCCAGAATTTTTCTTTTACATCACACTTTTATATTCAGCTCAGCTTAGTTCTCACCACATGGTGGCAAACGTGCTGCTGAAGTCCTTTGACTGGCTTTAACAGTCACACAGATTAGTGATTTGTTGATCGAGCAGGCCACTTCTACCCATTTTTAATGGCTGCTAGATGCAGAAGGCAAAGAAACATAATGCTGCGAAGCTTTAAAGCCATTTCTGTCTATTACAGCTTTTTGTTTAGTCACACTTTACTGAACAAAAAACTGCAAGCTGCACTTTAACAGAACAAGCATGAGTTTGCTTTTTTAATTTCAACCTTTCACCTACTTTCCTTCAAGTGGTTAAAGAAAAAAAAAACCTTGTAAACTCTAAAACAAAAAGGTGCTGCAGTTTCAGTCCTTCAAAAGCGGAAAATTAATGTAGTAGATGTAACTGAGGAGCCTTTGAGGAACCCAAAACATTCCATAGCTCCTTTCAGGACCCCACTGATGAATGCACTTAGCGTAGCTGCCTCATTTAGAGACATCTCCTCACTACCTCCTTATTTCAATCTCTGTCTCTGTCTCTCTCTCCTCCCTCTCTGTCTTGCTGTTACGTTTCTCAGACCGCCAATAGCATGTTGTGGTTTATTTTCAACCTGTCACGAAACCCCAGCGCCCAGAAGAAGCTGTTGCAGGAGATCAGAGAGATCGTGCCTCCTGACCAGGATCCAAGTGGAGAGCACATCAAGAATATGCCCTACCTCAAGGCCTGCCTCAAAGAGTCTATGAGGTACATTAACACTGATGGTTATATTATGAGCAGCGGTGTAGTATCTAATCTTCCTCTCTGAAAAGTGCCAAACATACTCTGTTAATACAATTAAATACATTTAGAAATCCAAACGATACACCAGTTTAACTATAGACTGGTTAAATTTAAATATAGTTATAGAAAATCTTTTTCTTTAATAGGAGTTTGGTGCAAGAGTCACACAAGCAAAACAAATACGACAAATACAAATAATCTCCATTTCCTATTAAATGAATGAATTAGACACCAGTTAAACAATCAGTTTTGTTTTGTTTTTCCCAAGCAGTAAATCAGACTTAAATCATAATTTTGGCTCGTACTACAGAGAGATTAAGAATGAAAACTCACACGCATGACTGCCTCAAAAACAAGCTCCGTGAGATGTGGTGGCATGACCAGCAACAACAAGCTTAAAGTCTACCATGTGGTCACATTTAAATTGTTTCCTAGCCCTTGTAGGTTCTCCTTCGGTCTCCTTTTGAAGTCACAAGTTGTCTAACATTTCATTTAAGTCCACCAACATAACCACATCACCCATGGAATGTACTGTACAAGCCCCCCCAACTGGAGATTATATCTCACCTTATTTTACCCTGTGAACAATGCCGGAATATGTTTATCTCCTGTTAAGCAGCTTATACATACTGTAGTATGAGTATGGTCACTGTGTCATAATCTCACATGTATTTTTTGTCTAATTCCTACAGGTTATCACCATCAGTTCCATTCACAAGCCGAACCCTGGACAAGGACACTGTGTTGGGGTATTATGCTATTCCCAAAGGAGTAAGTGGCTTAGACAGTAGTCGTCATACACCTGACATAAGCAGATTCCATTCTTGTGAAAATTTACATTTGACTGATGTCTAAATGAGTTTTTTTTAGAAAGAAAATCTGTTCATGTTCTCAGGCTTTAGTCTCATTATCTACTATACTGCGTCGTTCATCTGTAAAATAGGGACAAAACCAAAAACTTATACTTTTTCCTCCATTCACAGACAGTGTTGATGATTAACAGCCATGCACTGGGCTCCAACGAAGAGTACTTTGATGATGGCAAGCAGTTCAAACCTGAGCGCTGGCTGCGCGAGAACAACACCATCAACCCCTTTGCCCACGTTCCTTTCGGTATTGGAAAGAGGATGTGCATCGGCAGACGACTGGCAGAGCTTCAGCTGCAACTGGCCATGTGCTGGGTACGATCAGTGACTAAAACCTAAGTGGTTAGCTCAAGATGGTCCTCAACAAATGCCATTATTTGAACAGTTGTTGATTTTTGCTTGTCTTTCTTACAGCTGGTCAGAGACTATGAGATTGTGGCAACAGATAATGAGCCGCTTGACGTCATCCATTCAGGGCTTTTGGTTCCCAATAGAGAATTGCCTGTCGCCTTCATCAGGAGATGAAGTAAGAACAGTTTTAAATTTCTAGACTGCTTAGGAATTAGTCAAGATGGAAGTGGCACAAACATTCCCTAAATCACTCTGGCTGGCTACTGTTTGTAGCTTTATTTTAACAGTCTTATGCAGAGCCTGTTTGGACACAGCGTAATCTATGTTATTCTGGGAAGCTACAATTTCCAGATGTTCCCTAAATGCCTCACTTGCAGGCAGTGAGTTGCAGCCAGAACAAACAGAAACACACATGTTGAGATTCAGAGATGTAGACATGATATCATACTTTACATCTAAGTTAGACAACTGTAACTATGAATCTGCCAAATTATATTTTTATTTCCATTTCCATCAAGTTCAGAAGAGCCCTAATTGATCTTTTCTTCCCTTCCAGGCTCTAAATTCAGCTCTTCCGGACTGAGCGACAGAAAGGTGATAACTTTGTTGCTTGTCCCAGTGGTCCAGTGACTCCCTGCATTGCTGCTCTGTAAATAAAATACAAAACAACAATTATTATAACTCTAATCTTACCACAAATACCTCAGACATATTTAAAACTATGACTGTTAATGACTGACCAAAGTACCAGTTGTTATGTACAAAGTGAATATTGTACCAAGGCAGCTGTCCTCAAATCTTTGATCTTAGACATGTAGAATGTAGTCCAAGTATTTTGTTATGCTTTTTATTGTGTATGTGTATATATATATCAATATATATCAATATATATATATATTGATATATGGGTTATGTTTTATGTTTTATTGTATATATAAGCACAATTATAATATTGCAAGATTGTACATCGTTTTTTGAAGAGACATATTTTATTCATGAAAACAAATGTATCAAATAAATATATCTTTAAACACACCTTTCCGTGTGGAGTTTACATGTTTTTTGTTTCTCCCACCTTGCAAAGATTTGCTTTTTAGGCAAAGCAGTAATTCACAGCTGTGAACATGAAAATGAAATAACTTTCAGCTGGTTAAAAATTTAGTGAGTTATGGTGAATTTTATAACTCCATAAACATGCATTAAGAGACAATAATATAGCATCTACACTGAAGCACAAGATTTAACATCAAGGTCAAGAAGCTAATAAAAAAGTGTGTTCGTGACAGTAAATATGTTTGCTTTTACTGAGTGGTACAAGTACAAAGCAGTGTCTCACATATCCTTTGTTTACAGTTTGTAAAGTAAAAGTTAGGTAATAGTAGGCAATGGACCAAACCACTATGAGGTGCATGAGGGGGTGCATCTTTCAAAACTAACAAAACTTATTGTTTTTCACCCTTTTGCTCCGCCCCTGCCATTAAAGTGATGGATTCCTCAAATGCACAATGTGAAAAACATGTTACACAATCCCACAGTCTGATGTTTTAGTGGGATTTCTAGTGTTATGAAAGTAAATTATGAAATTATAACTGAACTTAATAATTATAATAAAAGATCAAGTGAAGTGATTTAAGCACTGTTTTAGTCCCTGTTCCCCCCCCCCCCCCCCCCCCACTGTTTTTAAGTATTTCAGATGGGTTAAACAAAGACAGAATGAGCTTACCTATGCAGGGATCAATAAAAAAACAACAACGCTTAATCAACAATCAATCAATAAACAAAGCCCTGAAGTAACATCAGATTTTCAGTATTACACTGCAAAATCTTCAGTTTAATAAAATAAAATAAAGATCCTGGACTTACATATCCTGTGTTGTACTCAGTGCATTTATTTGACAGATCTGCTTAGTTTTCAGGTCAATGTTTGACATAAAACAAAGTACAAAGCACTCTTAAAAATGAAAAATAGTTTTTGGTTTGGCAGCTCCTCAGTAAAAACCTCCATCTTGTCAGGTCTTTTGTCACTTTATGAGTCTTGAGCAGCTTCAGCAAAGACTGATGATGAACTTCCCTTGTAGAACTCCCAGGTGGTTTCATTTTAAATAACTACTTAAAGTACAAAATATGTAAAACTACTTAATATTTCACACATATGCACAAAGGAGAAAAACCCCAATCCATTATCAATCATCCCTCGTGATCCCTCGTTTTGGCTCGTGATCTCATACATTACATACACACTTACACTACTTTTTGTAAATACTTTTTACTCGAGAATAAGGATCTGAGTTCATATTCCACCGATTGCTGGAACTAGAAATCTCCTGTGAGGACGCTTTCTGGACTGAGAAGGCTGATTACAGGAGGAGTTTCTTACATAAAAAGCAATCCATACACATCGCTTCACTTTTTGATTAATTATTTTCACAAGTGCCATGTGCGCAAAGAACTTAGCTGTGACCTCGGGTGATTTCGATATGTAAACCTGAAATGGTTACTCTGCTCAACAGCGATTATGAACAGTCTCAGTACTCAGGAGAACTGATGGAAGTAGAATACCTTAAAAAAAAAATATCTTACTTTCTTTATGTAATTTTCATGACAATTTTTTCTATAAATCTCTGCATGTAAAGTAAAATACAATATTTCTGTGACTGAGTGTAGCATTAAAAATTCCCAAGAGGTTATGTTTCTTCCTGAGATTGGTTTAAATGACACATATTAATTACTTATGTAAACAATTCAGATAACATAAATTTCACAAATGCAGGCCCTAGTGAGGATCGAACTCACGACCCCTGGTTTACAAGACCAGTGCTCTAACCACTGAGCTATAGAGCCTGGTCATGCATGCCGAGGCACATAAAACTTGATATAAGAGAGGCATATGAGCAACTAATCGCTATGAAACACAAAACTGCTTTAGATTTTTCCTTTCATATTCATTTTTTAACGCCCTTGGCTCTGTATGATGTCATGGAGGAGGAGGAAGGACGGGTTCCTTATATGGTCATCTCCGGCACACGGCTCTGGCTGGGGGGGAAAAAAACAACCCCACCCACCTGCTGCTCAAAGCCTCTGCTTGGGAAGCTTAAAGGAAAGAAGGGCACGTGGATGAACTGAGGGTCAAAATAAGATAAAGAAGGATTGTTCTGATTTTTATTTATATGTAAATGATAAAGTACTTTAGGGGAGTGTAAGACTAGAATTTACGAGCTAGAAATGAGCTTAATGAATGAGAGAAACCTTATGTCGAGTAAAGTGTGAATTGTGGTTGCTAAATGTTCATCTGCTTTATAACAGGAAGTAGAGCTGTCAAAACCACAACTACAGTAAGTTTATGTCAAAGTGCAGCAATCAATATATTTACGAACGTCTCAAAGTCAAGTTGAGTTAACTTGAACAGCAATTTAAAAAAAAAAAAGGGTGTTGGCGGTAATTGTGCAATACGGCCACCTACTGACCAGAGATTGTAAGTACGATTTCATTGGGGCTAGGATCATGGAGAATCGTCTAATTTTCACAGATTTCTCCAACAAAAAATATCGATATGTGATTTCATATTACACATATTTGATAGTAGCTGCACATAAGAACAAAAACAGGTAGAGTTAAAAGAGGTGTGTCAGTCGTAAATTTTATGGTGCCCAGTTGAATAAAATCTTTTGTCTCCGAAAAAAAGATAACTAGGTCGAATACGAAGGAATAAAAGGTGCATTTAAGAAAAGAAAAATGTGTAAAAAAGAATCCGACTTTTATGATTTGATATCAGCAGACGTTATAGATTTTATATCTTAGAAAAAAAAATCAGCCTACCTAACTTAGACAGGAAGAGATGAGGCCTGCTTGTCATCATCAGCAGTGACAGGAAGCGTCTGACACCGCTCGTTTTTTTCACCTCGCTCAGTTAGATGTTTTATTTGCGCAGTTTCTAATGTTTTGAACGCATCTGTGAAGTACTGTAACTTCGTCCGTTGCGTTAATTATCCACGCTGCGCCTTAATTAAAGTGACGATTTATTTGAGCAAAAGCTATTACAACAGTTACGTTCGTCGGGATTCAAACCTGTTTATTCCGAGCTGGAGATGACTTCTGGAGGTTTGGGGCTCACCGAGGGCCTGGGCCAAGACATAAACCAGGAGGAGTTAGACTTTTCGGACCTTTTTCTGTATAATCAACCGGATTTTTCTGTTGGCTGTGATAAAGGTGTGTATACATAAATTGCATATGCATTTTTCTAAACATAGTATCTTATTATTTATTTATTTTTTTTAAAGGCATTTCATGATCTTATTGCCGCCAAGCCCACGTTTTCTCAGCTGAGGATGCGTCTGTAACTACTGTGTTGTGTTTTATTTTTATGAAAATTTAGCTCCCAGACCTTGACATTATGACATTATACACTGATCGATAATCATCATCCTTTTGTTTTTAATCTAAGATCAAGAGGGCTTCCAAGACCCTTTTTTCTATTTTTGAATGGAAAGTAAACAGGAGTGCGACAGATTATAGTTAAGTAGATTCAAAATTAAGCGATCCTCATAGTACCATGAATGGTTTGTTTTTTTTGGAATATGTATCTGCAAGCCTCTTCATTTTTGGCATCCTGACTAAAACCAACACTTGTTCAGTATGATAGTAATAGCTTTACTGGGGAGAGGAAACGCAAAACCAGCTCTCGCATCCCCAACATTGGCATATTCTCAATTTATAGATTTTTATTAAGAGAAAATGTTGTTCAAAGATGTTTTAGGTAAAAAAAACAAAACAAAAAAAAACTTTAAAGGGAACCGATTATGTTCATTTTCAGCTCCATATCTTTATTTTTGGACTCAACTAGAGTAGCTTTGCATGATTAGGAAAATTTAAAAAATATTATTCACAAAATAATCGTGTTTTACTTTATATTCTGCCTTCATGCAGCGCCTTGCTTCATCTTCTCTCTGAAATTAGGTGTTTTAGGTGTCTCTTCCTTTAATGCCAACTTTTTCTGAGTTGCTGTCCCAAACAAAGTGTTTAAAACCGAAAACCGGTTAGGCTCTGTGCTGAAGCCAGAGCCATGTACTTGAGGTGACCATATTAATCATTAATCTGCTCGCATGGATATCATATAGATGCAAGAATGAAAAAAGTGAAGTGTGTTACTTCATATTTGAAACACTGACTATCTTTAAGTCCACTTTAAGTTACCACATGGTAATAGCAGTATTGTAGTAATCAGATATTCTGACCTGTGTGCTAAAATGTGTCCCTTCTTTGATCAGTGACAGATGACACTGGTGGTCTCCTTGACAATGACAGTCAGCCTCCTCTACTGGTGGTCCAGCCTCAAGATGCATACATCTCCACCTCTAACCCACCAACTTCTAACCAGGACACCTCCTCTCACAGCACCAACGCAGGAAACCTATCAGGAGCTGTGTTTGACACCATGGGGCTGACATCACGAGTCGGTATCCCTGCTCCCAGCCCCAGGATTGAGATCACTCCATCTGGTGACTCTCTCAGTTCACAAACCCTAGAGCCAAGTCCTGCATCTAAAGCCCGGGGATCCTACAGAGAGTGCGTTAGCCCTGCCAGCAGTAATTCTTCCACTGGCTGGGGAGCAGATACTTACTCTCCCTTGGCATCTCCATGTGTGTCGCCATCTAATGTAGGGAGCTGTGGTATGGGCTTGAATCCCTTGGACCTCTGCTCAAGCCTGCAGGGCATCCATACATCCTCTAACCACTCCTCTCCAGGAGCCTCACCTCGAAACAGCATCACGGATGAGACCTATCTCCAACCACAGAATCGTTCTGCTTCACCACTCCCCCATCAGCGTTCCCGGTCTGTCTCGCCGCAGCGAGGCAAACGCTTCTACGGTCAGACCCACTCTAGTCAGGAGGGCACTCCTGTTAAGCAGCGCTCCCGGAGTCCTAGCCCCATCCCATCACCCCACGATCAGCAGGGGTCCTACTACTTGCACCAATACCAGGCTCAAGCTGAGTTTCACCCTCAAGTTCAGACCGCAACCTCTGGCCTGGACGAGATTCTGAATAGCAGTCCAGGAAGGGCCAAAATACAGGACTGTGTATATGGCGAGGGTTACGACTGGGCTATTGAGCAAGAAAAGATGAGTAGGGGTGGAGCTGAGATCAAACCTGAGACCTTCTACATGCTCCCAACTGTGTGGCCTCCTTCTCATTCACTCCATCATAGTGGACGATCCACATTCAGGTGTTATGTTTGTCTTAATTTATCACTTACAAGAAATATGTGTCGTTTTTAATGAATTTTAATAAGCTACTATGGTACAAGGTTCGTTTTGATTTTTTAAATCTAAACTTCTCTTTTTTGAACTCTTTCGTTCTTCCAGTGGTCTCACCTTGGCTCCACTTCCATCTTTAGAGTGGTCATTTCCCAATCAGACGGGCCAGTATGAGCTACTGATCCAACAACAGCCCAGATCGCATCACAGAGCTCACTATGAGACTGAGGGCAGCCGAGGAGCTGTCAAGACACCAAATGGAGGGCACCCGGAGGTTCAGGTGTGGGGATTCATATGTAGATACAAGAAAGGAGAGGAAACGAACGCGTGGTAGTTGTACCAGAGAGAGGGAGTGGGAGATTGTAAATGCTGGGGTGATATTTCCTGATAAACGTCTTTGTGTAAAGCTGATACTCATGCAAATATAGAAACAGCCCCATAACATGTCAGTGCTTCCACAATGCATGTGTGATTATTTAGACATGCATTGATTCAATCTGCTCAAATAAACACAGTTATAATTACAAATCAAGAACCCACAAAAAGAGCATATAAATGTCAGTGCATGGTGTCCTTTATTTACTGTTTCTGGAAAGTAAAAAAATGGGCCTCCATTACCAGTTTTCCCAGTCATGCTACACAAATGGATTATGCAAAGCAGTGTTCTGGCTTTGCCAGTTTGCATGGGAATTCTTTCCCACAGACACAAGAGATTTATTGTGTGGTGTAAATGTTTTCTCAAAAGGCATGGACTTTTATGATCTCAAAGTTTATTTAGTTCAGTATGAAGCATACATTTTAACTGCCCTTGTTGCTGTCACCAGCTCCGTGGCTACCAAGGCACATCCGCACTGGCGCTGCAGATCTTCATTGGAACAGCCGATGAGAGGCTCCTGAAACCCCACGCCTTCTACCAGGTCCACCGCATCACCGGGAAGACCGTCACCACACCCAGCATGGAGAGGATGATCAACGGCACTAAAGTGTTGGAGATCCCTCTGGAGCCAAAGAGCCACATGAGAGTTGTGTGAGTAAAACTAATGCCAAGGGGATTCTCAATCATACGTCACAAATGCCTAGAGTATGTGTCAACATTTCACCACAAGTCGTTCACTTGTGTTTTTCAACCAAGAGAGACCACTGAGGTGATTTAGCACTATAAGGCTCAGAGTGGAGATACAGCAACCTGAGTCGTCATGTGTTTTCTTTTGATTTTCCACTGTGCTAAATCTTTAAATACTACAAACTATAGCTACTCATCACAACCGCAAGGTTTTCATCTTTTTCCCTCCAAAAATGTTGCTGCTGCTGACAACTGATACATAAAACGCACCACTTCCTGTGTGCCAGAGAGTTTTTCCAAGAAAGACCTAGCAAACTCTGGGTGTTTGCAGCAGCAACCAAAACTGGTTTGATGAACGTGACATATGATGAGTCACAACAGCAAATAGCAAACAAAATCAAAGAAGTTTCTTTTTCCATGAAAATGCCTGAGATCACTACTTTGGCTGCTTTGAAAAAAAAAAAGAGCTTTTTACTGACTGAATATTTGAAATAGCAGAGATTGCATCAGTTAAATGTGAAAAAAGACAGTCTGCGTGGACTGTGAAGAAAATCAAGTTTTTTATAAATACGACAGAAATATCATTTTGAGCACTGATTTTATGTCATATGTCTTCTCTTTCATGATAAAGGATTGACTGCGTTGGAATCTTGAAGCTGAGAAATGCTGACATTGAACTAAGAAATGGAGAGACTGATATTGGACGAAAAAACACACGCGTGCGCTTGGTCTTTCGTGTCCACATTCCTCAATCTGGAGGCCACCTCATGTCTCTTCAAGTGGCCTCTCATCCTATTGAATGCTGTAAGAAGTATTTTGTTGCATATGAGCGTTTTCTTTCTTTCTGCTTGATCATGAGAGTCACTGTAGACCCTGAAGCTTTGTCGGCTGCTCTGTATTTTTGTATTTATATTCTTTCTCATTAGCTTTTGGTGGTTGATGTTAGCAAATGTTGGCAAACATGTTGGTTTATATTATTTAACATTGACACACCACTTGTAGATGTATTGCTGACTGCTCAGAAAAAAGGTACTAGCCTTAATGTGAATGTTCTTCAGTCTATAATGGTCAATAGTGCAACTGACTTGGATTTGATCCCACTATACAGTATACTTTAGTGTTACAATGACAATAAAGCTGCTCATGTTTTCACAGCTCAGCGTTCAGCTCAGGAGCTCCCTGCAGTCGAGAGGCAGGACCTGGACCAATGCTCTGTACTCGGTGGTCAACAAATGGTCCTTACTGGACAGAATTTTACATCTGACTCAAAGGTGATATTCTCGGAGAAAACACAAGGTGAGGAGTATTTTTTTTTAATCACAAATGTCTGTCTTTGGTGGAATGAATCTTCTAAGGTCTTCTTTGAAAGCTACTGTAGAAGAGCCACCCAAAGATTGTATTGGTAGTTTGTAAAGGGTAGATGTGGCCCCTGTGCTACACTGCACATTGTTTACTGAAGGGGAGCTTGAGCCAGCAATTACCACATGTAGCCAGTTAGCATCAAGGCTTAACAATTTTGTTATTTTGTTGTTATTATTATTATTATTATTATTATTATTTTTACCTGTATTTATACAGGTTATCCCATTGATAGTCAATGTCTCATTTACAAGAGAGAGACATGTTACATAATGTTTAAATGGGTGACTAACAATTGGTATGGTACTTATGACTTTATTTTATTTCCCCTGTAAATTTTTAACATTTTAACAAAGAGGTCTATAGGGACTAACTTGTTTTTGCAGCCACGCTCAAAGGAACTTCAGTTTTAGGCTAAGAGGTTGAAGCCCTCATATGTGATATTATGGTACTTCACAGTTTATAGACTCAGAAAGAAACAAAAAAAATCTCAGTAAAGCTCATCAAAACATCATATTTCTGTTGTTAATCGTTGGGTTAGCCACTCAAAGAAAAGTTCAAACTTGAGTTTACAAAGCCGAATGTTGGTGGTAGTAGTCCATACCCTTTGTAATTACTGTAAAAACGCACAAATAACACGGGAATTTTATTTAAAATGTAGAATTATTCCCAAGCTAAGACAAAAGTGCCAAAAACTGCAGTTCCTCAAGTGGTGCCTTCGAGGCATGCTTTATGTCACCCACTTTAAGTATTATATGTGTTATTAAGGGCAAAAAAATATGGAGGAGACAAAGAAGCAAATTGGATTGTCTACAAAGCATAAAAGTATAAAAAGCACAAACTACTAATTACTAACTTTATTACTTAGATAAATTCAATATTAATAGCTCTGAGCTAAAACAAAATGAAAAAGATGCACATTAGTACAGTTATAATGGGTTTAATGATACACGTTGTTAGCCAAACATGTTAGCCTTGGCTGCTAACTTTCACTGTATCCTCCTGTTCAAATATAGTCCCTTATAGTTACAAAAAAATTTAAAAAAATTAGTGAGGCCAGAACAACAAACTGAAAGTTTACAAACTAATGTGTGGCATCACTGTGGCTATTTCTATCTTTTATCTACAGTCCATAATTATGTAATTAGAAGGATTGTTGACATGTGTGTTCACTTGTGATTTCAAACTTTTTTTCAGATTTTTATTTTTTTGAGGATTTAAAATTGAGCCTGTGTTGGTCTCCCAGTATCCCACTTACGTGTGTCCATGTACACGTGCAGTATTTGTATTTTTAGATTATTTGCATATCACCCAGGATAACTCAACGTTCAGTGACGCACTTCTTCCTCCAGCCCCCACATCTACCTTTGATAAAATTAACCATTAACTTAAACATTTACTGTTTTGCTGGCAGTAGCAACTTTTATTTACTTCTAAATGGAAATTTCTCACCTTGTCACTGCTTGTTCTGCCCACACAAAATTGTAGGGTTACATAGTTTGAGAGAAGGATGGGTACAACTGAAAGCATGTAAAGCCTCCTTGTTGCTTGGCGTGGGGTTTTATGCAACAGGATGTGGTTAGACAGACTGATAAAGACTAAGACCCAGAGCAGAGGCTTTGTGTTTTTCACTGTGTGGGTAGAAAGCAGAAACAGCAGGTAAAAACTTTAGATGGGAATGAAACACTAAACCAGACATAAAAGAGAACCCTGTTTTCCACTGTCTGTGACAAATGTGCTTACTGTACTGTTAATAAAAGTCCTGACATATCATCTGATTGCTTGAATTATTGTTTCCAGCTGATTAAACTTGTAGAAATTGTTTGGTTTTTTGCTACATTTTTGGTTTCTACAGGATTCTTTGCCACTTCACCACCACATATAATTTTGTGGTAAAAAATAAAACTACTCTCAGCAGCTTGTGAGCCTGTAGTAAGATGAGTAAGATGGTAGCAATATCTGCCAGCCACCTCCAAAGCCATAAAATAGTCCAGCACATAAACCACAACTCTTTTGAATGAAGCAAATCAAATATAAAATGCTATTTACTGAGCTTTAGAGTCTTAGTGATGCAGTCAGTAGACCAAGAGTAGACCACGCTGTTTAGCCCTTATGCTAAATTAAGCTGTGCTAAAAAACAAACAAACAAAAAACAACAACAACAACAACAAAAAAAAACAGATAACACGTATTTTCCAAAATGGGACTCAAACCTGCAAAAACTATTCCTTTTAATTTCAGATGGACAGCAGATCTGGGAAGTGGAGGCCACTGTGGACAGAGATAAAACTCAAGCTGTAAGTTAACTTCCCTTTTACTGACACATAAACTATGATGCACATTTTGTAAGATGCATGCTAAAGTCATTTGTCTGGTAACTGTACATGCTTACACGTGCTCAAAACAGAAATCAAAATGTAAAGCCCGTGTCTTCAGTTTACTGAGTACATGAATGTGCTAATCGCATATCATCGTATCATAAAAGTGTTATTTCTTGTACTAATTTTGACCTGACAGGTAGAGATTTGTGCCAGCTGACTCGTGACCTTTTTTCTCATTCTATCAATAGAACATGCTGTTTGTTGAAGTCCCTCCATATCGAGACCGGAGCATTTGCCAGCCGGCCAAAGTCAACTTCTGCGTCATCAATGGGAAAAAGAAACGCAGTCAGCCTCAGCACTTCGTCTACACTCCTATGATAGGTGTATATCTCTTAGTCATCTCAGCTCTGTTATTACGGAGAAAACAGGCGTACCTCCTATGTTTGAGAAATAGGAAGGTGATTCAAGTGTCAACATTTCCCAGCCTGGATTTGAATTTGAATTTGAATGTCAGCACTGGAAATCTTATTATTACCTTGTCAGCATAATGTAACCCTGCATGTGAAGTAAAATACTATATTAATCCCATTTTGGGGAAATTCTTCTGTTACAGCTGTTGAAATAACATTAATAATAGTAATCTGTCAGATATCTTTCTGCAGGCGAGATATATTGTATTATAGCACTACATAACTTATGCTAGCAAATAATGACAAAAAAACACCATAAAAAAACATAAACTGACTTTGATGTTGCTAAAAGAGGCAAATGTGTGCTAAGTCATCCATCAGCGATGAGAAAAAGCAAAAGAAAAGTTACAGGAAATTGCAAAATGTTAGTTAGATTAAATCTGACAGTTCTAAAATTTTAACCCCAAAAGTAGATTAATGCAGTTACAAACTTCTGATATAACACTCCTGTTCTGCAGTTTTATCAGAAATCAGAAGTTAATCAGTTATAGCAGCACGCTGACACTGCAGCCACAACAGAGACTGCGTAGGGGTTGGGGGCAAATCTTACTTCTTCTCAAAGGGAAAAATAGTTTTCCTTTTTAACGCCTACATGTGATACCCACATTACAGCGCCGACACACTCTGGCTAATTTCAAAAAAAGGCTTTTAGTTTATTGGTTTATATATATATAGATATATATTTATAGCTTTTAGGTGAAATGAGGCAAGATTATTAAGAAGTAGAGAAAGAAGCGTAACATCATTGCAGCTGACAATTTAAAGCCATTTCAATCTACACTGATTTATACTCCAGCCACTGGTTATGAAACCTACATGTGTTTACTATCACCAGACCTAAAGATGACTGGAGATGCAATGACTTGTTTTTTTTAGGTCACACAATCACTGAAATAACTCGAGAGCTTCTAAATACGCTGGCATTAATGTTCCTTTTGTAAATATCTTCTTCCCATTTTATACTAGCTGAGTTGCTGTGACATTTCAGTTAATATACTGTATTTAAAGTCTCAAGAGAACAGTTTCCAGTAAACTTGGTTTCACCTTGTCTAATAACACAATACCTGCAAAAACTACTGGCATTTACATCATCCCTATGTTTACTCTGTAAATAGGAAAGTAAGTACTAATCAGCAAATGTTAGCATGCTAACATGCAAAGTAAGATGACTGTGGCTGTTTGTTTATACTGGTCTAGTGACAGACCTGCATTGTTCTCTCACTCTCTGAAAAATCTAATAATAATTGTTTTTATTTTTCAGCCATTAAAGCAGAACCACTGGATGACTACCAGCTGAATTCTTATGGCTATTCAAATAATCAGTCTCTCTCTGGCATGTCAATGAGGTCTCTGTACCATCCCCTGGAGCAAGACAACAACCTTCAAGCCTTGAATGTTTCCTCAGCACTTTACCATCTAACCACTGTAGACCCCCGAGCCCACATGTTAACCCCAGATCAACTGGATGATCAACCAGTCTATTACCAGTCAAGACCTGGCACTCTGGTCAACAACCCAGTGCTGTACCACACTGGGAATCAGCGTTACAGCAACTGCAGTAGCGCTTTACTAGGTGGTTCCCCAATGGCTCCGCATCCAGCCTCTGCTCCCAGCCAGTGTGTCAGTGCCAGAACCCCTTTGCCCAAATTGGGTGAAGGTCCTCAGGTTGGTGATTCGTTTGACCCTTATTCAATGTCAAGTAATCATGGTTACATGCAGACAGCACTACCACTAGGAAAGTCGCCACCTCTGAGATACATTCAAAGTCAAGTCCAGGCAAAGGTTGGAAGTCGGGTGGACCCAGGTGGGCAGCCTCTGGCCCAGATCGCCCCTGCTAGAGGAAACCATGAGGAACGAGCTCCAGAGAAAATCACGATCAAACAAGAGAACCTCAGTTATGCCTATCTGGAGGATGGTGAGTATAATGTTATGTACTGCTTGAATGCTTGAATGCTTGAATGCTTGAAGTCCTCCTGACATTTTTTCCACCATGGAATTATGCCTGACAGTTTTTTTTAACCTTTCCATCGAGAATTCCCACTTCACCCAGGAATGTCGGCAAGGTTTAATCCTTTCTGAATCTTTATATATGTAGTTTTTTTTGTTTGTTTGTTTTTAATATATTTGCGCACAGATAAGTCAGCCATACTTTGGGAAGGGACTGAACAAAAATGTTTGCTGTTATTGTGTTTATAAATTTAATGATTCTTTGTCATGAGGATAAGCTTTTCACCCCCACCTCCGAGTGTAACCACTGTGATATAAACACATTATTAAAAAAGTGCATACAAGGTGCAGCAGTTAGGTGAAATACTGAAGCCTTGTGTTTGTGGTCCAATTTGCAGTGCATACAAGCATATTGCAACTGTATGCTTGCAAATCCTGCGTTGTGGTTTTCTTTAGGGCCTTTCTCTCCACTTTCCTGTCTGTTTCAGTCTTACTTTCACTGTCTCATTTCACACACTCATGCAAGCACACACGCTTGTTAAAGTATCACGGGCTCACTTGAAACTTGGTATGACCCAAAGCACTTTCCTTAGAGTTTTTGCTGTGTTTGGAGATAATGAATGGGGAAACAAGCAGCGGCACTGCTTTGAAGCAACCTGACCTGCTTTGCTGTGGAAGAGTGTTTATGTTTACACATCCGTAGCTGAGGGAAGATACAGAAAGTACATGGTACAGGCAAATACATGCGGATACATTTACATCCATGGTTAAAAAAATAAATAAAAGCACTTTGTTCTTGTCTCTGATGTAGACTTTACATTTGGATGTTGTTTCTATCAGAGGTAAGGATGTAACATCCTGAAATCATTGATAAGTGTCGATAAACCCATGTTGCGTAACAGAGAGATCTAGTGGACGTAAATATAACTGCAGCCATGCAAAGTCACGATTAGACTGATTTATGCTTAAAATTAGAACATTTTTGGGGAGGACTGATGGCTGAGGCCTCCAGAGTGCAAACCACGACCCACAACATTCTTTCAAGTTCAAGTCTAGTTGAGGTCTTTTGTTGTATTTCCCACAACTCCCCATCCTTTCCTGTTATTCTCTACTATCTACCTTTAATAAAAGCATAAACTGCCCCAAAAAGTCTGACTATGGCAACACCTGGTGGTGGGAACAAATAAGGCACTTAAGGTCCTCTCACCCTTCAGATCAAACTTGAGGTTTGTTTTAAGAATTTAAATCTTTGCAATTGGGCTTTAAAAACACTATCTATCTATCTATCTATCTATCTATCTATCTATCTATCTATCTATCTATCTATCTATATATATATATATATAGATAGATATAGATATAGATATAAAAACACCCAGCACGCCCCTGCGGGCGGTTTATCCTTCAAGCTCAGGTCCTCTACCAGAGGCCTGGGAGCTTGAGGGTCCTGCGCAGTATCTTAGCTGTTCCCAGGACTGCGCTCTTCTGGACAGAGATCTCCGATGTTGTTCCCGGGATCTGCTGGAGCCACTCGCCTAGCTTGGGAGTCACCGCACCTAGTGCTCCGATTACCACGGGGACCACCGTTACCTTCACCCTGCACATCCTCTCGAGCTCTTCTCTGAGCCCTTGGTATTTCTCCAGCTTCTCGTGTTCCTTCTTCCTGATATTGCTGTCATTCGGAACCGCTACATCGATCACTACGGCCGTCTTCTTCTCTTTATGGCAGAAGAAGACGGCTCGCAAGTTCGATTCCTGCCTGGGGCGTCTGTATCCAGTAAGGGTCCTAAGGCTAGACCCCCTATGCTAAGCGAGCCTACCGCAGACATGAGCGAGACAGATAAATATGAAGGCATGCCGGCTCGGACGTCGCCCGGATCAACAAGGTCCGCGTCAGGTGTTGAGGAACCAGGGCACCCTGACGTAAAGTGGGCTACTGGAACAAGAAGGCATCGGTGGGCAAGAGACGAAAACAGGGCGTTGTTGGAATACTACTACGCAAGTAACCCCGGCGGAAGGGGCTACATGAATAGGATGAGGGACCTATGGATATATATATATTAGGGGTGCAACGATACACAAAATTCACGGTTCGGTTCGGTTCGATACTTTGGTGTCACGGTTCGATATTTTTTCGATACAAAAAAATGTTCAAGCATTTTTAATTTGTCATTTATTAAAATTATAAATATATATTTTAACTCAAAAGTACAGTTTTTAAATTTAACCCTAACCCTTGTGCGTGTTTTTTATTTTGACAGCGAATGCGCACCTGCGGACCACTTATGTGCAGCCCTGGTTATTTAGCTCATCATATTGCAGCCACAGAAATTATTTTGTCCATGAAACCATAAAGCTGCACTTTCTTTTTGCCTTATAGTCTGATTTGTCATAACTTCTCCGTTTTGTGGTAAGCTTTTCTTTGGCTGTCACTTCTTCACCCTGACCTGTCTTATTTGGCTCAGCAGAACTGAAATGCTTTTACACGCGCACTCACATAAGCTCAGCGATTCTCTGCGCGATCAACCTCTCACATGTTTAAGCTGCGGGAGATTTCACTTGTCATGTTTGCATAGTAAGCTAACGATTAATAAGACGATGTCAGAGGAATTGGTGCACAAATTATCATCACTCACAGATCAGTGCTGTCGCTCTCTATACACAGTTCGCACAATTGCAAAGTGAAAGCAAAAAAACAAGCGCAAATTCAAACGCGATTTCAATATGTCACATATTGACAGTGGCTCACCGATGCCAATGACATAATTACCCAGCTACATTTCCGAAAGAATGCAAAAGCATTGACATATATTTTTCCTACAATAGCCCGACAGGCAGGGAAGAGATAGATTTTGGTAGCCCGACTGAAAAAATCGCTAGCTCCAGGACGTCGGGCTAGCGATATTGCAAGCCCTGTATCTGATTGAGGAATCACTCATCTTTGGAAAAGAGAGTTTATTACAGAGAAATGGCTCTTTCCAAAATAAAAGCTATACTATCCGCTTCTTCTGGGCTATATTCTCAGCAGCATAAGGAGAATCATGTGCTAACAGCTGTCTAAATGACTCGGCTAAAGTTAGTAGCATGCTTGCTTTTTTTTGTCTGCTTCCACTTGTCTTTGCACTACGATGATGTCGGCGTAAATGTGCAGTCATATTTGTTGTGTTCCCACTAGTGCTTTCAGGTTAATCTCGTTGAAATGACCTTAACGCCACAACACGGCAAATCTCCGTTAACGAGCTACCGCCGATCGCTCCGTGCATGGGGCTAGACGGCCAACACGTTAACGAGCTAACTGCGCTAACACACTAGTTCACACCAATGTAATTGAGCATTGCATGGCACATCCAACATACTGTTTTACTTTAGTCCATGACTCGCTTACCTTCAGGGTCATACGTCACATGAAAACCAAAATAATTCCAAACGCCAGATCTGAATGAGAGTGGGGGAGGTCCATGTTAAAAGGAGAGCTTAACTTCTGTCTCGCTAGCTTGCCCTGTGCTCTTCCTTCTGACTATGCTGTCTGTGTTGAGCGCTCAGTGGATCTGCGCTGGACAGTGCAGCCTAGGCGGAGTAGTCGAACACAGATTCACCGAGCGCTCAACACAGACAGCATCGTCAGAAGGAAAATTGATAAAATAAATTACAAATGTTGTATTGTTCGATACATATGCGTACCGAACCGAAAGCACTGTATCGAACGGTTCAATATCGATACGAATATCGTTGCACCCCTAATATATATATATCTATATATATATATATATATATATATATATATATATATATATATATATATATATATATGTATATATGTATATATATGTATATATGTATATATGTGTATATATATATATGTATATATGTATATATGTGTATATATATATATATGTGTATGTATATGTATATATATATGTATATATATGTATATATAAAATCTGCATAGCATTTAAGAATAATAGAAATAAGCAGCTCAACTTGCATTTTTGCTGCAAATATGAAAGTTCTTAATCCCTCTTTTCAATGTTTTCCAGTGAATGACATCATAAGAAGAGACATGAGAGGCCACAATGGAGAGTGATCATGCTGATCTGAAGCCACTCAAAGTTTAAGCATAATCTGTAGACATCAAGAACAAGAACAATAAATCTTCAGTAACTGTAATTTAAGCGAAACGATAGAGACTGATCCGTTATATACCATATTTCTGTACAACTTTGAAGGGTCAGCTCCATTTCCATTTTGTTATCATATATTTCAGCCTTAGTAACAATACTGGATCATATATTCATTATACTCTTTTATTTTAACTTGTTTAACTTCTTTCTGTTTATACAGTTGTAAAATTGCTCGTTGTAAGCTTGTAGAAAATTTTTTATATTAAACAAATTCTTTGTATATGAATCATGGTGTTTGAGTGTTGACTTACTGACTGTAATCATTTTGTTACATATAGGAAGCAGAAGGAACTAAATAATAAATGTGTACCTTTTTTAAGTAATAGAAAATACACAGCACTGTGCAAAAGCCTTGAGCTAGCCCTCATTTCTATATATTTTTGTAGGGAACTGAAAAACAGGTGAATTTATTGAAGCATACAAACATAAATGTAAATACAGTATATAAGGCAAAAACAGAGGTTGCACAGTTCTAATCAGCTTGAAAGAAAGTCAATATTTGGTATGATCACTTTTTTTCCTCAACACAGACTGAACTCTCTTAGGCAGCTTTCTTGTAGTTTCTTTAATTAGTCTTCAGGAAAAGTTCTCCAGGCTCGTTGAGTGGCATCTTTTACTGCCTTTTTGTTTCATTCTCTGCAAAGATAATTTCAAGCTGAATGTTTAAAGTATTGTTTTAGATTTATTTCGGGTTTAATTATTCCATTATTTGATTGTAAACAGGAAAGCTATTTTGCAATGTAGGTGGCAGCAATTAAAAGGTATTAAAAGCATTTTGCATCTGAACTCACGTATTAATATCATGACTCACATTTTGACTGTCTCCTTTTTACAGAAGTAAATAAGGAGAAACCTGATGACATAAAACGGTTTTAATAACCGTTGCAATAGAAAGAGGGAAAACGAGAGTGTGAAAGGACTCATTCGTGCTCATATGAACTTGGAAAAACTGCATAGAAATGCAGTAATACTACATGCAGCGATACTAAAAAGCACACTTGAGAGAAAATATTGGCGGTAATTATCTTGATTAGCAACACTTATTAACTTTTACGCTTCATCTTTGAGACGAGGCTGTAAAATATTTAGTGGGTGAAAACCTCTCGAGTTTTTTGGATGGAAACTTATTTCCTGTAAAGCAGTGGCTCTAAAACAGCCGATCATCGCTGGTGAAGCACAGAAACTCTGCTTGGAGAAAAAAAGAAGCGTTTGCCACCTTGATGACATTTATTTCACCAAATTTATCTTAGATTTTTTTTTTTGTCTTTTCAATTTATTTATTGTTCACTGTGGATAAAATCTCTCCGCAAGGATTAAAAATATGAAAAATAAAATAAAATAAATAAAAACTCTTCTCCACGAACGTTAGAGGGTGTTGTTTTCAAGCCAATCCTCTATCGGAGCGGAAGGAGATGGCGGATTTATGATGTCATTTCCGACAAGTGATTTATTTTCTCTCCCTTTGTGAACTACTTTAGCTTTTTTACGTTAGAAGAACTGACTTTGGTGTTTGCATTCCTGTAGCGGTAAAACGAGGCAAGTACTTCCATCACTGGTGAGCTTTTTCCCCCCCACTTTCCGCTCTCGAACACTGTCTTGCCAAAGTGCTTCGCTACATTGTAACGCTGTGAGTGTGTGGTAGCTAGGCGTATCCACAATAAAGTAAATATATAAAGTAAGCATGAAATGCGTTTATGTTTTAGTCCGTTTGAGTACAGTGGAGCAGAGTGTCTGTTTCATTCACATTTTTAAGAGAGTCTGTTTAAAAAGTGGCCGCTATGAGGCAGAGTAACATCTCAACACATAATCTCTCTCTCTCTTTCTTTTTAATGCACCCTGTCGTCACTTAATGGTTTACATGTCTTTCTTCTACCGTTGCTCACGTTGATTTCACAGGCAGGTCACCGGGGGAAGCGTAACAGAGCAGGGTCATCATGTCTGCAGAACTGGACTTGTCCACTCCAGAGATCCCTGAGCCTACCCTGCTAGAAAGCATACTGCGCTATGGGTTGTTTCTCGGTGCTATCTTTCAGCTTATTTGCATCCTGGCTGTCATCTTCCCTTCATCCAAGGGCCACGAACAGGTGGGTCTTATAGAGAGGTGTGCTTGCTTGCCCATCCTGAGGGGTGTACTGTGAAGGAAGTTCTGCATAGTCAGGCTTTCTTTGTGTTATCTGAGTATCACTAGAGCAGTTATCCACCGGCTTTGGTAACTGTGGTTTTCTGTTGACATGAAAGCCCAACATTTCTGAAATCGTGATCATCAAGCACTCTCTGTGGTCAAAATAAATGTATGCTTCATCTCCAGTTATGTTTATTTTACTGTTCTGTGTGGTTTTGTTGTTACAGTTTATTTCAGCTGCACAATCCAGCTGTGAGGCTTTTGGTGCAAGTAAATGCTACGCACGGCTAAGACTCTCCTCCAACTTAATAAAAGGGACAGTGAATTCATTTCAGTTTGTCGCCAAAGTGAAAGTAAAATTACTGACTGAGTAGGTTGTTTTAGTGATGAATAGCCAACAAAAGGAACAAATTGATTTTCTAATCTGTGTTTTAGTAGCTGCAGTTCCTTCAGTGTAAAAGCAGTAGGACCAAATATTAAAAAAACATTCATACACTGTATGCATGCAAATTCTCATGACAATGGTTTATAACAAGCTTAAAAGAGAGCCATCTTCATCACACTGAACACTCTGACATTAAATTTAACAGAGCTCGGTAACCCATTGATCTCTGCATACTCCTCCCCTCTGGTTTAGCTTGGGGTAAGGTTGGTTTCATTGAGCATCACAGGAAGGATGTGAATAAGTCTGGGCTCAGGTGAAACAGAGAAGGATGCACAAATCAATAGAACTGAAGCACAATGCAGACAGTTGAGTCAAATTGTCACTGTACACCATATGCCCATCCTGATGTTTTTCTTCTCTTTCATGAGCACCCAACAACTGTTATTCTCGGTTGTTACACACGATGTTATTTTTTTCTTCATTCTTAGAATGACAGTATGAGTTTGAGGGGGTAAAAATTGTAGGTGTATTAGAAATACATTAGGAAATGTCTACAATTGCATGCGCATTTGTTACATCACAGTTAACTTATTCTATTCCCATTTTTAAGGAGATATTAATGTGTAATCATCAACCTAATTTACACTTTTTAGGCTATTTTACTCTGCTTTAGAGTGATATATGGTATAGAGGCTGTGCTGTAACACCACACAGATCCATCATATGTCTTTTGTTATGTCACAGAAGAGTTTAATTGATTACATTATGGTTTCCAATGAGTTAAACACATTAACGTAGTTATACTATGGAACAGCTAATGTTAACATTAGAATACTGAAAGTAAAATAATTAAATTTTTATTATATTTTGCCTGTCACATTTAGAAGTTGATCTAAAAAGAAATGCAGAGAAACTGGGCGCCACTTAGCAAGTGTAGTGCTGAGTCTCTTGTTTTAGAAAGTCTGTGAAGACGGGGCTACTTTCACAATCTCCATAATAACAACTGTCAGGAGAGATTATTTATAGACAAAAGCAATTAAATCCACTGTCAAATTACTCTATTTTCAGGCATCATTATCAGATGCACTGATTACTCTCCACAGTATGTCGCCATTTCATCTTTTTTACCCACCAGAACAATGGGAAAGATTACACTCACAGAAACTAGGCTGGCAGAAAATAAAAAGTGCTGAAAAATGTCAGTTTCTTTTGTCTGCTGTGTACAGTATTTGTCTGGGAATTTCATTCAACTGTCTGTTAATACTGCAATAGTTTAATGTAGAGATGGAAAACTGCAAACTGTATAAACAGCATTGAAAATGTATAATACTTACCCCATGTGGATAAGAAGTCAAATTAAACGCACTCTTTATGACAAGTTCAACATGGGGGAAAAATGATGAATAAAATGACATTAGCATTATATTTACTAGTTATACATGAATCAACTGGCTGTCAGTATGTAAAGTGACCTAAATAGCCTCTAACTTGTGAGCTACATCCTTCTTTCAGCTGCTCCAGGGTTCGGCACTCTGGTGATCTGCCTCCATCTCTTCTATTCTGACCACTGGCCACTGCACTGTACAATGTCCATTGCTTTTACTTCTATGCAGTATGTTGTTGTGGATATTTGCATTATTTTATTAAAGTTATGGTTGTAAAATGCTGGACTTTTATCACTATATTTCCATTCTTAAGTGAGTGCCAAGGACAAATGAAAAGACTGTTCCTTTGGAGGTTGTTCAGGGTGCTCTGTGTTTGCTCTGCAGGAGGAAGCCGAGTCCACTGACGTAAAGGCTGCTGAACAGATAAAGAAACCTAAAGGACCAACACCTCAGCCTCGACAGAAACCAAAGAAAGAGAGCAAAAAGAAGCGATAAATATCTGTGTGCATGTCTGTGCGCGCGCGTGTGTGTATTACCTTGAGAATGTGTGTGTTGGGTCATTGCCAACGTTATAAGAATTTCGTTATTACAAGTATAAGCACTAATTTAAAACAATTAAAAAAAAATTAAAGAGGTGTGTTGAATTTGAGGCACAAGAAAAGGACCAACTACATCCTGTTCAACACATTACAAAAACAGCTCATTATCATGGTGCTTACCAACAGTTTATTTAGTTACACACCGTATTTCATTGGTTGTGTTTGTTATACATTTTCTTTTGTAACAATTGAATATCATTGGTTGAATTGTGTGTTAATAACAAGGAAGAAATAAATGTGTTCTGCAGCCATCCACCTTAGCAGTTTACAGTAATTGCCAAACCTCAGTTTCATGTAAAGAAATGAGAAGGACATCATGACCCAGCCTTCTGTATGACAAAACACATACCTTATAAAACTGTGGTTTGGTGTAGTAAATCATAATGCCATAGATGATACACCAAAGTCTCACATTGTCCAAAAGTACTAGGTTGTGTTTTCACTCTAAATTTGTAATACAACGACTGTATGTTTAAATGTATTCAAAATTCCGAGATAAACAGTGATCAGATTTTTGCTAATCGTTGATGCCCTCAGAAAGCCATTTGGTTGGGATGTTTATTACCTCGTTTAGATCCATTTAGCATTTTATTAAAGCGGTAGTATTGCACATATTTTACATGAACTGTCTTGTATAAAGTCTTGATTTTAATCCAAGTATTCCAGACAAATTCTGGCCATCTTGATGTGCATCTGGGCAGTTATTTTTAAATTAATTTTCATTTCAAAGGTTACTGGGACATAAGAATTGCACGTATAGAGTTACCAGTGAAATTAAAAAGCTTTTGGGAATTCTACTTCCAATATCAGCTATTGCAGAGTTCCGAGGGTTCTATGAGCGACATGGGCCTACATTATAGTGCCTCTGCTTGAATATATCTTCAAGTTAGTTGACTGTGTCATTGAAAAAAGTACTGGGATTGTACGTTTTACTTCTCCTTGAAGTAGTTTCAGTTCTCCGCTTCAACTACTGGAAACTTGATGCGGGAGTGTGGGAGAGGATATCAGCTGATGGATGATAAACACCGCTAAACGCCGACCGGGTTCCGGTATCACTGCACCAGCAAAAACTTACCATTAGGGAAGTGTGTGTCGCTTAGCAACCAATTTTCCCAGTCGGCTAAATGGAGCTTTTCAGCAAACGACAGACGTAAACATACAGGGCACGCGCGTAGTGTCTTATTACCTTTATTATAAGAATGTTTTCAGTCGTGACTAATAAAAAGATATTAGGAAAACCCAAACGGGGGGGGGGGGGGGTATTTCTGTCAACGCCGCGGCGAATTTAACAGCCGGCGTCGAGTTACGCAAGGTGACGTGGTGAATGCTCCCGACGTTACTGCGTAAAATCCAGCCTCCCCATATTTGCGCTCTCGTGTTTCGTTGGTGATGCATTATCTAGTGCCTTCCCCCCCACGAGGCATGTCTTTTCCACACTACACCACTCCTGCTTCGTCGCACCAATTTACCGCGCCGCCGACCCTTCCCAGCTGAACAGGTTTGCCCGGCCCACCGCAGCCGCTCGGCAGCTGTGCCCCCAACTCCTGAAAGCAGTCCCCGTCATGACCTCCTCCTCCTCCTCCTCCTGTGATTTTGCCGAAATTCGCTAAATGGGATTCGTGGCTGGCCCGGGGTTTCCACAGCAACTGGCCATCCGATTCCATTATTTTTCTAATGAGGACAGCCGTTCGGATCTAACACGGTTCCTCGCTGCGCGTCTCTGATTTTTGGGCTAAATCTCAAGACGCGTCAAAGGTAAGTTAATTAGAGCTCGTAGCAGTTTAGTGCGATAATGCAGATTTATTTCGGCATTCAATGTCGGCTTTTCTTTTTTTTTCTTAAAAAAAAATGTGTGCTGCGCATTTTTCTCTCACGGATGTTTCACACAGGGATTGATAAGCTACCCCCCTCTTCACTGACTTGTATTTTCATTGTTGCACAGGCCATTCACTCGCACATTTGGCCAGTGCCACTCAGTCTGTGCCAGGGCTAGGTTGTTGACGATTTACTACGCCCCGCAAAATGCAAAGCGTTTGTGCAAATCTCTCATTTTTGTCTTGGCGATCATCACGAACACTCGGGAAGACGCAGCAAATCGGCTGCGCACAGAAAATAAAGCCAACAATCCATCGAAATTCAAAATGGAGCTGTAGCAGCACCTGTTTTGGTTCATCAGGCCGCATATGCGCTGTATGTGAGCCAAAGCCTACGACACTCACTGGAGCATTGTCCCTTTTTCATCATTATTATTATTTTTGTCCCGGTTCCCATTCACAAATCACTGTTTACGAGCCTTGTGGGCATCTGTTTAGCAAACACGAACAGTGAACGTTTTTGATTTCAATTTACGATTCTTTCTAATAGCAAAGACATTATCATTTTTGACAGCTGCTGATCCTGTAGGCAGCTACTACCCCACCCCGTGTTTCTTTGATAGCAGCTTTGCTCACAACAACTGGCGTTTAATCCCGTGGAAATAGAGTTTTAATTATGTGGTTAATCTATTTAGAGTTGGTTTGGGGGCTCTGGACGAGCTCCAGCTTATTTCCTTACGGCGGGGGATTCAGGTTTTTGGCTTGAATCATGGGAATGCTCAGTATTGGATGTTATCACTGGATGAAGATGCAAGCATTATGTTAGCAAATTATGAAAGAACATTTAAATACCTTGTTGAATTCTTACAAGTGCATTTCAAGCAAAAAGAGTGCAGGAAGTGGGTGAAAATGCATCATAATCCCCTCATGTGGCTGTGAAAGATTGAAATTTGATATAGGCCTGCAAAAATATTTTTTTTTTAATGATGTAGGTCTACTTTTTTACAAGTTGCAACAACCCTAGATATCGTCTTAATACCATTTGTTTTGTCCAGTCAACCGTCCAAAACATCAATTTACTCTCATAACAAAGAAAACCAGAAATAAATGACAGAAGTGAAAGCTTCTTTAATGTTCAGTTGTTCATTAAAACTGATTAACTGACTGCCAGTTAACAATCAGACAGGCTGTTGTGAAACAGTATGTGTGTAAAATGACTTTTTCAAGAGAACAGATTCAAAAAGCAGACCCCGACTTTATTTTAAAATCCTGTAAATAATAAAAAAAGGCTGTGTGTAAATGACCTAGAATGACACAGCGTCATTAATAAGATATATAAATTTGTAGACTGAACGACTGATGTCCTGTAAAATTAATCCAGCTACAGCAGCTGTTCCTTTTAGTCCGGATCGCTCGCTGCCAGAGCCACTAGTTAAAGATGGGCGGAAGTGGGTTTTATCAGCTGAGTGCCACAGTGCCCCTCTCCTCTCCACTTATCTTCCTCCACTGCTTTTTTTCCTCGCCTTTGCTGAGTATGTTGGCTTCTAAGGAAGAGGGAAGATGAATTGAGACAGCTAGACAGAGACTTTCACTTTCCAAAGTCTGTGGGATTTAATCATAAAAAGAAATGGGAGGAAAAAAAACACAGAAAATCTGATTTGGGGAGTTACAGGACTAAAATTGGAGAAGGCTCGATAGTTATGCGACTGCATTGTCTTTTTCTCTCTCTGACTTTTGCTATATATAGATGATCTGTACGTTACGCATGTATCTGTGGACTGCATTGTTCATCATGCAACATCTATATGGGAATAAGACAGCGACACTAATGTGCACATTTCCTCTCGTTTTAATCTTGAGGAACCATCATTACTACGCCCCCACCACCACCACCACCCCCTCGCCTCCCCTCCTCTCCCCTCCCAAGGGCAAACCGTAATTTTCCCATTCAGCTGAAACATTGGCTGGAGCTGTCTTTCCTCTCTGCAGCACAGTGGCAACTGTTACCGTCTGTTGTGACTCAGTGAGGTTTGTCGTGGCCAAATGTGCTTATGTGACTGACCAGACATGTTGAGCTTGTGAGCTCAGCCTTAGATGAAGGATTACGAAGGTTAATATGGAACTCCAAACGTTTTTTGGTTGTTTTTTTTTTTTTGGCAACCTATGCAAAATAAGAATGACAAAAATGAGAATGATTGCACTAAAACACTCCTCAATTGTAAGTAGTGCTTTAAAGCAGTCATTTTGTCAGAAATTCTTAGGATGGGTCCTTTGCATTATGGCTAATTATGCTATTTAACATTTAGGGACTTGATTGTGTCTACTGAAGAGATAGGTAAAGATGCTGTACACCAGAGAATATTGTTATTGGATGATCAAAGATTTAATGGTTATGTTACTATTTCAGTTTAAGTTGATGTAACAGACAACATGTGCAGTTTTTATTCTGTGCAAGAAAGCATTAAGGTTACTTGAAGCTCATCTACAGCTTCTGCATTATTATTCTGGTGAAGTGGATATCTTCCAGTCTTTTTCGGACTAAATTTTGTCATTGTTTTCTCAAACAATGGTTCCTTGTTGAGATGCGGGCAAAGGGTGGTAAAAAAAAAAGTGGGGGTGGGGTGGGGGCTACAATGATTGTAAAGGCTGCATAATTAGGGATTCGGCTTGAAAATAATTGCAGAAAAACAGCACAGAAGTGTGCTTTGTTGAGTGTGTGTAGATTAAGATATCCGTGAGACAATGAATTACAATGCAGAATTTCAGTAGGACTAACAGATTAACAAGTTTAAAGGTTTAACAGATGGATGCTACCTGGAGACAAACAAAAGTGGTGTATTTTCTCATTAAAAGCTAATCCACAGCAGCAATGTCAATGGCAATCTATCCCAACTGCGTTGAGGAAGCAAAGCTGCAACACAGCTGACTGCAGAAAATGTCAGCTCTGTAGGGATGAGGTTGAAGTTGGGATTCCACCAAGTCATTCTTTGGGGAAAACAGATGTTTTTCCCTTACAAAAATATCGAAGAGCTGAACATATTTACTGATAAAGGCCAGCTTTGACCTGCTGTGCACACGAGGAAATGTCAGGTATGACTGGCATTGTGGATAACTGTGCACTTTGACCCCCTTGTCACTTACACTGGAATCAGTATGGACAGGGTGCAGCATAAAGTCTTTCAGTATGCACAGAATCATTCAGTAGTCTTTCAAGATGGATATGAAAATGATAAAAAGTCATATTGGGGCACATGTAAATTGAAACAAATATTGGCCTGATGCGATGCAGTTGAAGAGCATGAAAGGTGTTAGGACTTGTCTACTTTATATCCTGCATTCCATTTAGGCAGCTGGCTATTATTCCTTTACTTTTTTCTGCTTTCTCCACAGCTTTTGCTCCCTGTTGATGAGCAGAAAGTTTAGATTCATAGGGTATCAAATCCTTAGAATCACTCTCCATACAAGGCAAATCAAGAACCGGTTAATTCCGTTTAACTTTATTTATATAGTCTCCATTGAGAACAACACGTATCTCAGTGGACTTTACAGTGAGAGCTAAAGAGGTTATATATGGCCTATATATAATATAGAGAAATCCAACAATCCAGAGCTTACCTTACAGCATGTCTTTACTCTATCTCTTGACATTTAAACCACATATTATGTAACAAATGTGGAACCTTTAAAAAAAAAAAAAAAATACTGAAAGAGTGCCACAAAAATCCCAGCTGCTTACCTCAGCTTTAAGAAGTTTGCAAATTTGAGAAGACACTATCCATTCATGCTCGAAGCCAACTTTCTTTAATAATTAAAGAAAAGTATTTTTAATATTATTATTATGATTATTTGGCGCAAAGCAACATGAGTTTCTGTTTGAAAGAGATTCTGTTTTGCCTTCTTGCTAGATTGACCGCTTTTCTTCTGATTTGGTCATGACCCATAACCCACAGATCAGGTTTGCACGTCTTCACTTCTGTGCCAATCTGCTGAGCCTGTCATGAACTTGTCTAAAAATGTAATTAACACCAGTTGTGATGGGGCCAGGAGCATAAGGAGAGGTACACCCCGGACGGGTCACCAATCTGTTGCAGGGTTAACAGAGAGACCAGAAACCATTCATACTCGCACCTAGATTCATCAGTTAATCAAACTCCATGCATGTCTCCATAGAGAACTCGCATGGAAACAGGAAGAATATGCAGAGTCCACACAGAAAGACCCAGGATCTTCTTTCTGTTGACAGTGTTAACCGCAGAAACCAAGATTCATGACAAAAACGTTCACAATATCATGCTGCACTTCCACCTTCCTGTACTGGCAAGTTTAATGCGATGCTTAAAGCTCAGTCAGATAATGACTGAATTATATCAGAATATTGGAGGATATTCCTGTGGTATTTTTTTTTTTTTTTATTGTTTTTGTTGTTCATCTCATCAAAGAGAAAAACTGAAGTATGAACTGAATGTTTGGGCCAAAAGTAGAGGTATATAGAGTAAACCTTGATAACTGTTACACTCCTGTCTGTGAAGTAGGTCACATCAACTGATCCACTACAAGATATTATCTTCCATGAGACAAAGTGCAATATGTAATGGTCTGTAATTGTATCTGGCGTCCTCATAAACACTGGGGTCAGTAATCTGCTTGTGTAGCGTCAGCCATTTCCTTGTTTTTTCCATTGATCTGCAAGTTGGAAAATAGTCCAAGAAATTTTCAGTCTGCATCTCTAGTCCTGGAAAACCATGAAAATGGAGCTCTCCTGCTCCATCTTCCTCCCTCTCTCTCTCCTCTATTCCTTCCTCCCACCCTGCCCTCCTGCTGCTCAGGTGCCTGTTCTTGTTGCAGTCGAGGTGTGTAGTGCAGTCTGCTTCATCTAAAACTGCCAACTCAACTTCACCTCATCTCTCACATATTTTCCAGATCTTACTTACTCTTTTCTTTTGCAAGACTCTACAATGTCTAATTCCATTCTCACCAATCCATAGTCTTTCATTTTATACCCCTATGCTAATGTGGTCACATGTTACCACTTGATATTAGGCCGTTGCAACACCATATTAGGAAAAGGCACAAGGCTCTGCTACAGAGCTACTTCTGTTGTTTACACAAACACGCCGGCTTTGAGGCTTCCGAGGGCGCTGTGGTTTGTACGCTGCTCTGCGAAGTACTAAACTAAGTGCTGGACACTGCAGCTCACATTAAACCTGTGTGTGAGAATCATTACTTCTCCTCATCAGTCTGAGATTGATCCTAATGATTAGTACGTCTTCCAAATCCATTTGAGGCTATCAAAGCCAGAATGAGCGAATCAGAGTTGGCTTGAACTCCTCTGCCGAGTGCTTACCCTGCTGAATTTACCACCAGGGAGATATCTGTGCAGTCTCCAAATTCACTGTGGTGCATATACTAATAAAGTTGAAGTGGTGAAATGTAAATTTGGCATGTGTGACACACATGGGTACATGTCATATGGCATTACTGATTTCCTTGAGATCAAAATGTCTTTCCTCTGTGGAATCAGCAATAGACCACAATAACGGGTAACGAGTGAGGGACAAGAAAGGTGTACTATGATAGACGGCAGAGTGGATCCGTGCTTGACAAATTCTGACCCTACCAGCCGATTGTCACGGCAGAAATGGAGGCTCATCAGACCGTTTTTGGAATTTTTGCAAGCCTGTGCAAATTGTAGCCTCAGCTTTCTGCTCTTAACTGAAAGGTGGTGCTTGCAGTGTGGTCTTCTGCTGCTATAGCCCATCTGCTTCAAGATTTGACGTCTTGTGGCTTCAGAGAGGTTCTTCCAAATACCTTTGTAACGAGTCATTATTTGAGTTACTGTTGCCTACCAATTAGCTCAAAGCAGCCGGGCCATTATCCACTGGCATTTGACATCAACTAAGCACTTTCACCCAGAGAATTTCCACTCACTGCATAGTTTCTCTCTTTCAGACCATTAACCATACTATGAGAAAATCTCAGTAGATTAGCAGTTTCTGAAATACTCAGATTAGTCCATGTGACACAAACAGCCATGCTATTTTCCATTTCGATGATCAGTTTGAACACGTTGTCTTGACCATGCCTACATGGCTAAATGAATAATGAGTTTCTAGCATGTGACTGGCTGATATTTGCGTTGATGAACAGGTGTACATAACAATATGGATGTTATGAAGTTTTCATAAATTTCCAGTCACACAGATGTAGTTTGACTAGGGGCAGCTGTGTCTAAGGAGGCAGAACTGGTCATTCACCAGTTGGGAAGTTGATGGCTCAATCCTCTAGGGAATCCCCTAGTAGCATATCGAAGTAACAGAGGACAAAATGAAAAGTTTCCCCGTGTGGTAAGGGCCCACTTTACATGTATCTTATCTTTACCTTTTTTTCTTCTTTTTTTTTTCCGTTGAGGCGGATGTTGATCATTAGAGGCGGTCAGTGCAACTGGCCATAATGTTGATTGCCAATGTCTAAAATAGCTCTTTAAATTGATTAACACAATTCCCACTTCCCTGTCCATCTTTGTCTGAAGCCCTATGAGCTTGTCTCAGTATGACTCAGTGTTGCACCATGGGATACATTAACCCCTCCACTGCACCAAATTACATCCTGGCAGGGGCTGAAGCGAAGCTTGCACGACTGCGCTCGTGTTTGAAATCGCTCGTGTACGTTCACACACGCATTGTAGCTTACACGCCAACACAGCTTCACAGTGGGAGCCTTGGATGTCTTTGAGGATTCCCGTACCTGTGTAATTAAGTTATAGTCACACATCACACTTAAAACACCCACTAAGCCTCAGCTGTCTGCGTTGCAGTATACAACAACCACCTACGCGTTCTTTTTACAGCCGCTGCCGGTTCCTTCCTCTTTCCCTTTTAATAAAACTCTGTCCTGTCTGTCAGACTAACACAAGTGTGTTGGAAACATTCATAAGGATACACGGGTTGCTGGAAAAAGGATATGAGACACAACTGTGTTTGGGTGTTAGTGTGCGACTGAGCTTAGTTTCCCAGAGACCAAGGAACAGCTGCTAATGCACAGAAACGCACACACTCTGTCTCGGTTCCAAAGGAACAAGACTGTTTCATGTGTGTGTGACTGTCTCTGTTTCAGCTGGCTTGAAATAGTCGGTCTCGCAGTGACTCACGCCGCTATGCCTGGAGGGGAGGATTGGTCTTGGTGTGTGAACAAGGCACTCTAACTTTCTGTGGGTGCACTTGACTGTCTGAGCATGTTTGTCTTTGTCTGCACTCGGGATGAAGGCGCACTCTTGACTTGTTGCATTTATCGGGCTGTAATAAATGTATTTGACATGAGGATGTGAAGGAAAAGCAGCAGTATAATTACCTGTTGGAGATGAAACTGTTTGTGTCCTTGTCAACTCAGCAGCATTAACACACGGCTTCAGTACGGCCCACAGCTCCTTTGTTTGAAGCTTTGTTTTCCACGTAAATGCTTATTGATTCAAAACAGATTGAATCAGACAGGAACGACCTTGAATCTATGCGTGTTTTTATGTGCCCTCTTCGTGGAGTATTTGCATGCTAAACGGTTTTAACTGAACCTGGAGCAGCTCCAAGGATACTCAACAGCAGACCAGGAGAGCTAAAATGAATGCGATGCTAGAAGCAAGAGTTTTTCTTGTAGGAGAGTGAATGGCTAGAAACTGAAATGGGGTCGCTTCCTTTTCCTGAGTGAACTTCATTTTTCTTTTAATCGTCATCTTTAAAATGTACATTTGTACAGTCACACTGAAATGGTCAGATTTAGTAAACAATTAAGAAAATGAACACTGTATTTAAAAATAACACTGTATTAAATGTCTACTGAAATGGCATCAATAATTAAGGGTTAAAGCATTAGGATGCTTGTGGGTCAAACTGCATTTAAATATTAATAAGAATATCCTCATTCATATGCCTGCCTCTGAGTCAAATTTTGCTGCTAGGACTGGCAGATATGATGGCAGAGATGTTGGATGAAATTGCAAATGCAAAAAAAAAAAAAAAAACTAAATAAACACTTACTGAATTGGGATACTGTAGGGTTTTGTTTTGTTTTTTTGTTTTTTTTATAGCAGTGTACATGGTCTACAGTATACAGTGATGGCATGTATTTGACTTTTATTGATTAACAGAAGCAGTAGCAAAGCCACTTCGGACCTTAAAGTGCTGCTTACTCATCATTGGCTCTGGTCCCAGGTCTGCACATGGGGGCGGGCAAGAGCAAGCCCAAGGAGCCGGGCCAGCGCTCCATGAGCCTGGATGGTACCATAGGCACAGGCTCCGACAGCGGGCACTTCCACCACCTGGGACCCGCCCAGCAGACCCAAACACCCAACAGGAGCCCTGCCGTCGGAACAGGCAGGCGGGGGCATCAAGGGCAGCACCAGCACGCCCCAACAAATACTCCCGAGCTGGCTCTCTTCGGAGGAGTGGACCACACGGGAACTGTCACATCACCTCATAGAGGACCTCTGTCAGGTAGGAAAAACATTATCATAATGGGTTAGTTGGGGCAAAGTGGACAAGTTTATTTATGTAGCGCCTCTTAACAACAAGCCATGAAAAGACAAGATTTTTTTTAAAAAGTCACCTTTTTTTGATTGTATAAACATATAAAACATTAGAGTAGAATTAGAAAGATGACTCTGGAAAGTGTAAAGTAAAACTACTGTGAAGCTTTAGTCCCACATTTAAATAAAGTAAATGCAGCAGGAAACAGAAACACATCGTACCCTGATATGAAAGAACTGAGTGGGAACAAACAGTAACCTCCTGTATAATTAGTGAGCTTTTAGAAGTGCTTTTAAAGGCAGATTTTGTTGTTTCTCTTGGTTCCAGTCTTTATGCCAACACGAGCTAACTGCCTGTGTGAATGTGGTCGTGAAACGGATTCAATAAATCTGACGAGAACTTTGATGTCTCTGTCAGCCTACGGACTTGCTTTCAGTTTGAGATCACAAAAGTCCCAAAGTGGATGGGGGGGGGAAGAAGCAAAATCTGATTCATAATGAGTCGCATTTACACAGAAAAATATTTAAAAGCATCTTTTTTTTTTTTTTCTCACTATCTAAGAGCCAGACTTAAAAACTTCTTTTCATCTTTGAAGCACCACATGTCACGCTGTCCATATTTTATTTACTGGATATATTTAAACTGTAATGTGCCTAAACCAGCCAGATGGCTGGGTTAATGTTGCTCCATCCAGAGAGCAAAGGCCTGCTGGTATATGAAGAACAGTTCTGCTGGTTGCAACCTACTGCTGCGCACCTAATGAGCCAATCAATGATCGGCTGAAGAATTCCCCAGTTTAGGTCTCAAGTTCATTAAATAAAGCTACATAGAACCCCATTAATATCATACCTTTGTCCTTCAAGGGCGGTCAGACAGATGCTGTCTGAATGTCAATATTTTTCATTAGATACATTTTCAGAGCAGCAGTAGAATACCTTAACATCCAACCCTGAAAAGCTGAAAATTCAAGGGCTAGGTCACAGTGCTAAAAATCACACACGTTATTCATTATATATATGTTATTATTATTATTATTAGAATAATATTTTTATTATTCCACTGGTTTTTAACTGATGATTTTCTTCTTCAAATTTAATTGAAAAACTGACTGGCGACAGCCTGAGAGGGTTTGGGCTTGAGACAAGATGAGGGAATCTTTGCTAAATTAAATGCAGAACAGTGGTGTGCTTTTAAGTTTACCTTGTTTTTAGATCCCTGGGAAACCAAATTGTACCTAAAAAATAAATTTCCCAGCTCTGTTAAACCAGTGTCATTGATCTTAAGTGGAAATACCCTTTTGTGTGCTAAATGTCTTTATTTCAGTGTCTGTATTGTTCCCCAAATGAACGTTTCTGTTTCTCCGTGGTCTCTTTCAGGAGGCGTCACTACATTTGTGGCTTTGTATGATTATGAGTCACGAACAGCATCTGATCTGACCTTTAGGAAAGGGGACCGGCTGCAGATTGTCAACAACACGTAAGAATCAAGAGTCATCCCACTGTAACTCTAGTAGTGATGCCACACAGTCACAGAGATGTGAATGAACAGATTTCTTGGTGCACACGTGATCTGTGACGCGCACATATGTGGACATGAATGAACACGCGGTGATAGTCAGATCTGGTAACTGTCGATCCTTCCCATCTGTTTACTAAAAGTGAGCAGAACAGCTCTGCGCTAATGCATTCTGTTCCTCATGGGCAACTGTGATCATCATAATCTTTTAAGAGACTTCAGAGGGAGCATTTTGTACCGAGATATAGATAGAAACAGGACAAAACAAAACAGGTTCAAGTGAAATTACGTTGTTTTTTGGGGGGTTTTTTTGGGGGGGGGGTAATTTTTGCGAGTTTTTTCAAGCTGCTGTTTCTAAGCTAAACATCTGCAACATAACTCTCTTGCAGGTGTTTACAATCACAACAATTTTTTGTTTTCCTATGAGCTCTTTCTATAACTTCCTACTATAAGTCTGCTCTGCTGGTATTTATTGAGAGCCTGGCACTACATAATTGGGCTGAAAAGTAGAATAAATACATAATGAAGCATTACAAAGCAGTGCTTAGTAGTTAGATGAGTTTAGCCAGGCTGTATTTCTAAGGCCTAAACTGGACATTTATGGAAGATAAATGAAATATATTCATACTCTCCTATAGTATTAGAATCCCACATTGAAATGGAAAATCAAAGTTAAATCAGCCCACTGTGTAATCCCACAGCTTATGCAGCTCGTCTGCTATCTGTCTGTGCCGTGCTGCGTGCCTTGCCGTGTCTCCTTGCTGCATTTTGATGTGTCTGCTGTGTCTGTTATCTCTCCCTCTTTCTTTCTCATGCTTCATGGTTTCTCCTAGGAAAAAGTACAGCTTCAGGTCAGTAATATTTAATGCAATAAAAAAAAACCCTCATGCAACCTTTTCTTCACCGTCCCTGCGATCCTTGCATTTGCTTCATCGTGAAGTGGTAAATAGAGATGGACTAATTCTATATCTCCTATATAAAACATATTGCATGTTTCTACATAGAGCTAAAGTTGAATCTAAGATGGGACAAGTGGAATAAAAGGTTGCCTGCATTTATTTTCCATCTTACCAATTTTTTTTTTTTTTTTCTTAACTCCATCCTATCAACTTTGCGGGATGAGGTTTTTTAAGTTTCACTTTTGCAGTGTAAATGGCACTATGGTTTTCAGTCAAATGATGTGGAAGTTTAACTGGATGGATCATATCAGAGGGCACTGTTTCAAAGTTACTGGAATATTTCAGGGATAAATCCAGTAATGTTCAGTTTTTTCTCATTGGCAACAAATCCCATAAGTCCAAAGCCATTGATAAATGAATGCACGGTCTTTCCTACAAACTAAAGCTCAAACTGGTCCCCAATACATGTGCAGTTTCCCTCAGTTTAAATCATTAAATCAAATTTTTTAGCTTCTTATATTCTTGGGTCTTTGAGCAAAAGACAAGGTAGAAGTTGTTCCTCATCAATGAAATATGGTGCTGATTTTGAATAAACTTTAAATATCTCTAATTGCCTTGTTCAGTTTTGTTCGTGATTGACTCTCACTCTCTCTTCATCTCTCTGTCTCTCTCTTTCCCTCACAGAGAAGGGGATTGGTGGCTCGCTCGCTCCCTGACAACTGGAGAGAGCGGTTATATCCCCAGCAACTATGTGGCTCCATCCGACTCCATCCAAGCAGAAGAGTACATTATCCACTCTATGTTCTCCTCATGCGATTTACCCTGCAGTTTATTTACATCTAAAGCTGGTTTTCAGTGCAGAACCTGCATGTAGTTGTGCTCTGCACGCATTTTAATGATCCATGCATGATAAGGCCATGTTTACAAATAAAGAGTACTGACATACAGTTCATACATATAATCCAAACGTAGCTCTGCATTCCTGCTCCAGCTGCTCAGTAGTAGCTCGTCACTGATCTCGCTCTCTGTGGCCCACTTTGGCAGGTGGTATTTTGGGAAGATCACTCGACGTGACTCGGAGAGGCTCCTTCTCAACCCTCAGAACAGACGAGGAACTTTCTTGGTGAGGGAGAGCGAGACTACTAAAGGTGAGAGAGCAGACATTTGCATCACTTCAGAGACTACAGTCATTATCATGAACCATTATCAAGAACAATTAGCTCTTCTGCCTGTCTGCAGTCGCGTAATGATGCATTAAATCAGCCTGAGTGCTTTTTTTTTTCTCACATTAAAACTATCTAGCAGCAGTGTTCGACCTGCACAAAGTGGCATTTCTTTATTTGACCAACAGGCTTTTGGCAGGCGTATTTTCGTTTTTTCAGGCTGATGACATGTGCAAAACGTGGATCAACATGATTCTTCTAAAATGTATTGTAACTGTGTTTAGGCCTCCCAAGTATAAATAAATAAAAATTATATCATACATACACTATGAGATTTGACATTTTGACAGCAGGGATTCGAAGACATTAAAAAGATTTCCACTGAAAACTATTTTTATGCTAAAGTGGTTTCATTGTTTAAGTAAAATGCAGATGCTCTCTTTTTTTCAGCTTTTTTTAAATGCTTTAATGTGCCGTTTTCATTTTGGTGTGGGACAGTGCAAGCACAACAAATGTATGGGCTCATGTTTTCCCCCCTTTAAACATTTCGCACACTAAGCAATTAGTTGAGGTGGCAAAAACTGCTGATAAGTTGATAATTAAAACAAGAATTAGTTGTTGGCGTAATGAAATTGTGAAATGATCAGTTTTTCAGTTGTTTCCTTACACTCCATGATTATCTAGTAAAACTGTCTCTGTAAAACATGTTTAATAAAACCCCAAGATTTCTTAATTTTTCACACATTAAAAATGTGTGAGGTGGGCAAAATAATAAAGCGATGACACTTTTTCTGCCTCCCTGGAGGCTTACACAGAGTAGCAGATGTGCTTTGAAATAAGTAGATCTTCAGGGACTCAATTTGAAAGAGGTAGAACCTGCTAATTAAGTCATTTGTTAACTTTCACACTGGCCTGCGGCGCTGTGTCTTTGTTCTCTGGGCTTGTGGCAGAGTTTTGCATCTTTCGCTGAAAGTCTGCACTCAGATCTGGTCCCTGTGACGTAAACTGACTCTTTAGGGGGCTGTTTTGGAGGAAGTAAAAGGAAAAGATTGGAATGGGTTGGGCTTGTGAATGGATAGGGGTGAATCACTCTGCCAGAACTAGGTCATCTTAGAAGGTTGCTGGATTTTCCCCCGGCTATAGGTCCATGTTCTCCCACCACACACACACACACTGAGAAGAGGGGAGAACTGTGAACACTTGTAGGAAAAAGGGGAGGATTTGGGAGAATAGGAGGAGCTGTTGGCAGAAGATGCCATGGCCTCTGGGTGTGTTCTGTATAAGATATCAAATGTGAGGCTCGCAGTGAGACAGAGATGAGCATGAACATGCCTCTTGCATGTTGAAAAAGATGAATCTTATCATTCAAGGTTCAGGCTACAAGCACTCACATTGTGACCCTGTTAAAGAAACCTTTCCTCTGAGCTCTTGACAGGTTTTTGTCTCTCTCATGTCACATACCTAAGAAGAAATGGTGTGAAGTGGCTAAATGCTGTAGTAGTTGTAATCATGTAAAGGCTCTTTAGCTTTCAGAATATGAATAAAGGATAATTCAGTTTTACATGTTTAGTTTTAAATCTGGAAGTGAAGGTACTTGAGTAGTACTATAGTGGTGGTAATGATTTGGTACATTTGCTTGATGCACTTGGGGAAGTCTGTCTTTCCTGCTCTAGAGTTTCTTTCTAATGAGAGAATAGGTCAGTCAGTGAAACTCCAGATCGAACACAATTGATTTTTTTCATTTTCTTTCATGTCTCACTGTAAAGCTTAGGTTTGCTAAGTGAGTTCAGTCCTTTTTTAAATCGCATCAAGTTTGAGTCCTGTCACATTTCTAAGTTATTTGCATTTTGTTTGTTTTTACCTAATCGGCTATTTTGTCATCATTATTCTTGTGAAATGTAGTTTTGTGAAAAACTGTTGGACAAAACAAGGTTAATGAAACTTTCTGTAGTGGTGGGCAGTGGATAAGGACAAAGGCTTAGTTATTTGGCCATTAATCCAACCAGCAGGGTCTTAAATAGCCAAAGCGCAGCTGCTAGGAAACTCCAGAGAGCAGCTGCCAGACGGGCCAGGAGCAATGTGGTTTTATTGTTCTAACCTGTCTCTGTCTGTTTTTGTCTTGCTCACAGGGGCGTATTGCCTGTCAGTGCTGGATTATGATAACACCAAAGGCGCTAATGTTAAACATTACAAAATCAGGAAACTGGATAGCGGAGGTTTCTACATCACTTCACGCACCCAGTTCACCAGCCTACAGCAGCTAGTCTTCCACTATCGCAGTAAGTACTCGGGTGCATGTAGTCACCAAAAGTTAGGAAATGTCAACTGCATTGATGGTAACTCTTAACCTTTCCTCATTTAGAGCACTCTGATGGACTGTGCCACGCTCTAACAGATGTTTGTCCAGTGACCAAACCTCAGACGCAGGGACTGGCTAGGGATGCCTGGGAGATCCCCAGAGAGTCTCTCCGCCTTGACGTCAAACTGGGACAGGGCTGCTTTGGAGAAGTCTGGATGGGTAAGAATCCCTAACATACCTTAGCAGATGGGTTAAACTTTTATGATGCAACATGAGCATCATTTACTCTTTCTTGTTAAAACTAGGAAACCTTTTATATTTGGAGAGTAGGTGGACTAAGAGGAGTAAGGACAGCAGTTTACTGTAGAAGCAATGTCTTTTTGTCTGGCTTCTGACAGGTACGTGGAACGGTACAACACGAGTAGCCATTAAGACTCTAAAGCCCGGCACCATGTCTCCAGAGGCCTTCCTTCAAGAAGCACAGGTCATGAAGAAGCTGCGGCACGAAAAGCTGGTCCAGCTGTACGCCGTTGTGTCTGAGGAGCCCATTTATATTGTAACAGAGTATATGAGCCAAGGTAGCGCATGACAGCAGACTGTGTCAAGAGATGGTTCTCAGACCTGCTTGATACTCGGACAAATTCATAATCCTCTTTACTAATTCTTGTTCAAAAAAGGGGGAAAGGGATGTTTACATTTGACATATTATCAGCTTAGGTTTTCGTAAATTAAATAATATTGGGTTTGTGTTCACAGGCAGCTTACTGGACTTTCTTAAAGGCGAAGCTGGAAAGCTGCTTCGTCTGCCTCAGCTGGTAGACATGGCTGCTCAGGTAAAACTACAAAAGATCAGTGTGCTTAAGTGCATCATCTAACCACCAAGAATTCAATACTAAAAGGTGTACTACATGGAAATTTAAATTTCTCGTCCTCTCTCCTTCCAGATTGCAGCAGGCATGGCCTACGTGGAGAGGATGAACTATGTCCACAGGGACCTGCGTGCTGCAAACATCCTGGTAGGAGACAGCCTCGTGTGCAAGGTGGCTGACTTTGGTCTGGCAAGACTCATTGAAGACAATGAGTACACTGCAAGACAGGGTAAGTCTCCTCTTCCTACTTAAAATATTTACACTCAAATCAGAGAGAGAGAAGTTTGGTTACAGAAGAAAAAGTGACTTATAAGAATAAGATGTCCTAAAGTGTTTATAACATGCCACACTGAGTTTCATAATGTTTTCTTAGGAGCCAAGTTCCCAATCAAATGGACAGCACCGGAGGCAGCTCTGTATGGTCGTTTCACCATTAAGTCAGATGTCTGGTCCTTTGGTGTGCTGCTCACAGAGCTGGCAACTAAAGGCAGAGTTCCCTATCCAGGTAAAAGCTCCACCTGACAGGATAAACCCACATAATAATTTCAGTTTCTTATTCAAATAAAAAAATAAATCGCGTTGTATGATTTAAAATAATTCAATATTTGATAAACATCTTGTGCTGTGAGACAGAATTGACCAAAACTAGCTGATACCTTTCTACACATCCAATAGGCAAATCACATAAGTTGCACCATATAAGGTGTTTTAGCATACCCACAATTGCTGCACATCTGCAAATCTTCTCCTTTTCTTGCTACATCTGACTTGATCAGCTGTTGTCATTGATATCTGCTCTGCTCACTGATCAGGATGTTTCTGCTGCCATCCCAGCCTGAACCAGCTTCCCACCCCTGCAGGCTGGGAAGGTCCTGGATCAGAGCCATACCACAAAAGGATTTCTGTCCAAAAATCTAACTTACTGTTTTTCTTGACAGGTATGGTTAACCGAGAAGTGCTTGACCAAGTGGAGCGTGGCTACAGGATGCCTTGTCCAGCAGAGTGCCCAAGCTCCTTGCATGAGCTCATGCTTTCCTGCTGGAGGAAGGATCCAGAAGAGAGGCCTACATTTGAGTACCTGCAGGGCTTCCTAGAGGACTACTTCACCTCCACAGAACCCCAGTATCAGCCTGGGGAGAACCTATAGAACCGTATATCGAATTGAACCTGGTGAGAAGGGGAAAGGGCCTCAGCACAGAATGATCTGCACTAACTGACCTCAGAGGAGCTCCTGTTTAAGGATCTGAGCCTGTGAAACTCAGTTGTGAGGAATTTGAGATTCATCTGTGGAAGTAAAACCGAAATAGAAACCGGCAGAAGTCCCCTCATGTGCCATAACGGAACTTCTACAGAAGAACCTGAAGAACCTCCTTTCTGCAAGAACTCACTGTTTACTTAAGTTCTCTTGCAGTAAAGAGGTTGAGCTGTAGAAGGCAAACTCTTGCTGGACTGACTGTGGCTCTGATTGAATCGATTGACTAAACTTGCGGGTAAATGTTTTGGAGAGATGCGACCGATGTGGGAGGAATCAAATCAGGATCTACAGAAAGGGCAAGAGGAGAAAAGATAAAGCTCCTGTCGAAGAGAGTAAGAGGGAGGATATTTCAATCAGGCATGAGCTGTTTAGTGAAACCTCCCTCTTTCCCTCTTTTGTTGCGTCTCTACACCATCGTCTGGTACCTTTTCCGCCCACAGAAGAGCACTGCCCCTGTGGCTCAGGTGCCAAAGGAAAGTCTGTCTCTCTTGAAATCCTTTATCTCATTTCTTCCCCTCTTCCTCTATTTCTGTCTGACTTTCAGCATTTCTCTCCAGTTTTCTCAAGTGCTGCTTCTTCAAAGTGTCTCCAAATAACTCAGCTCTGGAACTCAACTTTGCATCTTTATTTTTATGTTTACTTGGACAGTACTCGTCCTGTGGTTTCAGGTTTTGTTTTTGTGGCAGACAAAAGTATCTGACAACACTTTATTTTGTGGATTTTTCTGTGACTTTCAATAGACAGGCTATTAAAATAGCCATAATGGTAGTGCCAGGGTAAATGTACTCAACAGGCAGGTTCTGTAACACTTAAATTAGGTAACTTAAATTAACAATTGAGGGCTCTCTCTTGTTTAATCATCACCCTGTCCTTTTCTAGCTGTATTTCTTGACATACATAATAAACAGCCTGCTGGAACCAACCTTGATTAAAAATGTCTTTGATGCAGATAGTGTCTGAGTGCTTGTTTTGATTGACTTAATTTAACTGGAAAGTTGCATTGAAATAAGCACTGTCGCCGTGGCACTAAAGGCCACCTTCAGTGAATATCTCTGAACCATAAGTGAGGGGAAAAGTTCCATCATTTATGTGAACTACTAAGAGGTTGATGATGCTACTACTGGTAAATATCAAAGTCAGGATGGGAAAAGCCTCTTTGGGCCTGTGCCAAACAAATCACATTTCTTTACTGCTATCCATGTATATACTGTTTTATTATCAATGGGGCTTCCTTGTTGTTGTGGTTTTTTTTTTTTTTTTTTTTTTTTTTTTTTTAAACATACTATGATTTTTCTGAAATTAAAACTCCCCAGTAAACTCCATGCTAGCAAGTAAAAACAAACTGCTCAACAAGACAGGTTTTCATTTACCTCACATGTGTCGTCCCTATGAAATATGCAACCAGGCAGCCCTAATGAAACTGTAAAACTCTGATCAGGTAACCCCAATAAAACTGTGTTTATGACTTAAATATAAAAGCTGATTTATGAAGCCAGTTAGCATGTTTTTTTTTTTTTGTTTTTTTTTTTTTTGTTTTTTTTTTTGGTGCCATTCTTCTCTTGAACATTGGCTGGGTTTGTATTTATGCTATACTTTACATCAACATGTGTCTGTTTACTTCATGTTCAGGTCAGGCCCGGAGATCATATACAGACTTCTGAAACTATTTTTCTTTTTCTTTTTTTTTTTTACATCTCAACCACTGCAGCCAGTTCTCACTGTCATATTGTACATACTGTAGCTGTACCATGTATGCCACTAAATGGCAGGGTTATGTTGGATGTCACACATTTTGCAGTGATTTGTTTCATAAAGTAGCCAATAGAACAGCAAGTGTAAAGTTGGAGGTTGTTGCCAACAAAAACAACAATGCCGCTTATCAAACTAGGAGGCATACAGCAATAAAATGAATATCATGAAAATATGATCCAGTGACAGTTAATGATGACTAATATTCTGAAACCACAAAAAACGGGAAGTTGGGTTGTGATGCGATGGTTTGACATGATAAATGAGGTCAAAGATGTAAATAGTATCTTAAACAAATGACTGTGACTATCATGTAATTTGTTTTTGTATAGTTTCTTTCATTGCACCTCCATGCTGAGGTTTTTACAGTGACACGCCTGCTCCCAAAATATTAATAAGATGCTACTGTACATGGGGCTTAAGGAATGTTTCTTCTTTTTTATTTTTAGCCATGTTCTATTTGAAGCCTCTGTTTCTGCAAAAGACAATTCAGAATTGGGCTTGAGATATTTATGTATATCTTTCCATGAACATATTAATAGTATGTTCCTCTTTTAGAAAGGGTAAATCCCAATTTGTTTTGACACTCTGAACTGCCTGCAAGTCATTGGGACAATGTCAGTGGGCCCATGACAAGTATGAGTAATGCCAAGGTCTGATTGGATTTTCTGTGCTATATTTAATAAGTGTCTCAGTCTTTTTTTTTTTTTTTTTTTTTTTTTTTTTTTTTTAAAATAAATCTATGCAGTTTCAGTCTGAAATTCCTGCAACTTTATGGCCATTTTGTTCTAAAAACAAACTATGATCATAAACAGAAGGTGTGAGCATTTTGTAAGGACTTCTTTTGTCTTTCTTTCTTTTTTGTTCCAATGTAACAAGATTGAAATAGGTATTGTGCCACTTTATGTTGATCTTTAAATGTGCAATAAATTATATTTCAAATGTGTTTTGATAAGGGTGTGTGCTGGTGTGTGTGCTATCTTAGGATTACAAAATTGTGTGTCACACTACTTGTTATGACTCATTAACTTCTTCATAAAGTTGTCAGTATGCAGCACCATGAGCATGTGATGATCATTGGTTCAGTGTGCTGCAGTTTCTGGAATATTTAGGCCAGTGGGCTTACAGTATTAGATTTTTTTTTTTTTTTATCTGATGTAAACCCTGTATGTTCAGATATATTCATTTGTATTTTATCTCTATACTATTTTCAACGTACATAAACTGTATATAAAAGAAAGATGTAGTAGCCACTATAAAGAAACCTGATTTTGAATTCGGCTTTTTAAAGTTAAAGCGCTAGAATCCTGGCATCGTTCACTTCGGGGGTTTTGAGCCGGAAGTGAACCTATTTAGGGGAGAGGTTGGAGTTCTAAGGGATCAGCTAAAGTTAATATGCTGTATTCATTGGGTCTTTATCTTACAATATAAAGTTCCATAATGCGACAAATGAAATGCTAGAATGCAATCGACCAAAAATAAAGCCCAGACTTCTTGGACCTTGAACCACACAGCAAGACATAATATGGCCAGATAATTACATAAAAAATGCACCAAAGCCACAAAGAATTTTCCAGCCTGCTCAGCAAATACTGGTCATTAACACCAACAGCAACTACTTTACACAGGACTACCATCACTGTCCTTCATGCATCTCCAGCCTGGTACAAAAGCAACCACAAGCCCAACTTAAAAACATAAAACAGATCAAGAAGCACATGGTGGAATAACTGCATTCTTCCACACTTTTGCCACCTTGTGACCAAAGTCTGTAAAATCAGGTGAACCACTGGCAGCACACTTAAAAAGTACATGACTATATTAAATATATGACCATTATCATATTCCAAAGAAATCAGTAAAGAACACATTTGCCTGCACCCCAGCATTCCTGGAGGAATACTTATTTAACCCATTACTTTATCACCCTGCTGTGTGAGATCCAGCCAGGGTGAAGTTTTTCAGAAACTCAGACATTTTAAAATGTGTACTTCGGACAAGGAAAATGAAAATGACGTCTTGCTGCCTCAAAGGTGTACACCTCTATCACCCAACTGGACCAACTTATTGTTTTTAGGCTTCTGACATTTATGACAGACAGTATATTTTGACAGTGCTTGGCATCTCTGTATTCTCGTGTCGACTTCAGCACAAAATTTAGCGTGAATGAATAAATGTGGGAAAATGCTTGTTTTTAAAAATAACTCTGTATTTTTGCCTTTTTCAGATACCCAGTGGCCACACCCCTAATGCACCTTCAGCAGAGTTGCCATGGAGAGGGAAACGATCCCCAGAGTCCAAGAGCATTTCTGTAACAGACTGTAAAGCTTACTAAAGTGCTCTAAAGATGGACATTTTAATATGGGAGTCTATGGAGGCTTAAACACTTTTGGAACCAGCCTCAAGTGGCTACTGGAGAAAATGCAGGTTTAGCCCTTTTTGTCGGTCTCATTTCAATCTCAAAGCTATAGCTAGCTTGTTTTTGCTAACTTCCAGTTTGTCAGTAGTACCAGATGTGAACCACTTCAGACACAGACGGTAAATAAATGCATATTTAGCTTGTGGTTTCAACTGCCATACTTTTAGCTACCTATAAAACCATTTATTCACTTTTTTGAAAAGTGAATGAATGGTTAACCATTATTGCTCAGGTTAGGATATCATTAATTTGAATCATGTAAACAGCAAATTTCATTCATATGTGTCGATATCAGGCAGAACACACACAGCTGTCCTCTCCAATAGCAATAAATGAGAGAGGAAGAGAGAGGAATGTCTATCCGAGTGTGGCTTCTTCCTTCAGCACAAAGTCTTTACTGCCAAAATAAGAATGTGGATTATTAGTTCATACAATCACTGCATTGTTTGTGGTAAACATAACTATCCCTGCTACACGCAGGGTATAAACCACGGGCAAAATATGTCTGAAATTCCAGAAACCAATTAAATTTGAGCCACTATACCTCTAAGTGTTAGTGCTATTTTACCAGCAGTTCTTAGGACAACCCTGCCTTCTGGGTAACAGCTGGCCCACATAACATTTGTCAGTGCTGTAACTGAGCCATGAATACTAAAAGTTATTACCCATATGTGTCTGCTATCGCTCTGGTTTCACTCAGCCTCGGTAATAACTGAGATATATCCATCCATCCACTTTCTTTAACTCCTTCTCTTTTTTAAGGTCACAGGGGGCTGTAATGGAGATCCAGGATTCATAAAAAAAAACCCCTTTATTTTATTTTTCTTAGCACTACCTCTGAGCACTTTTTTGTTCACTCTGAGAACTATTTAGTGTGTCTTTCTTATATTTTTGTAAACATATTTTTCATATCTACTATTTATATTTTATTCTGGCAAAGTCTGTGTGGAGCACCCAAAATTTAGTTGCACTTGTACAATGACAATAATGGGTATTCTATTCTATTTGTGAAATGTGCTGAATTAGCAGAACGTTTTGAAAATGATAAAGAAATGGTGACCTAAGTTATTAGTGTTAATAAATAAAAAATATATGATATGAACACATGACATTTAAAAGGTTAATTCACCCAAAATCCCCAAACACCTCCGCCCACCGAGACAGAACTGAAACACTCTAAAAGCTAAATAAAGATAAAAAAGTGCAGAAGGGGAAATGATGCCTATATAAATGCTGACTTAGCAGGGATTGTATTAAATGAAGTAAGCTGGGAATTATACATTTAAAAGCAATAAAAAAAATTGGCATATTTTTTATTCTTCACTAAGTTACATTTTCACTACGTATTCATGCAGAAAATGTACAGGAACTAGGAACTGAAAGCCTGTGTTTCAGGGTACCTTATTCACAGATTTAAAGGTTGTCATTTCACGCTGATTTCCTGTTGTAAGGTATTCTTGTCCATTTCAATGCTTTCAAGACAAATTTCAGCCAAATTCATATTGAAATTCTAAAGTTTCTCTTTCTTTCATTTTGAATAAATTACAAAAAGAACTTCAGCACTACTAGAGGTATGTCTTCATACCTCCTGTCTTACATAATCTGCACTTCATTTTATATTCAATTCTCTTGTCTAACAAAGCTGAAGCAACTGATCAAGATCCAAAGAACAATGTGCTCTCAGCACAGCAGCGAGTGTCTTTAATACTTTTACCTGAAAGAACTGATCCGTCGCTTTTTTTTATGATTCTGTTTTTTGGAATCATGTTTAACAGATACGTTGGAGAACAACAGGACTTCATTCATATATCCTTGAAAACATTTAGGGTTGCTTTTTTGCTGGCTGAGTCAGATGGCTCATCCTTCACCCGGAACAGCTGGGGTGTTTTTGCCACATGGGGGCAGTATTTGTCAGGGATTTCCAGAGCATTCAGTGGTCGAGGTGCAACAGGCCACCTTCAGCAGCAGATTGTAACCCACCTGCTGCGGCAGCCTCCACTAAATAACATTAACCTTTGGAGGACTTGATACATTTCAAGCAGTGGTACATTTTTCTAAAAATCTGGTCCTAGGGCGCCATACTGCAATTTAGAAGTTATTACATATGGGAAGAGTGTGTTGTTCTCTTTGTCTCTGTCTTTTGCTTTATGTCAGAACTCCCTGAAGCTAGCTGCAGCTGGTAACTGATTACAGATGACTTCTCTCTACATTAAGTCAGCGCCCACTCTGAGCCAATCGGCAGCTGACATTTTACCACTAATGAGAAGCTTCTCTTTTTCTGTGGTTTGCTGCTTTGCTGTGATTAGGAGAAAAAAAATGCATAACTTGATAAAGTGCTCCATTCCTAACAAGAAACAGTCTCCTTTACCGAGGGGGATGTTGATCTAGTATGTTTGCCAAATATGAATTAATTGATACCCAACAGTATCAGTAAATCACTTTTATTAATCAGTTGTGTGCGCATGTTTGATTGTGTGCACATATATAGCCATGCACATGTGTATGAATGAATGCACAGGAATTCGCAAGTGCATGCAGTTTTTATGTTTGTGTGTGCGCATTTGTGTGTTACTGGCTGTTGTTTTTCTCATCTGCTGAGCTGCACTGCAAGTCATTTATCTCAGTTATCCAGACAGTGTCAGAGCTCCATCTGTGAAAACAGTAAACACACTGACTCACACTCTCTAAGTGACTGCCATTGATACTAGACAAGAGAGGAGTGCAGACACACACACAAGAACATGGTATGTCTGCTCACACACACACTTTGTTTTCATCTCATTACAGTGACAGGAGCATGGCAACCCCAGAGAGAGGTTGGGTAATAGTTGTGTTTTTGGTTTTCCTCCAACACTGGTTGAGGTTGCTGTTCTCCTTTAACTCTGCACATCACCACTGTACACGAAGATATCAGAGGTGCATGCTGTTGATGAAGGGACACCTTGGCTTCTAATTAATAATTTCAAGCACTTTTGCTTTTAATGTTCTGACACTCAGAGGAAGAGGTTAGGTTTAGGTGGAATCCTTAGACTGATTATCAAATTCTATGAATCTCATGCAGTTTTAGGAGTAGTTGCTAATGATAAACTTACTAATGCACATATATTTCAGTAGAAAACAGAGTACAGACTTTGTAAAATATATAATTTAACAGAGCAACATTTGTATTTTACTCCGGAGCTTAAACAAAAAAATAAAAATATATAAGTCAGCTGACTAATAGTAATTTGTTCCCCATGAATCAGTCTTCTATTGACAGATCAGAGGACACAACCCCATATAACTGCTCCAGTATAAACAAGGGTGAAAAGTTCATATAGAACAGAGCTCATGTAAATATTAAAGAATTTGTCTGCACACGTTAGTGTCTGATAGTGGTCTATCAAACATATCTTTTTCTTTTGCAGGGGGTGGGGTGTGGGGATTATACCAGCATATTTTGTCCAGTTGAGCACCTTTGACTTCACCGTTTACAGTACTCAGCACTGTCTGCGATACATGTGTCAGCGTAGTCCCGACAACCATGGCAAATAAATGCATCCAGTTTATTTTCACAGGTGGGCAGATGGTGGTGCAAGATCAAGCGCTGTTTTCATGCCAGTTTCCTGTAAAATGAATAAACAATGTTGCATGATATATACAGAAGACTGGCCGATGTAACAATATGAGAACTTTTTATTCCCTAAAAATCTGTGCTGAACCCAAAACTGCAAAGCCACTCAGCCAGTACCTTTAAACTCCCAGATCATCAAAAACCCTCTTTTATCAAAGCCACTCAACTGCTCAAAGACACGTACAAGATGTCCCGTGACGTCAGTGTAAACTGCAGTATGTTACAGCCACAGTAAGACAGGTCTAACTCCAAACTCTTCTCATTTTAAACACACCAAATTAGCATCAAGGGGCTTAAAAATGACACTAACACCACAGTGCTGCAAAAGAGTCAGTCCCCATTTGAAAAAGTCTGACTTTACAAAATTGCCAGTCGGTTGCAGGACTGACACAGAAAGGTTGCACTCAAACTCAGGACCTTCTAGTTATGAGGCAACAGTACGAGTCCCTTATCCACTTATGCAATTCAAGATAGGGGAGGAGGTCAGCGCCCTGACCCACTGGTGTCAAGACAACCATCTCACCTTCAACGTCGCAAAGACAAAGGAGTTGATAGTGGACTTCCGGAGGTGCAGAGAAGTACACACGGGCGACCGTGGCTCAGGGGGTTGGGAATCGCATCTGTAACCGGAAGGTCGCCGGTTCGATCCCTGGGCTCTCTGTCCTGGTCGTTGTGTCCCTGGGCAAGACACTTTACCCTACTTGCCTACTGGTGTTGGCCAGAGGGGCCGATGGCGCGATATGGCAGCCTCGCTTCTGTCAGTCTGCCCCAGGGCAGCTGTGGCTACAACTGTAGCTTGCTTCCACATGAAGCAAGCTACAGTTGAATGTGAGAGTGAATGAATAGTGGCATTGTAAAGCGCTTTGGGTGCCTTGAAAAGCGCTATATAAATCCAATCCATTATCACCATCAACGGCGCTGCTGTGGAGAGAGTGAGCAGCTTCCGGTTCCTTGGAGTACATCTGGCTGAGGATCTTACGTGGTCAGTACACACAAACAAAACAGTGAAGAAGGCGCAGCAGCGCCTCTTCTTTCTCAGGAGACTGAAAAGATTCGGCATGAGCCCCCGCATCCTCAGGACCTTCTATCACTGTGCCATTGAGAGCATCCTCACTGGATGCATCACCACCTGGTATGGCAACAGCACCGCCTACAACTGCAAAGCTCTCCAGCGAGTAGTGCGGTGCTCTGAACGGATAATTGGAGGTGAGCTTCCCTCCCTCCAAGACATCTACAGGAAGTGGTGCCTGAGGAAAGCGGGGAGGATCATCAAGGACTCCAGTCACCCCAGCCATAAACTGTTCAGACTGCTTCCATCAGGAAGGAGGTTCTGCAGCATCCGGTCCCGTACCAGCAGACTGAGAGACAGCTTTTTCCATCAGGCCATCAGACTGCTGAACACGTCATAGACACCTCAGCTTCACTACTGGAACTTCAACATTATGCACTCCACACTGTATATAAATGCCACTTGTTTTGCACATATTCAACTCTGTATATTTTATATATTTTATTATTATTATTATTATTTATTTATTTTTTATTTTTTTTACTATTTAATTTGTAAAAATGTGTATACACACACACACACACACACACACACGTAGGAAAATATTTAGTATACACATCCAGAAATGCATACACTATTATATATTGTACATATATTTATTAGTTTCAGGTTGGCCATTCTTGTATTTTGCTCGTTTGTGTTGTTGTGTTTGCACATCTCTGTTGCTTGTGGGGCTCGCACACAAGAATTTCACTCGCATGTGCTGTGCCAGTGTGCCTGCACATGTGATGTGACAATAAAAGTGATTTGATTTGATTTGAGATAACAGCGAATCTGGAAGGTATTCCAGCTGTCATATTGCAAGCCGCAGAAAACACCCCAGAAAGGTCTGTCTCAGTGATCTATACATGCAGTTTTGCATAATGAATTTTCTTACATTATTTACATTGTAGTTTTACTGTTTTCAAATTACAGGACTTGTACTTGTTATGAAGTTTTTCCAAAGACTGATTGTGAAGTAGTCAGACTCAAACATCAAGGAAGGTGGTAGAGACGCAGACTACGAAGACATTTCAGGTTTTCAGAGGTGAGCAATTTATTTACAGTGAACTTAATTTAATGTGTAACTTAACAAAACTTCTCCCCCAAAGTACCTCAATTAACAACCCTCACCAGGCCATACCTCTGGTAACACAGCTCACCTCTCCTTTCTCCCCTGAATCTGGCCGAGACTGGCTTTAAATAGGGCCATCAATTTCCCTTTAATTAGCCCAGCCAGTACCACTCACTTGAACTGAGGGATCTAAAACTCTACACAGATGATTAAAAAGACACAAAACCTTTTCACACTTCTAATTGGCACATTTACACAACTAAATGGCTGTATTGACGAAAAGAAAAAGATTCAACAAATCCCTTTAGACCTTGACACAAACAAAAGGAAGCATTTCTATGGACAAAGAAACCCCTCCACTTGGTCCGACCTGCTGATGTCATGTGTGACATCATCAGGGTTTTAAAATGAGGAAATGCTAGGCTGGCGTTTCCCCACACCTGACCCTCATAAAGACTGAAAAGACAGGACAAAGCAAGTATGAACAAATGACTTAATCTGTAACATAATAAAATATAAAGAAACATGTAACTGAGTATTTGCCTTAATTTGCAGCATGTTTGATTTGCTGGCAACAGAACGCTTACACAAACAAACCCGGGATAGTGAGTGCAGCGATGTTACTTAACAAATAGCAAATCATAGCAAATAAATAGAAACAGAATAATGTGTATAATGTGCAAAAAAAGGTCAACACATATGGGACAAATGGAGAGCATTGCAACTGCTCATCCACTTTGTCACGCTGATACATTGCTGTTTTTCTCATTTGTTGGGGTCAGTTTTTGTCTTGTATTCAGTATTTTCTGAGTAGTGTTATGTTCAGTTTCCCTCTTTAACAGGCACACCAAGTTTCTGAAAAATAGGTTACTTTCATCCATCTGTGTGATTTTTGATATTTCAGAGTCAAATAAAACATGCTTTTTAAACAGTACACTTGTGACTTTATCCTTGGCTGCTTGGTACCTTACAATTAGTAACTCTAGCATCATATCAGTTATATGATCCTCTCCATTATAGGTCAGACCTAAACAGAAAGTGACCCACATTTTTCACCAAGATCACACAGCTTATGAACAACACATTCAGTTTCCTCTGTACTCTAAATGAGTCAGACTCTGCAGGTTTTACATTGAATGTAAAACCTTATGAATGGTAACAAGAGATTCATCCTCTAATATCAAAATGAGCAGGTGTGCAGAGCCCCAAACTTTAATCAGTCTCCCTTTGTTGCAAAGCACTTTGCTGTGCTGACAGAGTTATTTAGACCCCAACCTGCATGACTGACTTAAAAGTTCCTTGCCAAGTTGCCACAAGTTATGGAGCTCTCTGTGGCATGAAGTTGCACCCTGTAGCCATTACCAATATTATTCACCTTGGCAAAGGAAGTTTTGCCTCCGGCTTAGTTCTGACGTGCCAGCAAGATCCTTGTTGGGACAGTTTTGATATGCATGAAAACCTGTAAACACATCTTCAAGAGACCTTAAAATATGCCCTGCCTTTTCCACTTTTTTGATGCTGGAATGAGCTAAGGATATAATCTTTCTTCAATGGGTTCAAAGGAGTTATTTATGGAGTTATAACTCTGCACTCTTTCATTGCCTTTCACTGGTTTGTTTTTCACAGTTTGGGCGATGGGAAAACAAAAAAGTCTTTGTTTGCAATAATTTGTTTGCAGGGTTGCCAGGCAAATTTGTCTGCTTTTATGTCATGCTGTTTTTTCTTGCAGTGTCTTTGTGGTGTCATGGCATACAGTAGATGGATTTTAAAAGCGTGCACGCTTCAGTGAATAACAGAAGTAATGGAGTCAATCCATCATCCCATAACTGTCTTTCTTCCACTTGTTTTGAAACCTAATGGTTTCTGCAACCCTTCTGAATGTGGATCTAGCAACTTTTTTGATGTCTGCTGATTGGCAGCGCAATAATAGTTTCCAGTATATGACTCTTAATCACTTTTGCCACCATGAGGGCTTGTAGTTTTCCTAGATTTCACAACACTTCACATAGCTATCTAATGGACTGTCATAATGAAAAGTTGACTTTAGCTACAGTTGACAAGAATAAAGGTAAAGCCTACCTGCAAATTACCTGCAGGGTTTCTAAAAACCACTATATACAGCAATAAAATGTGCACCACTTCCTACTGCTAACTGTAGTAGACTAAAGTACTTTATAATCACTGGTGGCAAAAGTACACACATCCATTCCTTTAGTAAATGTATTGATACTCTAGTATCTGAAGTACAGATCCAACTTTGTACTCAAGTAAAAGTGGAAAAAGTACAGGCTCTGAAATATACTGAAAGTATAAAAGCAGTTTTTTAGAAGTTTGGGTTTCTTTTTTTTATGCTAACTGAATCTTGTGTCATATTAATATCATAATAAAAGAGAGTGCATGCTTCAATTCAAAATTAATTTACACAACTTGAACACAGCTTTTAAATGGCTCTGTTTCCTGTTGCCTATAATATAGACTAAAGGCCATTTCACATTAAATGCATTGCGAAAAAACAAAACTGAATTCAGAATTTTACAGATCCGATCTTGATTGTAACCTATACGCACACCAAATGTGATGTGCTGTTGCAGAAATTCATCCTCAAAAATGCTCTAAGACAAAAATGAAGTTGACACGAAGAGATGATGAGCTGGTCCTGATGGTCCTAAACGAGAAAATTAAGAAACAGAGTTCATTCAATTCTCATGAGAAAGCTGCAGCAGGGAGAATAATATGGTTTGATTCCAGGAGCTGAAGCTGTATCACGCTTTCATACATATGAAAGAATATCAGTGGGTTTGAACTCTTGTTAGCCGAACCAGGACCAGGTCTGAGGAGGCAGAGAAATAATTTCAGAGAGCCAACTGACCTGGAGCAGCTGTGTGTCTGAGGTAAAAAAAAAACAAAAAACATGATGTTTTTTGGAAGTTCAAAAAAATTCCATATCATTTTATATTCCCATATCATTGTACATTCACCACTGGTGCACAATTTGAGCACAGCTGATGCCAAATGGAGGGATCTGATTGATCAGATCTGTTTATTCGAATCTAAAAAATTGAGATTGGTTTGAAAAAACAAATCCCGCAAACTGTGCGGTGGAAGTACAAGTTCAGTGTGAACGGCTTTATTAAGGATAGGTCAATCCAAAAAATATTTTCACTGCACAAAATGTTCGCACAAATTTTACGCGTCCAGTGTGGAAAGGCCTTTATGCCTGCATCTGTTTGAACCTGCCTCCACTCCTGGACAGAAAAAAAGGTAAATTCAGGGGTTATAATGGGGTGGGATTTGGCAGGAGGAAAACCCTAAGATTGGTTGTAGTGGTGAGGTGCGGGGAAGAGAATAACTTAAAAATGAATGATATATAAAATATATATAAGGCACCATAATTTGTATTATGTGCTCCATTAGATTTTGTGTACAAGCTTGGATGAGCTGGCCTGTGCTGCAGATCTTTGTGGATTGTGCCAGCTCAATTCAACAAGATAAAAGTAGTTGTTATATAAGCTATGATGTTGGATTTACCACCTCTGCTAGTCTAAAATACTTTATACTAGTCTAAAACTAGTGGAATTCTGCGAGTGAAAAATCTGTATAATTACCTTGACCTCCTAAGACTCGAACTCTTTCATGGCACAGATTTTTTATTTCTCTTTGCTTTTTGGGCTGAAACAAAGAATTATCATTTTACCTGATTTTGCTCTATAAGGGCCAGATATTCACATATGAGGTCATTCGCTTTAAATTTCAATAGAACAGTGGCAGTATAATTTCCTCGCAAGAGATATCTGGCTCTTATAGAGCAAAATTTAGTGTTTTAGTCTAGACAAACCAAAATGTGATGTCCAAATATGTGGATGCCGGGTCCTAGGAGGATACGTTCTCTGCCACCTTTGATCTACACTTACACTGACCATGAACACCACAGCTGCTCAGCTGTTCAACATACTGCATTGCCATAAATTTTAGTGCAAACTAACCAGTATAGCCTTAACAAAACTGCCTAGTATTTTCATGTAACCACTGAATAACCTGAATTTAGAATAATTTGTTTAACATTATGTTTCACATTGTGAAAAAAATAAGAACTTGAGCAAGAACAAATATATGTGTTCAAATAACTAAAATAAATGAGGACATTACATGTAAGCTTTAAATTGTCAGTTTATCAAATGTGACTCGAAATAAGTGTGGAAATAATCACTCTTCTTCCTCTCCTGACCTGTCTTTCTTACAACTTTCTCCATCTGAATGAGTTATCCTCAGCCTATGCCTAGGAAATACATTAGTTGTAACTTTAGCTGACACAAACTGCATAGTACCACTTTGTCTGTTTGCTGAGCTTATTTGTTAGCCAAACAGACATAATGTAGACATAGGCTACCCTACTATTCCAGGGTTAAACAGCCCATTAAACTTTGAGCTCAAACCTCTCTCATACAATACCTTGGTAGGCTACAAACTCAGAACTGCTACCTCTGATTCAGGCTCTATCATTCCTTCTTAGTTTTTTGTCTTTCAGCTCCTTTCCTCTCAGTCTACATTTCTCCCTGCTTATTTATCTTCCCTCCCTTTGTCAGCTCTCCTCCCCTCGCTAACACTTTGTCACATTGCTCTTTCCCACTCACTCCTTTCTCCCCTCACTTATCACTGTGGACACACTCTCCCTCTACCTGTCTCCTCTATCTTTCTTTATCTCCCATCCTCCCTCTTCCTCCCTTCTCTTTTTAACATCTTCCTGCTACATTCATGTTTTAGGCCTCACTGAGACCGTGATCTGCCCCTCACCCGCTCTCTACAATGTTATCCATCATTCTCTATTGGTCTATTCATCACATAGCAAGAACACTATTGGTTCATTTATCAACCAGGCAGCAGTCCGGTAGCTGCAGACAGCAACCAGCACACAGGCTCAGGAATGTATAGGCTCAGAGTTTGGTCCTTAATGCGCGACGGCACTTGAAACTGTGCTGTCTTGGTCTTCCTTGGTCTGTTGTGTTCTGGGGGCCTCTGGATGTCTGGAGTTTTGATCTCCTCCACACCTGCTTCACGCCCTGGAGGACGGGGCTGTGGCCCCCCCACACCCTCTAGCAGATTATTACATGAAGGAACCTTTTAAAAAAACAAAAAACAAGCGCGTCCATGCTCACAGGTGTACACACTGGTGATCACACCCACAAACTACACCCTTTTTGGCTCCTACCTCAAAGCACACTGTGTTCTGTTGATCTTATGTGCTGCACAATAATGTTTAACATTTAGTATTTACTGTCATATTCCCATATATCATTGTGATGTTGTTTATTCTATTACTCTTGTTCTCTTCTGCTTGCTTTCTTTTTTCTTTCTCAGCAGGTGATCCAGGTGATTGATATATGCATTTTTTTTTCTCTGCCCGTTCTGTTGGTTTTTGTCTTTTGCCCTTCTCCCCCGTCCCTCTTCTCAGCTGTTTCTCTTTCCCTCTTTCTTTATCCCCTTCTTTCCCCCAGTCAAGTCTGTCCCGTATTCAGTAAGTGAAAATAAAATAAACAATAAAAGGTGAATCAAATGGACCATTACGGCAAGGCTGGGATGGTCAGTTTGGTAAAGTAAATCCGTTGGGCATCTTTCTTTGCCTTTAGACAACAATTCTGATGGCAAAAGAGCCAAACGGGACAGGCAAAAAAAAAAAAAAAAAAAAAAAGAAACTGTGCTGTAAGTATTCAGGAAAATACTTCCTCTACTTCCTTGAGGAGACTATTTTGAAGACTTGTCCGTTGTTCTGCGATTTATAGAAACACAAGCAAAAATACATGGAAATGGAGAATATAAAGCAAAAACAAAATCTGTGCATTTCTAATGGGTTTGTAGCCAGCGTTCCTTTAAAACCATTTCTTACAAGGCTTCAGCAAACAGTAGATGGATCCAGCATCTCTCAGATCCTGTGTAAGGTCTTTGCTGGATTTATTTTCCTATTTCTTAAGGAAATGAATATCAGATGCTGTTCATATACTTTCTGTCACTGCTTGTCTTGTCCTCCACTTTACAAATTTCCTCAAATTTTTTTAAAGACACACTTCACACCCAGCTTTTGACTAATAACTCTTGGAAATCACGTCATTAGTGCAAAAATACTCTTTAATTCCCGTCAAACTGTGTTATATTTAGAGTTTATCATAGATTCAATTAAAAAAGAAACAAATTATGTGTTTTGTTACAAGGTGCTTCTAGCAAAGTACCAAAAAAAAAAGCTGGTCCTTTGCCAAGTTGCCTGGTCTGTATAGACTCAACACATCCCTTGAGTTAGGTGCATTATTTTGAATTCATATTCATACTGTTTCATAGGTCAGTATTACATGTTTTTACAAAGAAACAAGCACACATTGCTCTGAAAATGGGCAGGTACAAGCACTGGACTGAAAATAAGTGATAAAGCAAAGAAAAAATTTGAAAGACCTTCAGAAAGCCTGGAGAGCTATTGCTCAAGAGCAGTTTAAAAAATTACAAGACAGTCTGGCTCCTTGGAAGTAAAATATAAAGAAATGGGGAGTGGCCTGAGACTTTTGCACAGTACTGTAACTTATTATTTATGGCGGTTGTTATGCTGGAGCGTCTGTTTTCTTAGAAGTTCTTAACAGGAATTGTGTATTGAGACACTTGTGACTGATTAGCTTGACAGACATGAATGTGAGTGTAACACTGGGTGGTGTGAATTTATCTGTATTTAAGCCTTGGCTGAGGAAAAGTATTTGTGATTGGCTGCCAGGCATCTGTTGAAATCATAACGGAAAACACCTCAAACACAAGCTGCCATCTAGTTCAACTTGTGAGGTCGAATTTTTGACAAACAGAACTGAACACACACTGTGCCTGGTGCTCGAATAAACGGTTTACGTGTAAAACACTGGTGTATTTATGTAGAATTCAATATTGTTAAAAGCCAGATCTCTATGTTTGTTTTGCATGTAACAAGAAAAATATACGAGAGACACGGACGCTATAAAAGAAAAAAGAGAGAAAAGAAAAGCAGGTAGATAAGGTAAATAATACATGGTAATCATGGGCCTGTAATTATCCTTTGAGAAAATGCTAATGTGACCCAATGGAAATACTAAAATGCTCATGCTTAAAGTGTTCACCTAGTGCATCTCACATCAAGTACCTCCATACTTACACTCACTGTTCTGAAGGCATGAGTGCATTCAGACTAACAAAGTGGGGCTAAGAGGCATGATAGTGTTTTCATGTCTGCTGAGACACTACAGTATAACATACCAACTATACACACACACTTCAGACAGACCTTAAAGGACTAGAAGAGGAATGAATACTCGTCTGTGGTGTCTGCAGCGGTCTGTGTTTATATCCTCAGCAGAGTACAACTCTCTGGCTCATTGTATGGATAGAGTACTCACAAAAGGATCACAAAATAATCACACTTCACAATCATGTTTGTCGCCTGCTTAGCTTCATAGTGGAAAAGGAGGGACTACCAATCTATTTCAAGCATGTAGCAGGTATTCATTCATGTGGAATTATTTTAATATGAGGCACAACCTCAAGAATTTTCAGATCTCTACAAATTGCAATAGCCCATTAAATAGTTGTGATATCTTCAGTGCTTGAAAAGAAGGCACCTGGACTTCTTTAAGTTCAAGAAAACTATTTCAGTTCTAAAACAAATGGCAGATAATACTACCTAGGTGATACTAGCTACCTAGTTTAGTACATTAGTGGTTTTACAAAAGTATTTTGTTGAAGATATTTAGGATGTTAACAAAAACAAAACTTAAGAATTCATTAATTAGATTTAATGTTAACTCCAATGTATACTCTTCACACAAATACATTGACTACAAGTAAATAAATTAAAGTGCATCTGATTCATAACATCCAGAGTGATGTTTGTGGCAGCTGTTGTTTTAGTGGAGACTGTTCACCAATATACACACATGTCAGCCTGCACACGCAGTTACGACCTGGACAGAAAGACAGAACTCTAAATGAGGTACTCCTGCATTCCTCTGGTCGCGTATAAATGTTTGCACATGCTCAGACCAAAAACACACAGAACTGGCTCTGACACAGAGGTTAGGGGCCACACACCAATACGCAACCCAACCAGTAAATGTATTTCTATATTTCTACACCCAGGTTAACAAACACTGGGATTCAGGATTTAAACTACTCCAATATTCCATGTGATATTAATTAGAAGGTGAACATTTCTATGCATCTATTAACACCATTTTTCTCAGAGGAGGCAGCTGTCTCAGTCTCTGAAAAATCAACTCATTTAACCTGTCTCTTTCTCGCTAGCTAAACCTTCTGCCCCCCAGAGAGCCCAAATGAAAGACGGACAGAGAAATATACACACGCATGTGAATGTATCGATTAGGAAGGCTATTTGTCATCGCCAATGTGTAATTCTTGAAAGTAGTTTTTAATCATCACTACCCACTGAAAAGTTTTTAACCCCCCCGTGACCTCATTCTTGTGACTTTTAATGTTTTCCTTCATTGAAAGCTGTTGCTTAATGGTTCTCCTGAAGGCTGCCAAAATTATTTAACCCCCAGGGTTTACTAAACCCTTTCAAAACCAATTTAATCCTGCCAAATGAATGGATACCGAAGCAAAATCAAGGCAGTTTTACTCATTTTCTGACAATGTTTCAAATAAAAGTCATATGTTTCTGCGATGATTAAATAGCCAACTTGTTAATATTTAACACATTTCAACATTTGGTGATGTCTTAAACCTTAAGGGATCAGCTCCACCAAAAAATATTTTGTGGAGTATAGACTAGACTTTGTTGCATGAAGATTTATAAAGCTGTGCACATGCGGCCCTGTATAACTATACCATGATGCAAAGCAGGAATACACACCTAGTAGTCCTGTTCAAGCAGTACACAATAAATTATTTGCGCAACTGTTTTCCAGTAATACATAAATGCAATATTTGGGTGGAGCAGCACTTTGTTTAATGCAAATGCTGCAAAAGGCAAACATCACAGCACCCCCTGCCAGTTGCAAAACAAAAATAGATAAAGATGTTGAAACACTTTTAAGATGATCCCTGTTCCTATTTATCTAAGACAGGGGTCTCAAACCTAAATGAGCTGTGGGCCACTGTTGGCACCGTTGTCTCATTGGAGGGCCACTTTAATGTTCAAGTAGTACAAAGCAAAGAAAGAAGAAAACACCCACAAATATTTCAGAAAATGTAGTGTTTTGTATGTTTGTTTGTTTTTAATTTCAAATATTGTATAACAAGACAAAACTGCAAACATGAACACAGTTTTTCGCACTCTTAACTAACTGAAGCCTTTCAGTGAACTATCAAATAAATTGGTACTCTCTGTCAGGCCAGACATGTGGCAGCACATCAGCTATAATTTTGTTCGTATTTAACAAAATAAAAATGCAGACATGTGTGTACACATTAGTTTTTGACTCCTAGTGAAAACAGTTTTCTTTAAAAATAACTCTCACTTAACTAACACAGTCAATCCCTCAACATGTTTGTACTCTCTGCTCATATTGCCTTCATTTTAAATCATTTTATCATTTTAAAGAACTTATTTTAACATTGCACTCCACAACAAACAAGTCCTCCCTAACAAAAAAAGTAACTTCAAGGGCAAATTGCATTATATTTCTTCGCCCCACAAGTAGGGTTGATGTGGCCGCAAATGGGCCCCAGGCTGCAGGTTTCAGACCTGTGATCTAAGAAATATATGTCTGTATATGTATGTAGCTATGATGTTGTGACAGGTATTTTTTTAAGTGTCAATTAACATCATACCTCTGAGTCCCAAGTATTATAACTGTGCATGAAGGTAAGGTAGCTTTTTGCTTTTAAATAAGTCTATTGTAAGTTTTTTCATTATTAAGAAATAATTTCATATGACCCCCCCCCCCCCAACAATAAAAAACATATACACAAAAACACACCCACACACACACACTGCTCTGTGGAAAGAGGATGTTTTTGTGCTGGTATTAAGGAACATATGTTTAACATGCTTGCCTGCATTTTTTCATGCTGACATTAACAGAAACACAACATTACACATACTGTAACATCACTTTGTCCTCGTCCTGTTGAGTTTTACGATTACAACTACTGTTATAATTTATTATGTACCAAGTTTCATGCAATAGTTGCTTGGGTAACGACACACACATTACAAAATCCTAATTGATGTCTCTCTTTTTTTTTAATCAGGTTGTTTTGGAAACTCAGGACATAACTGTGAACAGTTGTCACTGGAGCTACTTTTGACTGTTAAAATAGTCCCTGTGAAACATGTTGATGCAATTCTTAAGGGCAATAAAAATGTTAATCTGCACCAATATATCTTCTCAAAAACTGTGTCCCCAGTTACTTCAGATAATCCACAGTGGGGTGGAGGCAGAAAGGTCGGCGATGACTGACTCGGTCTTGGAAAAATATAACAAAAACTGTGCAAAGCAACACTGAGCCAGAGTTAAGAGGAAAATCTGCTCCTTTATTATTTAGGTAAACTAACCCTGGAAAAATAATTAGGTTGAGTAATCTGAATACAGTAACATATCTGGGTGAGTACTTGGTCTTGACAAATGGACCAAATGCAGAGTATGTGCATGCCTGACTCCTCCACTATTTCTTTACAGTGAATGAATGTGATGGCATGTCTGCTCCTATATAGATGCCCATATATCAGCCTTTAACCACACGGTTTCCAGTGCTGCGACAGGACACAGCTTAGAGTCTGGTGCCAACGCTGACAAGGGCCTCTTTAGTGCCACGTCCTATCCTGCAGCGCTGCACCTGTTACCATTTCTGTGCATGTTTTTATGTGCGCGCTGAACATGCAACTGAGGAGACATGTGGTGCTCATACACATTCCTTCCGCCCGGCTCATGAATCATTTTGCAGCCACTGACTGGAGATCCTCGGAGAGTGAGGACGAGGGATGGGAGGGCGAATGAGAAATGTTGGAGGAAACATGTGCAGTATAACAGCCGGGTGTTGTAGTATGTGCAGTATGTGCTCTATCTGCCTATCTGGATGCATGCTGGCTGCTTTGATGCAAGGCATAGTAGGTCCTTACACAGTTGTTGTTATAGAAATCGCTCATCTATGATGTATAAAAAAAGAAAAATCTGATTATGGAGATGTAAGAAATACATGCCTGCAATATGTTTGAAGCTCCTGTTGTGTGTTTATTGTTGACAATAGATAAACTCCAGCTGGCTGCACTGCTGCCTGACAAGATAATGAACGCTGATAGCATATTATGGAATGCATATTTTTTCTATTCTCCTCAACGTCTAATTCTCTTTTCCCAATTTCATTTGGAAAAATATTCAAAAACAAGATTTCACAACACTAAACAGAAAATTCATCCTGATAGTAATGGTTATTTTTGAACTGTTTGAGGTTGCTTGAACCATTTCATACTACAAGGCCAAAATACTAAATCACATGATCTGTTTCTGTTGCCTGCTTACAAATTGATTAATGTCTCTGGCTGCATTTCTAATACTTTTGCTATGAAACTACACATTTTCTAAGATTAAGAAGCAGCAGAAGGTATTAACCAAAGCACATTTTCCTTTGCTTAAATTTGGTTATTATCTGTGTGATAAAACAGAAAAATTCAGATGAGCACTTTTAACTAATCCGAGGTACCCAATACCCAAACACACCTGATCCACAACCTGATAAATGCGTATAAAAAAGAACAGTTGCCTACTATTTATTTATTTATTTACTTTTATTTTGTTTCAGGCTTATAGTAAAAACATGTATTATTCCCAACAGTGAAAGGGGAACGTTTAAATTATTTACAACTCTGAACATTTAGGTTATGTGTTTCCTAATAAAAACTGTGCTACTCCTATCTTCCATCAACCCAGACTTTCCTCCTGGGGTCTGACATGCCCTGGGAGACAATGTTAAATTCCACATGGCGAAGCTACCTGGCTGAGCTATCATTGGATCACATGCCTGACAGGACTGGAGGCGCAGGGGGCTGGAAGGAGACAAAGAGCAACTGTAGGGCTGATTAGGAAAGTGCTGGAGACAGACAGGTCAGCAAGACGCTCCCTGTCAGACACAAAAAGGTTAAAGACAAATTGACAAAAGGTCAAATCAACATCTATGGGAAGCATTACATATTGAATCCTTCTTCTTTTTTCTTTTTTTTAACTTTAATTTTTAAACTACAAACTGTAATGGACATTTGAGCAAGAGAATTTATAGTACAAGATTAAGATCATGTAAAGTGGCTCATTTGCAAGTGCACTTCCAGCTGCACTAGAAAAATGGTGGAAAAACCTACAGAAGGTGACATCTACACAATACCTGTTTTCTCTAGTTTTTTAACATGGCTTCATAAAGACTTATTCTTCTTTCTATGGATGATCAATAATACACTGTACACTGAAAACGTTGTTGCCTAGTTTATAATGCTACCAGTGTATTCTAATAAGTTAACTAGTTTAGCTGCTAACTGAAAAACTCAGAGCAAAAAGTCAAAAAAATTTGCATTGTGTGCACCAGTAGATCTTTTCTTTTTGTGTACAGGCTGTAATCAGCTGACACTGCTATCTCTTGATTTAGACAACAGTCTATAAGGATGAGCCATCATGGCAGCATTCCAACCCTTAGCCAGTATGAAGATAGTATGAAAGACAGAATTTCAGTGAGCCTAAACAGCATCATCAGCCTTAATTTAGATATCTCACTGCTGGCCTTGATCCAACCAACTGGATTTCAAAATTTCAAGTTGTTTTTTTTAACATTCCCCAGTTAAAAAGCTGAAAAAAATTGCTGTTGTTAATGATTGATAACAAAGGACTGGGTTGAAGTTTACTTAAATAAAGGTGCATATCTCCATGCTGTAGCAACAGCAAACCCTTGTTTGTTTGTTTTTAATCATCATATGATATCATATTTATCCACTTTAGTTTCACTTCATATATTTCAACATGCTGCATGAGTGGGACCCACCCCACAGTTTAAGAACCACTGATCTAAACTAAGAGTGACCACGAACAGCACAGACAGTTTTGCTACCCTGACTAGATGGCTACATGACAAAGTTCTCATCCCTGTCATGCGTTCATGCGTGCAGATGCCACGCATGAACGCATGACAGGGATGAAAAGGGAAAAAGGATGTGTTAAGGGTGTAAGTGGGACTGCGAGATGGCAAGTTATTGAGTAAGTTTATCCATGGCATCAGCTAGGAAGCTCACCAGGCTGCACCACAGAAAAATTACTTTGCTTGACTGTATTTTGTATGAAAGTGACCATCAGATTTAATTACTCATTAACTGAATGATCTGGAATGCCATTCGGGGTCATTCCAGTCCACTTTAACCCCTGGGATTCACAAGATTCCAATAAGGTTTTTTTTTTTTTTTTATTTGTCATACGTAAGAATTATTGGAATTCTTGTGGCACATACGTCACAGTTATTAATAATTAAGCTGACCACATCCATTTGATATTCCACAAAGAGAAGCGTTTTCATAATAGGCCAATTTACACACTTTCAAAACTGTTTTTGCTGGACAGAGTTAATGTTTTCGTGCTTCATGTGTCCAGAAAAATACAAATCTGAGATGCATTTTAGGACAGCTGGAAGATAATTTACTGCCAGAAGAGCATGAGATCATTACTGAATTAGCAAAGCTACCATCTATAATAATAACCACATATAACAGCCAGACAGTGTTGTGTTTGGAGAAATATGTGACTATCCTGCGCTCTCGTTTTCTTGGGGCAGTCTCTTCTCACAGAGGAGCTCATATATTTGTAACCTCCTCTTCACGTTTAGCCCCACATGGCAGCCTCTCCCTCATTCTCCCCTGGTAAGGGTCTAGGCCACAGAAGAAACACATACAATTTTGCGTGGGAGGAAGACTCAAATAGTTTTTGTCATAGAGGCTGACTAAGAAGGAGAGGAGCAATGGAGAAAAGAGGAAGGAGAAGGCAGCCACTGCCAAACACAACAGATGTTTGCTAGCTGCAGCTAGCAAATGGAAATCATTATGTCTGATTGGAGGGTTTGGCTGCCTGGACAAAAGCCCGACCGTGTCTGTGAGTGACATATTGGGCAACCTACTGGCTCTCAGATGGTATTTGTGATAAAGCAATCAGCTTCGAGGATTATAAAGGCCTCTCTACACCGCCTATCATTCTAAATCACTATAAAGTTTTGGGATTGTGTGTGGCAAGATCTTTATTTCTCCTAAATGCATGGATTCCTTTTTCACGCTAAAGATCCCCATCACGCAGACAGCAATGTCTACATGCCAGAGTCTGATAAGGTCTAAAACAAGATAATTACCTCAGACCTGTTGTTTTCAGTGTCATGTTTTCCATGCAGCTCTGCTACTGACCTGTGCTTTCTCTTCCATCACTCTAATCTCTTTTTCCCCTCACCCCTCCCCCTGCTCTCTCCTTCCTTTCTTTGCTTTGATGTTCCTCGTCAGTATCACTCCTCCTTTCCCACCATCCAACACCAGACACCCTGGTTAGCCCAGATTACAGGGTGGAGGATGAGATAAAAAAGTTGTCTGTATGCTAAAAGGAAAAAAATCAGACTTGTCCGTTTCTCGTTTTTATCTTTCCTGACATCTATTATGATCCATTTATGACTTTTCTGCTGCCATCTTAAAACCTAATATATGTATGAAGTGTAATTTGTGTTGCACTCTGCACCAGAAGATGACATGAAAATATTTCCAGTCACAATATCCTGTTTATTCTGGATAACACACACGGAAGCCAATGAGGAAAGAAAACTGGTCCATTCAAGCAGGCTTGTAAATCGTGGAGCTGTATATATGTAGATGATTTATAATCTGCCTCCCAATAAAAGGTCTCACATTTTTAAAGTTTAATCTTTTACCAGGTAGAGCAGCAAAGACCCACCAAAGGCTTCAAAATTTACTTAAAATTACTAAAAGCCTTTGTGGTCAGAGCTTTACGCATCTGTTATCTGTGTCATTCAACTCTGCTGTTGTCCAAAAGCAACAGACTTAAGCCATACTGTCACACATGTTGCACAAACAGTAGTCCTACGCTGCTTTAAATAGATATCCTATTTTCTTTTTTGTATTCCACATAGTACAGTGACATTAACGGCTTTCTATGGTTTCTATTCGTGAACTTCTTAAAGTTTGGCCTCCATCATTCTCTACATCCCTAATAATGCAAAGACTTATAAAAGGACAAGTGAGATTTCTTCCGTGGCTAGACTGCTACCACGGACCCCTATCCCCCTAACGCACCACAAATATCTCCTTATCACCAACCAGCCCCCACTCCATTTTGTCTACATAGTCCACTCAACCTCGACACCCTAATCTTGACCCCGGCCTTCACTGACCTGCTCCCCTAATCCTGACCTTTTTCTCCCCCGCTGCCTCTTATGCCCCTGGCCGTGTCAGTATAACGAATGCACCACCATTCTGAAACCCAGCACGCCGCCGAGCAGTGATGGATGTGCACATCACAGCCATGGTTTACAAAGCCTCTGTGAATACAGTGCAGCCACCCCAGATCCTGTCAGTTGAATCCCTCCACTCGGCCCTTAACAGTGAACACAGAGGGGCTCCCTGCTAGGAGCAACTCTTAAAATCTGATAGTAGAGTCTGTGGAAAACCTCATCCATAAATGTCAACTTCTCCGCTCTCTAGCCCCCACCGCTAACACCAACAGCAAGCAGGGAGAGTTTTAGTTCGCTCGAGCACAACTTTATGGGGGTCTTACACGGGAAAACTCTGGTGTGAAATTGAAGATGAATCGTCGTCACTTAAGAATGTGCTCAAGAGACGCACAGAGAATGATTGCCTAAGTTATTTGTGCTTTAAAATTCCTTTCCCCCCCACTTTGTCTCCTGGAATAGCACTATTCATTTCTCCAGCAACAGGCCGTTAAACTTTAAATCAAACAGGAGTCCTGGGGTAGTCAGATATATCACTCAAACAACAAAGCCTCCATCAATAACCCCTCACCTCTGCACGAACTGGCAGAATATTACATTGACTATCTATTTCATCCCATTCTTAACTCAACACACCCCTAAAGCTGTGCATCCGGACAGTAACCTGAGCTCTGTCATGATATTGCAACTCCCCTGACAGTGTTTATTTAGCTGTGTGTATGTGTGTGCACAGGAGTAGGAAGTGGTGGATCGAGGGGCAGCATCAGACACTAAGCTAGAGGATCAACCACCTGTGTGCTATCAAGGGCAGTTTGATAATCCTGCCCTGAATGTGCCCCCTTTGCCTCCACGCACACACCCACAACACACGCACAGATATGCTATTTGATCTCACTTCACTGGTTTACTCCTCTAAACACTGCTACATATCACTATAACTCTGCCCTAGAAACCCGCTGCTGATGATAAATGTGATTATCTAAGCAGTCAGGAGGTGCAGAGTACGCATTTGAGATCCATTTACATTGCAGGGTGTCATTATCAACTGCATTCAAAACATTTCTCATGTCTGATTTTGAAGTTCAAAAACCTCCAGCTCCTCCAGGCAGCAGTGAAAATAAACACTTGACTTCTGATGAGGGGGAATTTTTTTTTTCCATTGCATAATTCAAACGAACAGAGGCGCACGGGAGCAGGTGAAGACCTCAAGATGCAAATCAAGGGAATAGGAGTCTGACTGTAGTCTATAATTTCCTCATCAAGAAGAAAGACACACTGCCTAAAGAGCTCCTCAGGTCCAAACCACATCTCAACAGGTAATTAGACATCAGCCATTCCCTCTTTAACTGAACTTCCAGCAGGGTGTTTTTGAGCCTACCACGCAGGAGCCAACATGTCAACCGCACTCTGCACCCACAAACCACCATGACACTTAATTTGAAATTTTTCACTTGCTCCTTCCAACCTGTTTTAGCCATTTGCTCCCGCACACATTTCCAAAGGGGGAGCTCCATTGCCGAAATGTAGGTAAACCTATCCAACAAGGGAGCCCATTCTTTTGAAGGATCACTAAATTTCTAGTGTAATTTAATTCCCGCATGCCTCCTGTCCTGTATCACGGCTGCATGTCTCCAAGGTGCAACACCGCAGTAAGTAATGGTCGGGGGCTACACCTCTACTTGCCAGGCTGTTATTCTTTTACAGTACAGAAATCATAAAGGGACTCCACTCATAAATATACATGGTCCAGCTCTATAAAGACTGCACAGATGAGAATTATGGCTGTGCTGAGCTGTCTACATAAATTAAATCCCATAAAGCCTTGAACTAGGATGTCTATTGTTATAGTGAGGGTTAACAGGATACACTAGATTGTGTGGTAGAAAATGTGCATAAAGCAGCCAATTAAATGAAGGATTAAATGAAAAATGCTTTTAGGGGACAAAACAAAAGACCCTCTCAAACAAATCCCAAAAGTGATAAAGTAGAGGGTAACTAGGGAAATATTTCTGGATGACATAGACACTTGAGGATTATTTGCAAAGAAATATTAATTCTGGTTGAATTTGAAACCCAAAATCACAATTTTGTGTTACAAACTTAGAACCAGTGATTCAGGAAAAACTGGGGAAAAAAACTAAGAGCCTATGAACATTTTCAAAGTTGTAAGCTTCAGGTGTATTAGGGCACAGCATGGTGCTATAATGCAAACTGGTATCACCAGCACTTCTTAGCTGTGTGTTGTCCATAGTTGAGCAAGATTTTTGTTGAAGCATGAAACAACCTGTTAAAGTAATAGTGATCAGGGAATAACTAAAGTTTCTTTGTTTCTCTGTTTGGACCACAGACTGTATATAAAAGTAGAGACTGTTTCACTAACCCTCCACTGAACATTAGAGAAGCCAACATAGACATATTTCGCTTTTTGAGATCTGTCGTGAGGGCCTTCTTTAGGTACTGTAGATGCTTGTACTCTTATACGGGTTTAACCACAGAGTTTTGTGGTACCTCGCACAAGTCTAAGAGAGTTTCCAAAAAAAATAAATGTTGATGTTATCAAATCCACATGTCCACCCTGCTGATTCCTACATTCATGCTAAGAAACATCAAGTTGAACTTTTATTATGATTCCAGGCAGGTGAAGCAAATGGGTGTGAAGTCCACGGTCTGGACCAGAGTGGTGAACTGACTGAAGCGCTGATAATGAGTTTATAGCCATGTCTCCTTCTGTTCCTGAGCCAAGTTGATGCATGAGACCCAGAAGGTTCTTTGCAGAAGGTTATGATGACAAAGTTTGTGTGCAATGCTGTCATAATAAGAATGTGAATTTTTAAGTTAAGGTACAAAACATGAAGAACTTCCATCATAAAATTCCTGAGGTTTTGTGTTCATGAGAATGGGACGCACCCATCCGTCCATCCGTCCATCCGTCCATCCATCCATCCATCCACTACTTAACCCAGTCTAGTCTTAGCAGCAATGCCCTTAGGCCTCCCTCTCCTCAGCCACCTCCTCCAGCTCTTCTGATTGGACATCATGGCACTCCAAAACACTTGATCTGTGACAGACTCTAAAAACATAAGCGGACCAGACACAACTGACACAGGCAAAGAGGCACTAAAACAGGTAAAAATCAATTACTTACAAGCATTTATTAATTTACTTTGGAGCACAGAGTTTTGATATACCTGGTTTTAAGTAAAAGACAGGCTTGCTGCAACAAAGCTACAGATTTTTTCATCATCATAAAAGCAAAATTTGTGTTCTGTTGTTATAATCAGCTCTGCTAATAAAGACTGCGGATAAAGGTAGAAAAAAATCCAGGGAAAGCAGTAAAGGGTCCTTTGAACTATCATATCTCTTGCCCTTTTACCTCTTTCTGGCATTTTGTGGAAACGTGGAGACACATTGGTGCCTATCTTAAGGAGAAAATTTGGTATGTTTACTGCTATTAGAATTGGCCTAGAATTCACCTTCTACTTTGCAGACATTACATTGTTCGGTCTTGATGAAAGCATTGTGATGAACCACACAAGTGCATTCTGGATTTAGTTCCACATCACGTCCTCAGGCTCCACCCGGATAATCTGACACCACTTCCCTTCTTCAGGAGTGAAAGCAGGAATGAAATCTATCGTTTCCAGATCAGTGGAGGAGTGGGGGAGAAGCGGGAAGAATAGCGTGACCTTCTTTGATCCCCACTGAAGGTCTTCCTCATTCCCGCTTTCCCTCTGCACGACTCTTCCACCTCTTACACGCACGTTCTGCTCTGCCAAGCACCTGTCTGCAAGTATGAAATTAGAGAGAGAAAAAGATTCTGCGCTTTAGCCTGCACACAATGTCTTCTCTCACTTGCATGTTCTCTCTTCTTATCTCTCTACCCTTATCTGCTTCTCACCACATCTGTCAGCATCAATATCTCCAACTAACTTACAGACTTGGAGTTTCACAAAATAGAGGTAATGATGATTGCAATCAGGTAAGAGATATCCAGTCTAGAGGTGTTTAAAACCAAACAAACAGTCTTTTCAAAGGCTCCAAATAGAAATCCAAAGCTTGATGTAGCTGCAGCTTTCCTGTTTTTCTAATTCGCCCTTTTCCACTGAAAATTCAGTAAGATATTAAGACAACAATCCTTTTCTGGCTCTTTATCTCCCACCGAGTTAGAAGAAAAGCCAAAGGATGGTGAGGCTTTGTTTTTGCAGACTCAGGATCCTCACTCGCTCAAACAGTCAGGCTAAATAATTACTGCTGTTTGTGGCTGAAGAAGATAAAAAGTTGTAGACACAGCTGAACACAAAATTCTGTTAGATGAATCCACTGCAGCTGCAAATGCAAAATGACCATTTAGGACTGGAGGTGTGTTTGTCTGCTCTTAGACTACTTTGACTCTGTTGGCTTTGGTCTCAAAGCTGCAGTAACTGATGTTTTGGCCACTTGGAGGAATGAAAACAAGCTGTAAAAACAACACTGACATTATAACCTTGTAAAGTTGTCACTTTAAACTTTTGTTTGTAGGAGGTCTAACTTGTGCTGTGATGGCTAGTGATTAAATACCACACTTCCTTTCTTTCATCAAATACACTGTATAAAAAAAAATACAGTTTCAACTTTACACTGGCTTAAAGTAACTCATGGCACACATATATTAAAAGTAAACACAGCAAGGAAAACATATTCCTTTTCAGAGCACCCAAAGAGACAGTTAATGAAAGTGAAATACGCAGTAGTAGAAAAAAAGTGATTTGAACGATGAACCTTAAATCTTTTTGTTTTCTATTTACTGCTGCAAAATAACACAGAAAACGCTTAAAATGTGTAGAACACACAGGAGAAATGTGCCTAAAGTAGTAACTCTTTATTATCGATACAAATGCAGTTAATCATTAGTTTTTATTAATCTGAGGTTGAGGTGATCTGTTGTAATTTGGCGTTAGGGTATATAAATACAACTAAATCGAATTTAAATGAAGTGAACATCAGAAATGTCACCAGATATCTTGTAGCAAGTTTGTTATTTAATTCCACGTCATACCTAATACTAAATTAACATTTCTTTGTTTAATTAGATGACTCAGGACGACTATCAATAGGTTCTGCAACTCAACCCATCAGTCTCATCTCTATATATCCAGCACTGCTGTTTTTTAATTTCTCCCTTAAAATTTCATGCTGCTTGTACCAGCACATCTGGAGTTTCACCATGACAAATTTGTAGAGACCAAACATCAGATTAGTTTTCCCACTACAATCCACAGATCAAACAGATGTTTTCCACGGAAGAATAACCAGTCTAAGTTTGAAAACAGTGCGTAAGGTAATGATATGACTAGGAGCATGTCCTTCATTTCATTATTTGGACTGTAAATTTACCCCTCAAGGCCAGCTTAGAGTTTCACTGTGAAATCCTAACACTTTTCAGGAAATCACTATCCTCTGGCATATCACTATGTACCTACTCAAAAGCATGTAGATTAGGCACTGTCTTTTTCTTTTTTTTGAAATAAACTAGCACAATTGTAGATTGTAGCCACACCTTCTGCTTCTCCAATGTGGCTCCCTGCAACTTCTTTCTTTCAAAATTACATTTTAGGTTCAAAGGTTTTGGTGCTCAAGGATATAAAGCACACATGTCAAATGCACATAATGGGATTTCCAGGGAGTGATCTACAGTTAGGTCCATAAATAACTAGGCAGAAACAACTTTTTTTGTTCTGTACATTACCACAACAAATTTTAAATGAAACAACTCAGATGCAGTCAAAATGCAGACTTTCAGTTTTATTTCAGTGGGTTGAACAAAAAGATTCCACAAAAATCTGAGGAACTAAAGCATATTCTTGGCTTTCTTGGATAGGTACAGTGAAGACTGACAGGAAAGCACAGGGAGAGGTAGAGAGGGGAAGACATGTGGCAAAGGGCCACAGGTCAGAGTCAAACCTGGGCGAGCTGGCTAGCCATACGGCATATTGTCACCCCATTGAGCTAAATTGGAGCCCTGGAAAGCATTTTAAAACTATCCCTTAATTCTCAAAAGTAATTGGACAATAACTGAATAACTGAAAATAAAATGTTTATTTTGAATACTTGGTTGAAAACCCTTTGCTGGCAATGACAGACTGAGGTCTTGAACTCATGGACATCAACAGATGGGTTTCCTCCTTTTTGATGTTCTGCCAGGCCTTTTGCTGTTTGTTTGAGTTGAGTTGAGAAATACTTTTATTTGTCAGTTGCAGATGCCCACAACTGAGATGACAGACCTTGCCGACCATACATACAATACACAAACATCACATTGGGGAGACAGGTCAGGCTAGGCAGCATAAAGGGAAAACAATGAAATGTGTAACACAGAAGGGCAGTTCAGGAGAAAAAAAGAATTTCTGCTCATACCGATCCCCAAAAGGTTTCAGTTTGTGGGCCTTGCTCTCTGTTACACTTCTTTGCTTTAATAAACTCCTAGGTTGCTTTGGCTGTATGTTTTGGGTTATTGTCTATCTGTATTATTAAAGGCCGCCCGATCGATTTGACTGTATTTAGCTGGATTTGAGCAAACAGTATGTCTCTGAACACCTCACAATTCATTTGGCTGCTTCTGTACTATGTCATATCATCAGTAAACACTAGTGTCCCAGTGCCATTAGCAGCAATGCACAGCCAAGCCATCACACTGCCTCTGCAGTGTTCTACAGATGATGTGGTTTGCTGTTCCACGCCTTCTCCATACTTTTCTCATCATTCTGGTAGAGGTTGATCTTGGGTTCATCTATCCAAAGAATGTTTTTCCACAAGTGTGAAAGCTTTTTTAGATTTTTTTTAGTGCAGTCTAGCCTTCTATTCTTGAGGCTTATGAGTGACTTGCACCTTGAGTGAACCCTCTGTATTTACTTTTATTGAGTCTTCTCTTTATGGTAAACTTGGATATCAATATATCCTTTAGTGTTGTTCAGTGGTTGGCTGTTGTAAAGGGGTTTCTCTTCACCATGGAAATGATTCTGTGATCATCCACCATCGTCGTCTTCCGTAGACATCCAGGTCTTTATGAATTGCTGGGTTCACCAGTGCTTGCTTTATTTTTCAGGATGTAACAAATTGTAGATTTTGCCACTCCTGATATTGTAGCAATTTCTCAGGTGTGTTTTTTCTGTTTTCACAGCTTAAGGATGGCCTGTTTCACCTGCACGGAGAGCTCCTTTCACTGATTGTTGTCTGTTCACATCAAAACCTTCCAAATGCAAGCACCACACCTTCAACTCCAGCCCAGTCTTCTTAATTGATAATGACATAATGAAGGAATTGCTCACAGCTGCTCAGGAAATAGCCCTTGAGTCAGTTGTCTAATTACTTTGGTCCCTTTTAAAAGAGGGTTGCACATGCTGAAACTAAACCCTTCATTCAATTTGAACGTGGATACTTTCAAATGAAAGCAGAGAGTCTACACATTATGTTCATGTACATTATATAACTATAGGTTGATTTTGTTTAGTAAATAGGTTAAAAATAACTTGTTTCAGTGTCCAAATATATTTTGAGTTTACTGTAAAAATGGTAGTTGTTCAGTGTTTCAGGGCTTCATAAGGAGACTAACCTGAGGTGGTGGTTGGCTAAATTTAACTTATGAAAGGTTTTTGCTTTTTATGACCAGAGTTAGAAAACTCATTGGGCACATGGTATATCTACATTTTACCTTTCCCTACAGCATTTGGGGTCTTCAACAACTCCTGATAAAATATCTGGCTGCTCAATACTTGTAGAATTTTTAGTTGCTAAGTTTGACTGACTTTATTTCTGAAACTCTTTGGTGATGACTAAGTACTGGTCATATTTTAGAAAAGAAAACACTATCTAAAGCAGACCACCATCACAAAATTGCTGCTGTTACCCCCAGATGAGATATCTGTGGTCGCAATCAGCTCTCACCTCAGGCAGCCTTTTCATGTCTTTCTCTAATCTCTCATACTGGGACCAGAAGCCCTTGCAGAGACCTTAACTGGAATGTGACAAGTCATGAGACTGCAAATGCTACATCCCTCCCTCCCACTCTATTTCTCTCTTTCATTCACACACCGGAAAACAGCTATAAACTGAAGGATATGAGACACAATAGTAGCTGACCCAGGTCATCTGAAATACCTGAGGTGTGTTTGATTTATCACACAGAATACAATGGCATTGCTGTAAAACTGGAAAGTCCGTATGGCAGGAAGGATAAATCAAGAAAACTGTTGCAATGAAACACATGTTGAGTCCAAGAAGTGATCTACTTTAATTTTTAAAAATGTGCTGCACATGTTACATAATGATCCACTTCTGCCATTTCATGGGAGGCTGACACTAAAAGAATGTGATGATTACATCGCTCATAAATCATCAGTGGCAGTGAGCGGGTAGTGTCAACAGCTCAAGTTAGCCTGTAAAAGGTCTTGCCTGGCCTGCAGATTTAATCCAACATGACTTTTGCATGTCAGGATCCCATTTGCAACTCCGGACGAAATCTCCTCTGCCGACTGAGGTCAAGTAAAATAATATGTGGGCAGATTTGGAAAGCAACTGATATGGATCCAAATGGCAGATGACAGCAGCAGCAGAGAGCACTAATGTGTGTGTGTGTGTGCATGTATCCAAAGACAGAGTGTGTTTTCCTTCTATGTGTCTGTGTGCATGTGCCCGCACATTCCGTGAAAGGAGATCCATCATCTGGGTCATATTACAAAGCAGCGGGGATCCACGGTCAATTCCGGCTGATGGATGAAAAGAAGACCCAAGATGGCAGCTATGTCAATAACAGGCACAGTTTCTGCTGACATCTGCCAGCCTCGAACCTTCAGCCTCTCACCCCATTAGCTCCATTTTATACATTATACCAAGCAGATGTGACTCCTGCTCACATCTGTCACAGCCATGACCCTTCACTGTCTCTGGGGTTTGTGTTGTTTGGATTTTAATTTGGTTATTTAGTTCCGTTTAAAAAAGGGGGGGAAAATTCAGCATTAATACGTGATTTTTTTCCTCCTGGTAAATGTGCTACAACAATAAGTCCACTGCAAATATCATAAACCCATATTTTATATTTTTTCACAGGACACATTGTTTAAACTAAGAAATGTTGCCATTTCATAAAAAGTATTATCTCTTTTAGAATTTGATGGCAGCTACACAAGGGGACAACAAAACGAAATGTTGCTAAATGCTAAAAAGAAACAGCACGAGGAACATTTCACAACTAATTTAGCAAGCAGTTCTCCGTGCCATCCGCAAATGTAGGTTAAAGCACTATCGCACAAAACTGTGGTCAGACAAATTGAAATAATTTTTTGAAAATGTGGATGCCAGATCTTTTGGATTAAAGAAGAGAGGGGCTATCCCACTTGAGCCTTCGGTATTGGAACATCGGGAAAGGCTATATATATATATTGAACGGCATGTACAGATTTTAGAGCAGCATATGCTTTGATCCAGATCGTGTCTTTTTTACAGCTTTGACAACACTAAACCACATACTGCAACTATTAAAACAGCATGGCTTTTAATTATGTTGAAAACCCAGAACTGTTGAGCAGTTAGAATCCTATATCAGGTACACCATTCCTCTCACAAACTTTCAACAGCTGGTCTCCTCAAACTCCCGATTGTTTTCTAACTGTTGCTATAAAATTGACTGGTAAGAATGTCATGCTTACTCCACAGTGGTAAGCATAGCACAGCTCTACTTTTGTGAGATTTTTTTGTTGCCATCAAGTTAAAAATCAGGATAAATGTCTTTTGTCCTGTCTTCCTTCACTCACCCCAACCGGTCTTGGCAGATGGCTGCCCCTCGCTGAGCCTTCCTGTTTCTTCCTGTTAAAAGGGAGTTTTTCCTTCCCACTGTTGCCAAAGTGCCTGTTCATATGGGGTCATATGATTGCTGGGTTTTTCTCTGTATGTATTATTGTAGGGTCTACCTTACAATATAAAGTGCCTTGAGGCAACTGTTGGGATTTGGCACTGTCTAAATTGAATTGAATTGAATTGAATTGAATTGAATTGAATTGAATTGAATTGAATTGAACTGAATGACGATAAAATTAGGCATGTTGACTAACTGGTAAATACAGAAATAACTTAGTCTTTTATGTTTTATTTTATAAATTAGTAGATGTTTAAATTAAGTTTATTATTTTTATACGATCTAATTGAAACATAATTTTATTTATTGAGTATTAATTCTTTTCTTTTTTTAAATTTTGGCTGTTTCACTCCTCCATGCACTACTCACAGGCGCTTGCCAAACAAACCCCCAAAATAGCTCCAGCCCTAAACTGTATATTACTGTAATTAAAATACTTTTGCTGAAAAGCTTTTTCTAAATTACAGTTTGGACATGGTTCATGAAAGTATGCGCACACAACTTGATTTGATTTTCCATTCAGGAGGACGATGAAACTGCAAAGTGTGTGCACAAAGCAGCGTAAATCAGAAAAAGTTGACATGGCTAAATTGAAACACATGTTCAATCCCACTACATGCTCATTTAAACATTAAACTAATAGAAAACACTCGGATTAGGTTATAGATAGCTGCACACATGATAACAGTGTATCTCGGTTATTTCACAGGGCTTGGCACAAGCTGAGATGTGATGATTACATGTTAAAGAGCAATAATGCGAGAGGCTCTACGAGGCAAGTTATGAAGGGCTGGTCATATTTTTAAGGTAGCACATTCTTGTACAAGAGGAGGATTTAGCTATCTAATATCGCTCCTGCAGCTGAGAAGATATGAAAAGCAAAACCACTGATATGACTCATGCCGTGAGATTATTTGACTCTTGAGATGAGCGACAGAACAAGCAATGTGTAAATTTTCCACCTCATGATCCCACTTTAACTATCATGGCATGCTGTTATTGATTTAGTTGGACGTTTGACTTTCACATGCATATTGCATGCATCCTGGAAAGTACTTCCTCTTATAAGTACTTCTGCTTTTTGTGTCAGAATCACAACAGAATACTCTATTAATCCCTGAGGAAATAACGTGGTCCCAGTAAGAACACTAACTAACTAAACTAAATTAAATAATACAATATAATAGATAGATACAAATAGCTCTAAAAAAAAAAAAAACAGAATGTAACACAAATTAAATATATATGGTTGACATTGAAGTTCCGCTCTTATCTTACTGTACTTTGTTGGAGGATGTGCAAATAATAAGTGTGTGCAAGTACTGTAGTGTGTACTTGTGCTTAACATGAAGGAATTGTACGAGTTGTTGAGATAGCCACAGGCAGGAATGATTTCCTGTATTGTACCATCAGACTGCACAATTACTATTCAACATAAAGTTATAATCAGTCTTATTTGTGTACTTAATGAACAATTGCTGTCAGCGCTAATGTGGTAATAAATATGTTTTGGTTCCTATGAGAGTCTCAAACGAAAGACCACCTCAGAGTTCACCATTCAAAAGCTTTTTATGTAAACAAGTTGTAGCAAAATGGTAAAATGGTAAATGGCCTGTATTTATATAGTGCTTTACTAGTCCCTAAGGACCCCAAAGCGCTTTACATATCCAGTCATCCACCCATTCACGCACACATTCATACACTGGTGATGGCAAGCTACATTGTAGCCACAGCCACCCTGGGGCGCACTGACAGAGGCGAGGCTGCCGGACACTGGCGCCACCGGGCCCTCTGACCACCACCAGTAGGCAACGGGTGAAGTGTCTTGCCCAAGGACACAACGACCGAGACTGTCCAAGCCGGGGCTCGAACCGGCAACCTTCCGATTACAAGGCGACCTCCCAAAACTGTGAAGATGTTCAGCTTCAAGTAGAAGTAACTTGATAGGAGTCTGATGCAGCTGGAGGATAGCGAACAGTAAACACTGAAGCTAATGTCAAAGAAGATGTTTCCTCTGATCCACTCATGCATGTAAAAGCCATTTGAACCCATGGCAGACTTAGCTGCTAACAATGAAAAGCATGTAATGTGACATTATTAGAGAATGTTAATGTACTGAGTTGCTACTGCTAAAAAGTACTTAATTAGTCCCATTTATATAAATATTGTATGTAATTCTAAACATACTAAATGTGGGTGGGGTTTTTTATATCATTTATATTGACAAGATATAAACAAAGAAAAAAAGGATCCTTACCAGTCAGATTTACTGGCAATGATATTTGGACTCCAATAATTTCCTTCTTAATCTCTATCTGGGTGTTTATCAGCCAGATACTCTACTTTGTTAAATGTTAGTTTTTAAAATTTCCTGCTGTTTAGTTTTTGAGGTAATAATCACTGTACATAATCTGTTTTTCTCCCCTTGGGGAGGGAGTATGTAACAAGTTCCATTTGTCTGTTTGACTGTGTTTTTGTTTGCAGTCTAGCGACCAGAGCTTTCAAAATATCATTTAAATTTTTTTTCTGACAGTAGATAACCAATAACAGCTTAAGTTGATTTAATTTTGGTGAAAATTGGGTCAAGATCACACCATAGGCCCACAGTCCTTCATGGATTGTCTTCAAACTTCATAACAATATACTATCAAGAAACCATGTTAACATCAAAAACATCATAAAACTGTGACATTCTGTGATGTTATTGTTACGACATGCTGACATCAGCCTGTTTTTATTACAGTATGATGACATCAGTCATTGTGATGTTGCAGGGCATTGTACTAAAAGAATAAAAAGTGTGTTATACAGATCTCTCCATACTCTTTTATGACATATTATACTTGATATGATTTTTAAAAATGTTTTTCAAGGTCAACTTTGACCTTGTGCTAAGAATAAAGTCAAGACCAAGTGCTTAGCCAACCTAAGAAGTCATCTTGCCCAAGGTCTACTATATTGTTGGGAGTTTGAAAAATAAAAGAAAAATGGAAAAAAAAAATGTGGGTAACATAAATTTTTAACTGATTTTTTTTAATTTGTTGGGTTTTTACTGATTTCGGTGTAAACCTGACCTTGAAACAATTTTCACCTAAATTAAATCAACTCGAGCGGTTGTTTGTGTCTACCATCACACAAACAAAACAATGATTACATACCTTCTCTAGTGGGTGGCTGTGTCCCCTAGGCTTTTGTCAAACTAGGCTTTTTGTTATCTGACTTGACAAAACCTAAAATGGCAGTCAAAGGTAACAGTTGATCCTGAATTTACCTGGATAAAACCAAATCCTGCTGGCTTTGTCAGATTGGCTTGGCTCCTGTTTGTTTTCTCTACGTTCTTCAGTTGTGTCTCTCTGCCTGGACCCTGGTTTTGGATTTTGCATACATGGCTTTGGGGTCCTTTCACCACTGTGCATATAGTGACAGTATACCACTACTGTGGTATATACAAGTGTAGAATTGTGATTTGGGATGGGGTTCAGCACACATACCGATGACTGATTTAAAGAGATAAATCATTGTTTGTACCCAGTGGCAGGTGAAATGTTGGAAAAAAAACCTTGTCAACATGCAAACTTTGCACAAATCTATTCTGATAAATTTCATCACACTAATGGAGATGGAAAGTTTGCAAATTTGGAGTGACAGAGCAGAGGTTGATGCAACCTGCAGCTGGGGAATCAATAAACCAGTGGCTGGTAATCATCTGTCAGCAATCTGTGCTTCTGAATATTTGCTCAACTTTTCCTCCAAGTCTACATATCTGCCAGAGATACTCCATCTGGCCCACATTGTCTGTGTCATGAGACACTTGGCTCAAAACACACACACACACACACACACACACACACACACACACACACACACACACACACACACACACACACACACACACACACACACACACATACACTTAACCACCCTATCTGTGGCTCAGATGTCAATATCCATCTTTGAGCTCTCCTTGATTTATACATATATGATTAATCAAGTATGAATTCCTCGCACATCCACAATGACACAGTGAACCAATTATTTTGCAGTTTACTAGTTAGAAAGGTTACCATGACCTCCAGACCTGATGACATATCAGTGTGTGAAATCAGCACACAGCTTTCACAGCTCCTCCATAAGGCAACCTCTGGCTCTAAGTGATGTGTTTGCGTGATAGAAGATTGATTGTTTTGCAAAGCAGCACAGCAGGACCAGAAACAACTACAGTATTTCCAGCAGTAAAATGATACTTGGCTTTATGACCATCTCCGTCCTTCTATTATATAATAATTTCAGGCCCCTGCACGGTATGTACCACCGGCAGATAGAGGAGGTGGCTGATATCCAGAAATCCTACCAGTGGCTGGACAAAGCTGGACTGAAAGACAGCACAGAGACACTAATCATGGCAGCACAAGAACAAGCTCTGAGCACAAGATCCATAGAGGCTGGGGTCTATCACACCAGGCAAGACCCCAGGTGCAGGCTGTGTAAAGATGCCCCAGAGACAATCCAGCACATAACAGCAGGGTGCAAGATGCTAGCAGGCAAGGCATACATGGAACGCCATAACCAAGTGGCCGGCATAGTGTACAGGAACATCTGTGCCGAGTATAACCTGGAAGTCCCGAGGTCAAAATGGGAGGTGGAGAATGACCGCGCTAAGATCCTGTGGGACTTCCAGATACAGACGGACAAAATGGTGGTGGCTAACCAACCGGACATAGTGGTGGTAGACAAACAGAAGAAGACGGCCGTAGTGATCGATGTAGCGGTTCCGAATGACAGCAATATCAGGAAGAAGGAACACGAGAAGCTGGAGAAATACCAAGGGCTCAGAGAAGAGCTCGAGAGGATGTGGAGGGTGAAGGTAACGGTGGTCCCCGTGGTAATCGGAGCACTAGGTGCGGTGACTCCCAAGCTAGGCGAGTGGCTCCAGCAGATCCCGGGAACAACATCGGAGATCTCTGTCCAGAAGAGCGCAGTCCTGGGAACAGCTAAGATACTGCGCAGGACCCTCAAGCTCCCAGGCCTCTGGTAGAGGACCCGAGCTTGAAGGATAAACCGCCCGCAGGGGCGTGCTGGGTGTTATATACATATATATACCTTTTTGTAACCTTTTTGTTACATATATACTTCGTTTCCATGTAAAGAGTTTTCATAGATTTCATAATTCCGGTTGGACCTTTTAGCTTGGTAATAATGTAGTAAATGGTAAATGGTAAATGGCCTGTATTTGAATATCGCTTTTACTAGTCCCCTCTAGGGACCACAAAGCGCTTTACACACCCAGTCATCCACCCATTCACACACACATTCACACACTGGTGGAGGCAAGCTACAGTTGTAGCCACAGCTGCCCTGGGGCAGACTGACAGAAGCGAGGCTGCCATATTGCGCCATCGGCCCTTCTGGCCAACACCAGTAGGCGGTAGGTGAAGTGTCTTGCCCAAGGACACAACGGCCGAGACTGTCCGAGCCGGGGCTCGAACCGGCAACCTTCCGATTACAAGGCGAACTCCCAACTCTTGAGCCACGATGGTAACAGTGGGTTATTACCATTTAATAACCAATCTAATATCTAATCTAATATCTAATATCCAAGTACTAACCAAGTAATTATCTTGTCAACAGTGGTTATAAGTAATATTTTCAGAGTGTGTTGAATGTTAAAGCAACAACATGAGGTTAGTACTACAAGTCAGTATGTATATTACCTTTTTTTTGTCTATAGGCATACATTTGTTTCCACATTATTAACTCGAATTTCTGGTCTGTTGAGTATCCGGTTAGATTTTAGTGTAACATTACTCAACTATTCTTGATACAAGATAATTACATTGCTACTAATTGGCTATTACTGTCATCAAGAGGCAATAACTTACTATTTTTATATTCATTCTTTCTTATATTTTTTTGTGTTACCCCAAAATGACTGGGTTAAGGCCATTACACACTGAATGTGTTGCGTAAAAAAGACACATTTTATGGATGCAAACTTGACATGTACAGTAACCTTTTTGTAATGTTTTTGCAAAAATTCATCCTCACTGAAATGACACGATGATGAGCTGGTCTTGATCTCCGTAATGAGAGAAGAAAGAAACACAACTTCTGGGTTCATCCAATTCTCCGCAGAAGGCAGCAGCAGGGAGAATTTCATGGTTTTATCCAGGTGTGGAAGTTGCATCACAGCCGCTCTTGTACATATTTCAGGATGTCAGTGGGGAAGTTTGAACTCTTGTTAGCAGAGTTGGAACTGCTGGAGTTGGAATGAGGAGGTAGAGAAAGCATTATTCAGAGAGCCAAGTGAGCTGGAGTAGTGTTCAGCTGTGTGTTTGGGGTAAAATGGTATTTATTTTACTATTACAATGTCATTGCATATTCAGTACAAGTTCATGAGTTGAGCTGCATTGCCAAAAGAAGTGATCTGATTGATAAAATCTATTCATTCGGATCCGAAACGTCGGAAAAATCATGGTGTGTTAAGAATAGGTGAGTCCAAAAAGTATTTTTTTAAACACAAAATATCCACACGGCTTTTACGTACCTGGTATGAAAGGGCTTTTAGAATGGAAAGTGGTACTGTACCATAATTATTACAATTTTTAAACCAGGCTTTGGTGTGTGGTCCTTTATAAACAACCATTATACTTGACTGACTCCTCAGGAATGATGCGTGTAGAAATTTCAGTAATACAGTTTTTAATTAAACATCATATAATTAATCTAACTGCTGCCCCAAGAAGAGTCATTGTTATTTTAGTGGATATTACAAAATATACGTTTGGTGCATCACAAAGGAGCAAGCATGAGTCTTGAGTAATCAAGATGTGAACCATGTACATTGTTTTCATTCCATTAGCGCATATAGGGGGCCAACGGGAGGCCAGCCAAAAGAAAGGACTGGACTTAAAGAAAAATAGGTTGTCTGGCTATGTCTAAAGACATAGCAAGATGTGGTAATGATTATTACATGTGGATAATGGCACACGCTTATGAACAGTCTCCCATCCTATGTTTAATTAAAGACACAAAAGAAGACACAAGAGCATCTTTATACTTCAAAAATACATTTGTTTCTCTTCAAAACTACAGAAATTAGTTCCAACTTGTTCAAAAAAATCTGAATAATGAAGGATGAAAGCTTTCCCTGGTTTATCAAAGCCTTTCTATACTCCCAGGCTGTGGTAGTGACGGCAGACATTATGGCATTTCTCTTCATGTTTACACTGAAACATGTTTGGACATCTGCAGGAGGTTGGAATTACAACATCAGACTCAAACGGGGCTCTTATCTTCGTATCAGCACATTTAGGAAATATCAAAACATCACAGTATCTCAGATCTCACCTGGTCCTACCACCCAGTACTGTTAACACACCCAAAGTCCCTGAAAGTAGCCTGCACTGTTTCGCTCTGGGTGACAGCTCAACCAAACCCAGGTGCCAGTGAAACCTAGCTAAGTTTGTTCTGCGCAGTGACATTACAAAGGGTGAAGAATAATATGCAAGAGATGTGGGTGTCTGCTTTTTCTCTGGCTGCATTTTTGGAGTCATGCATCTTGCAGATAACTGGTGGGGATGTGAATGTGTGATGATTAAAGAGCAGGGTGCTATCTGCTTAGGATGTGTGTGGCTGTGTCAGGAAGGCCAGCTTACTGTATATCTTGTTTTCATTTTTGCCTTTATTATATAGTCACAACTAGAGAAAGGGAAGCACAATACTACAGGAAATGTGGGTAAAGACAGCAGGGGATCACAAAGTAAAGGTCCCATCATAAATCAAATCAATGACTCACTCCTGCTGGCATTTAAGCTCACGTAGTAATCACCGTAGCCTTTCAGCTACACACCCCGTGTCTTGTTTTTTAACCTGAAAAATTAAGCAAAAGGAAGAAGAAGAGGAAGTATGTCTCTCCAAAAGATTAGGGAAAAGGGTTTTAGGCCCGTTCTGTAACACTGCAGCAAGTATACTCTGAATTCCTCGGCCTATCCTGATGGCTAAGCCCAGCAATTCATCTGCTTGTGTGTAGTGACCTCATTCTTTTGGTCACTACACAGAGCTCATGAGCATAGGTGAGTGTTGGAATGCAGAAAGATTAAACCAGAAGCTTTACCTTCTCTCTCCACAGCAGTCTCATACTACACAATACCAACATAGCTGAATACTCTCATTATAGGGAACGACTCTCCTCCAACCAAGAGGAAGCAATCCACCATTTTTCAGCAGAGGACCATGACCTCAGACTTGGAGGAGTTGACTCACACTCAGCTGCAAACAGACCCAGCATGTGCTGAACATCACGTTCTGATAGCCAACAAAAGGAAGGGATCCAGTCCTGAGATTCCCTAAACAGACACCCTGGATCCAGTGGATATGCTTTGATAAAGTCCAGCCCCTTTTCCGAACTTTGATCCCAGAATCATTCCCATTCCAACTGTAGCTACAACTAAATACACTACTTTTGGTTCCTTTGCCGCTGGAGAGGTGCCTTTCCTAAAAATCAAACTGTGCCTTGAGTGGACAGATACTGAACTTAAGTGGTGGGCATATGGAACCCTGTTATTCATTCAGGCTGTGTCCAGCCAAACCCATGGCTAATGGCCCAAACAGCAAATGCTCACCAACCAGAGTTTTACCCATTAAAAATAACATTTAGAAAGTTTAATAGCCATCTAATTTAATTATTTCTTTAAACATTATGTTGTCAAGTGGCGCAAAGGGAAGAAACTATATTTTTCACGTCAATTCGTGGAAGTGTTAAAAAGCCCATGGAGCCTTAAGTAAGCAATTTTTAAAAGGGTTGAAAATACACAGCTGGAAATATGCAGCAGCAAAATTACTGTCTGCTCTCTTTTGCCCACAGAAGTTCTCGCACATTGGGTAACATCTTGGCTGTGCCATGGGTCCACACCTCATTGAGATTTTATGCTACTGAAGCTCTTTGTGTTTTGATTCTCAGCTGGTTTTGTTGTGGCTGTTATTTATCCAGACTTTGTGCAAATTACATACATTTTTGTTGTTTATGTGATATGTTATCACTAGTAAGCAATAAGCAATAACCAAAGCCTATTTCTGTGGAACCTCCTTCTCTCTTGTCTCTTGTATGTGTTCAGTTTTTCTCAACAGAATAAGGGAAAGAAGCGAACAAAGGAGAAAGTAAAAAGCGAATTGCTGTTCAATGCACATTGACTTTTAGCCCTACTGGGGGCGCTGACAGCTTGCAGAGCGACCAAAAACCGCCTCTGTGCTTCTGCGCCACCAGAATACAAAATAACCGGCATGAATGAATCCACTTTAAAGCTCAGAGTGTGAATATATGGTCCACGTGAAAGTGGATGTGATTTTTCGAGCCTATGCATGTGTGTTGAGGTGTAGGACATATGCCTAAGCAAACACACACCACACACACAGCCCACCGCAGTTGATAGCTCCTGCTCGGTGGAAACGTATCAGTTTCAAGATTGAGAAATTATTTGATTATAAAATAGCGTTGACTGTGTGTTCTTCTGCAACTCATGCCAGCTCCTGGATTCATATGCCAGCAGGCCGAGCCCAGCAATTTGTGTGGGAGTCAACGTGTGTGTGTTTTTGTGTGTATCCGCCTGTGTGTTAGAGTCAGGAAATAGAAAAAGGGAGTGAGGCTGAGATTGAAAAATTGCTAATGCATGCATTTACATAAACACCAGAGCTCCATCACTGATGTACGTGTTTGTACGTGTGTGTTTGTGTGCATGTGTTTTTGCGTGTGCATTTCTGAGAGGACTCTGAGTTGATCAAAGCTTCTGACACCCCAGGCAGTGTCCTCCTGAGGGAGCCAGCTGTCAGATCTGGGATCAGAGATCAGCCGCTTCTGTCCTCCCTTCTCTTCACTCTCTGTGGGGTCTGTCACAGCAAGTTAGCACTTCGCCAGAGGCACTAATCAACAATCAGATTAAGCTCTCTTGAAATGATAGCTGGGACGGCTGGCAGCCAGGACGGACATGTCCAAAGGAGCCAAAGGAGTCCTATTGAATCTCAACCTTGAACCTCAGATGCTGGAAAACAAGTTGTGTTAAGCATCCTGAGACAGCGTCTTTTCGGGGTCTAAATGCTTCTTCGGTTTCAAAAAACAAACAAACAAAGAAGCACTAACTAGAGCTTACTATTAATTCTTTAAAGTGATTGGTGTATTTGTTCTACCAGGTTTTTCAATCAAGCATAATGGCTGTGATTTCGTGAAAAGAGGATTTACAAAACTGAGAAAGGTAAATTGAACAGTTATCAATAAACTGGCTCTCTTTAAGATGGAATCCAGTGTTCTGGATGAGGTGTTTCTAAAAAAAAACAAAAAAACAGAAGAAAACATGCTGAGCTTTTCTAATTTTAGACATACAGAAATGACAAAACTAAATGTCAGTTAGCTTTTGGAGACCAAGTGAAGCATAGAGTACATAAATAATGAATAATAATGAATAATTTCTTGAATAATCAGGCCTTATCTTATCTTAATGACCTTATAGTACCGTATTACTACAATAGAGCTCTTTGCTCTCAGACTGCAGGTTTACTTGTATTTAAAAGCAGAATGGGAGGCAGAGCCTTCAGTTTTCAGGGCCCTCTTCTGTGGAACCATCTTCCAGTTTGGATTCAAGAGGCAGACACCTTGTCTACTGTTAAGATTAGGCTTAAAACTTTCCTTTTTTGATAAAACATAAAGTTAGGGCTGGATTAGGTGACCCTGGATCCTCCTATAGTTACTTTGTAAATGGTAAATGGCCTGTATTTATATAGCGCTTTACTAGTCCCTAAGGACCCCAAAGCGCTTTACAATTGTAATAGGTCTATGCTGCTGTGGAATTCCCATGATGCATTTTTCTTCTTCTCTCACTTTTTTCACTCACTATATCTTTACACAATACTCTACATTGAATGATTAGATATTATTTATCTCTGGATCTCTTCCACAACATGTCTGTTCTTCTTGAAAATGTCTTCATCCACTAAACACAGCAGGTGAGGGTTCAATTATCATCCATATTATCCAATTATCAGGGGCGATCGTAGCTCAAGAGTTGGGAGTTTGTCTTGTAATCGGAAGGTTGCTGGTTCGAGCCCTGGCTTGGACAGTCTCGGTCGTTGTGTCCTTGTTGCCTACTGATGGTGGTCAGAGGGCCCGGTGGCGCCAGTGTCCGGCAGCCTCGCCTCTGTCAGTGCGCCCCAGGGTGGCTGGGGCTACAATGTAGCTTGCCATCACCAGTGTGTGAATGTGTGTGTGAATGGGTGGATGACTGGATGTGTAAAGCGCTTGGGGGTCCTTAGGGACTAGAAAAGCGCTATACAAATACAGGCCATTTACCATCCACTTTCACTAATCAAATACAGGGATGTGGGAGGCTGAGCCTGTCCCTGGTGCTGTCATAAGGTAGAGAGGCTTTACAGTCTGGGCAGGTGAACAATCTATTGAAGGGCTAACACGGGGAGACATTCACACCTTTAGAATTGCCAGTTAAGCTAACATCCAGAATGGAAACATTCTGTGGGAGGAATCCAGGGTACCTGGAGAGAACCCATGCTGGCACAAGGATAACAACAAGGACACACTAAGACCCACTTTAGTGTGTCAGTTTAGCAGATGGACCCAAGGACAATGAGCTCTCACTTCACCAATCTTGCAGCACCAAAACTAATTAATATTGATTATGTGAAATTTGGTATTATTTTAATGTTTTTCTATTTAAAAGCATTAAAGCTGCTGCTAATGGAAGTATTCCCTACTTCCTAAATTTCTCAGAGTAGCTATTTATTCTATTCTTCTAATTTTCAGACTGTGATGTCTAAATCTGGTGCGTCAAATCTTTTTTTATACCGCAACATAACAAATTGGTATTGTTTGAAAGTAACTTTGTTTTTGTTTTACAAAATCCTCATTTTATTTCAACACTGTGTGTGAAAGTTTGAATTTTAAGTTTTTTTTCTGTGTTATGATATGTTTGACTAACTTGGTTGTGCATTTTAAAACTTCTCATATTGTCTGGCTGCTCACATTTCTCCCTTTTGGAGATGTTTTCCAATCTCAGCAATTAACTTAGGGACCACGAAGTTGTTATTAAAGGTACAAAGGCAACAATTCCCCCTCAAATTAAAAAAAAAGAAGAAGAAGAAAACACACACACACAAGCACACATATAAATATCCTTTAATACCCGTTTAGTCCTCCGTGACCTTGAGAATGTGGTGCAAAGACTGTGAGAAACTGTGCGCTGTTGCTTTGAAGACGATGGCTCAGGAAGAAAATGCTTAGGCCGCCTGACAATTGGCACAGAAAACTTAATATAAGCAGGATGATGCATTACAAATCTGCCATATAAAACACTACACCGGTGGTAAAATTGCTTCACCCAATTGCATTGGCCGTTGACTGCATATGTGTGTAATGGTAGGTCGGGAGTGTATGCTGCCCTGTCTGCGTGCCAGGGCTCCGGTCAGCCCACCCATCGCAGATGTGTTGCCAACTCTCACTTGGCAGGCACTTTGAAACCTTTCTTTACCTCTGCAGTGGTCAACACTGTCAACATCTCCATCAGACCACATGTATACGCAGAGCCTCTGAATCAGTGTGACTGGAGCGTCTGTCTATGCATGTGCCTTTTTTAATGATGTGTGCTGCAGGTTTGTGCAAACCGCGTGTGTGTGCGCAGCTGCTGCTGACATGTATTTGTGCCTTTTTTTTCCCCTCAGCTTAAAGGGTCAGTGCACCCAAACTGAAAGAAATGCACCCACGGGAGTTTGACCAGTAGATTGTTTTGATTTTATGTTAAAAACTTTGTGAGTTTGTATCACAAACACAGCATTAACAAATTTATGCTAAAACATTCAGCAGCAGCAGCATCTCTTCCCAGAAATTGTGTTTCCATTACTCCCAATATGCCACAAACCTCACTGTCAACAGTTTTCATTGGGACTATTTCTTTGGGAGAACTTAAATCCAATAAAAACTGTCTACAGTAAAGTCTTTGGAGTAGTAACTGAGCTATTTACACACATCTTTTTTATATATTAATTCCAATGCAAACTCACGCTGTCCCTCCAATCATTGTTCACACACATATTTTTTTCTTTTTTAAATTTAGACCAAAAATTTTAGGAAGATTTTTGGGGAAGTGGCTCAAGTTTGGTTGGAGTTATAAATGGAGAGGCGCAGTAATGCTTTGCTCTTCACTGCTAACAAGGCATAAAGCAGAGATTAATCTAGACCGAATCAAAAAATGTGTACTAGGTATACCTCAGTCTCAGCTTCACCACAGCTTTAATGAATAAATACTAGCAGGTGACAGTACTGACCCACACAAACTGACTTTTTTTTCTCCCTAATGTCACATACTGAGATTGCCGTTCCTTGCCTGAACCTATACATTCATTTTTATGCTGTTGTTTAACCGAGTCGTGCTGTGGGATTGTGACCGTAGCAGTAACTTCTTTTCATCCCTGCCCTTTTGCACCTTGCTCTGAAAGCTTCTCAGAGTCTTCGCTCAAGGAAGCTTGAAGCTCAATCCCCCTCCTCCACACACACAAACACACACACGCTGAAACTTTCCCTATATCTGCCCTCCCTTCTTCCATCCCTCTCTCTCTCTTTACTCCCTCCTCTCAGCTCAAAACTATAAGAGCCAGACAGGAGTGCACACACATACAATCCTCCTGCTCACACACACACACCCTCACTGCACATGCTTTGAGTGGAACAGATTCACAGTGCTGCACTGGAGTGAGACAACGGTGTATGATTGAGAGAGAGTTTATTCTCACCCCGCGTCAGCTCAAGGAAACCACCAGTGTGCAGAGGTTCATGAACGGATGACCTCAACAGAGGACCTTTTTTATCAGACCATGGAAGCCAAGAATTGGAGCTAAAAGAAAAGAAGAGTTTTTTTACTTGTTTGTTTGTTTTTTTAAACAAAAAACACCTTTTTGGCTGAAGTGGAAATTAGAGTTTTGTCTGTGGGATTACTGGGAACTTCATTCATGAGCTCTTGTCATGTTGGTATCCTGCATGATTGTTTCTTGTTGACAGGAGCCATCTCTGTGTTTTGGATTTCCCACGGATCACAGTTTATATTCTGAACACAGTGTGTGAATGAAGGGCGCGGGAGCAGGAAACATGTCAAGCGGACGATTCAGTCACCTGTTGAGGGGTGTCTGGTTTCTGTGGCAAGGTGAGTTCAAGCACTGACTTCGGCGTAGTTAATTGGTGTAGATTTTGATTCTTGAAAAATGTTGAAGAGAAATGTTATTTTACAGTAGGCTTAAACTCACAAAGACCACGAGTCATGTAAAATTTACATTTTACACTTCAGCAGGTAATCCGGAGCTACAGATACCCCCTTGTAATCAAATGTTTCACTAGGAAAAGAATAAGAGACAGTAAATGCTTACTCTTATAAGAACTAGAGCTAGAACTTTAGATTGGAGAACGAACACATGGTCAGACAAAAAAAACAGAGATTAAAGCTGACATCTTCATAATTATAAGGAAGTCATTATGCTATTTGTCACAATTCAAATGAAAGCTCAACATGTGGATCACCACTTTGAAAAATTAAACACAAATTATGCTGATGTTAGACTTATGAATAGCCCGTCTGTGTTCCCCATCTCCCCCTGTGAGCGTCTTCAAAGCGTTTGTGGCCACTGGAGGAGTCTTCAAAAAGGGGCTCAAGCTGGTGCCTTTAAACAATGGCTCCCTAGGAGCAGAGAAGCGTGGCCCTGGAACTAATGTTGCCATTATGTTAATGGTTAGAATAACAGCAGACAGCCATTACTGACCCTACCTCAAGCTGCTGTGCCGAGCTGATGATCTGTCCGCTTGGCCTCGATCATGGAAGCAAAGCATTTTGGCCATCAGGGCTGGTTAGGGTGATGGGTGGCTGGAGGCAGACAGGAGGAGGCATCTGTCTGGTGCCAGCCTTACTTTCCCCTCCCTTCAGAACCATCTCCTGCTCAATGCTTCAGTAGTAGACTGGTATCTTTGAGCTTTTCGCTTCTTCCCCACTCAAGTTTGTCAGTGGGAGACCGGCAAGGTTGAGTCGTCAGCTCCACACAGGACAGTTCAAACTGTGCAGAAAGCCGCTTAGAGAAGCTTTAAAGAGGAATTTGTTTGGATTATGTATTTATAACTTTTGGCAGATGTTTTATTATTTCAGATTTGTGCTCCTTTCCTATACTAAGTAACAGCTCAGTTCTAAAAGTTAATCTTTTGAAAAACTTGTCATTTACCCACACTTTGTTGGGAGATTTTCTCCACCTTTGAACGTGTAAAAGGAAAGGTGACCAAGTATAACTGGATTTAAAAAACTCCTTCAGCACACATCCAGCTTGAACTGGATAATAAAATGTCTGATCCAACCCCTAATCATTTTTGTTTAAGCTACATCTTGGCTGTAGCAGGTTCCACCTCTCTCCAAGTACATGAAACAGCCACCAACCAGATCTCCAGAACCATCTCAAGCCAGGCTTTTGAATTAAGATGAAAGAATTAAAATTTCAGTTCCAAAAACATCAACGGACCATCAACTTCCCTGTCCACTATCTAAATCTTAAGTACCTTGGCTGTCCACCAAAAAAAAAAGACCACAATGAATGAAGGTGCTCGTATAACAAAGAATCCTCCTCGTTGTCAGACAGCTCAAAATCCAGCGTTGGGCTTCAATGTGCTGCTGGCTTTCAGAGACTTTTGAAAAACATCGTTGAAGAGTAAGTGGATGTGTTGGCTTGAGGAGACAGCTGTTTTACGCAGTACGACATTATGTGTGTGTGTGTGTGAGTTGTTGCTTTGTGAATAGGAGCCAGAGTTTGCTAACCACAGTGGAACTGGCAGCAGCATCCATTGGGCAAACCCCTGTTGATCCCTTGTCTAAATAAACGAGGCCGTTGGATTAAGCAGCTTACACTGTGATGAAAAGACAACAGTAGTTGTCCTTGTGCTGCCCTGGGGACAGAAGGATACTCCTGGCCTGGAAGGCTGTGATGAGATGCTGGGGTTAAAGCCAAAAGAAGAAACGGGGACCCAGGGTTAGAATAACACACTGGACCTCATGTTCTTAGGAAAACCTCTAAATCAGTCTGACCTTCGTCTGACTTTAGTGACAAGGGTGGAAGGAAAGGAAAGGGATATTCCTGCAAAACAGCCCTGGCTGAGAAAAATCTACTTTGCATGCTGTTGTGCGGAGACAGAGCAGGGCAGCAGTACATTATCTATGCCGTAAAGACTATAATTATAAATTCAGTAATTACAGTTTTGAATGCTAGTGCCTTAACAATGAGGGCATTGACTGTGTACCAAGTTGATCAAGCTTAACGTGTGTCAATAAAACTGTCAGAATCTAAATCAATAAAGAAAGGACTAAGTTTAGAAAAGCATACCATACCATCAGCATGCGTTCAGAAGTATTGTCAACATAGATTATTTTTAGTTGCCAAATCAAGGTTTGTGTCAGCCTGCATGAGAGTCCTCTCTCACGCCTTTAAATTTTTTCTTAGACAGCCCAGAATCACACAGCATAAATGTGCTGAAGGGATAATGATAACTTAGGCTGCTTTATAATAAATGTGTTAGCTCATCGAGGGAACAGGAGGTTTGGCTGAAGGGTTAGCTTCTACCAAATGAGAACTGCAGGTCCAGGTAACGCAGAAGATGTTTAATGTGTATTCTGTGTTTTTAGCAACAGGCACTGGGCACCAACATCTTCTATCTGTATTCAGCAGAACGGATTATTGAATAAAGTCCTCAAAGCATTATATGGAGGGATATATGAGTATCAATAGTCATTCACTGGTGTAGAACCAGAAGACAATAAATCCTTTATGGTTTAAAACAAACAGTAAATAGTAAATAGTAAAAAAAAAAAAAAAGAGCACTTTTTTAAAAGAAAAAAGTAGAACAACTGTTGTGCGGCCTGTTGTATTGAAATATTTACACCCCATGTTTGCGTACTCTTACCTTTTTGGATAAGATAAATAAAATTATTGTTTCTGCTGAACAGTGAAAATCTGTTGAAATAGTGGATCTTTTAAGAGTAAAAAGTTATTATGCAGGTGGTTGCATCGTCTAGATTAATTCAATTATTTAGATTAGAAGAGGAGCCGTGAGAAAAAATAAAACCACAAGCAGGAATATCAATCTTCACTGCGCATTGTGCACTATATGTGGATATCCTGCAAAACATTGTGCAGCCAGCACACACCCCTTCATTATCAGGTGCTGCAAGCCAAAACGCTTAGGAATCATTGGCTATTAACACCTATCCAAAATCTGGATGGCAGCTGAGTGAGTCAGGAAGCCTGAAAAAGCAGCTGTGAACTGTGAATAATGTGCAGCAGTCACCTAAATATGTGGAATGATGAGCTTCTGTAGCATTTAATGTTGCTTTTGAGAGAACGTGCACACATGCACCTCACTAATCTTGTCATTCTGGAGCACGAAGATGCCTCACCCCTCCAAACTCCACCCCTTACTGTCATGAACTTCGTTCACTTCATAAACCATTGACAGACACACGGAGAAAGAGAAGAAAATAAACAAAGACAGATGAAAGAAAGGAGAAATCTGAAATCCATCCAGGACAAATGAGGCGTAAATATCATGGCTTTTTCATCAGGGGGCGAGAAAAGTAATCAGGCGGAGAGGAAGGAGGGCCAGGAGGGTACAGGCACTTCAGGGACAGTTTAGGGAGTTTGATCCACAGCACAAAGAGTGATCAGAGCACAGAAAGAGGGTAAGGATGTAGTTAAAAGAAGAAGAAGAAGAAGAAGAAGAAGAAGAAGAAGAAGAAGAAGAAGTTGGAAGATTTATTTAAAATACTGGGGGGATTGGTCCAACACTGCCTTCATGTCAACACATTATTTGGATATTTTTCCCTCACCTAGGCTGCCTCCATTTTGGCAGCTTTAGAGATTCTCTGTTAAATATTTTCAGAAGTAGCTGTGAAGAAGACACAGACATCTCTCTCCGTGATGGACCAGCTGTGCGGTCAACTTCAACGTCATGCACTTGATTCCCCGCAAGCCCTGAATTAAAAGTGCCAGGATCTGGTTCTTGTTTTTACAGGATAGCTCCAAATAAAGACGTACATAAAGCCTTATTTTTAACGTGGCTCTGTGGATGAGACGTGAGAGAGGAGAGCGAGCGCTGCCAGACCGTAATCACAAATGCAAACAAACAAACAGAGGGCAACCCGGAGGTCTCATATAAATGGTAACCCTTCTGCAGTCTACTGTGCATCAATGTGTGCAGTGTGTTTTTTGTGAAAGTGTACGTATGTGCGTGTGTAGGGGGGAACTGAAGGAATATATGAGCTCAAAGACAGGTAGATTACTTTGGCTGGTCATCAGTCAGATGAGGCGAACGCCAGTGTTAGTGGGGATGACAGACTGACCGTCCAGACCACACGCAGCTCACAGGCTGCGGCACTGACCTCTGGTGGAAGAATTGTAAATCTACACGATTTAGAGGAATGATTTTTGCTTGTGGATTCAGCAGTGTTTTGTAAGGCTTGATGGCAATTAAAAGAGCCGGAGTGCATCAAGGGGTAGAGTAGGAAGGTGGCTTTAATCCTGTCATTCCAGAATTTGTCACATTCTTCTCAATAAGGGAACAGCTTTGAAGGCAATTGTTGGATTCATCTATTGGATAATAAAACAAAACGACCTGTTGTTTTTTTTGACACTCCAGAATGTGAAGATTAATATAAGAAATTAGCATAGAGCAGCAAACGTCCCCTACAGAAGAACTTTTCTCCTGGTCTTGGCTTTAAAATAATTATGAACACAATAAAGATTCTGGATGCTATCCCAGCCATTATAGGGCAAGAGGCAGGGACTAGCACAGAGAGACAGACACCTACTGAAACCTATGGGCACTTTAGAATCATCAGTTAACCTAATCCCACTAATTATATTTCTTTGGACTGTGGGAGGAAACCAGACTACCCAGACAGAACCCAGAACACCCTGCAAAGAGAGGGGTCAGATGGTGGAGCTGAACTCAGGACCTTTTTCCTATGAGCCAACAGTGCTAACCACTGCAGCATGCTGCCTTTCTGCCTTCCCATAAGATGAGCGGAAGAAAATGGATGAATGTAAATAAAAATGCAGAAACAGTGAGTCGCTGAATGTAGAAACCTGTAAGCTTACTTTTCTGATAAGTGATTTCTCTTTAATGCTTATTAGTATTTTTCTATCAAGTCATAAGGCTGCATGAAACCCACATTGTATGTAGTCAGTAACATATTCTTTCTGGATATTGTTGAATACTGTAAATTCTGATGTCTTTGAGGAAACTAGACTTTGGCTTTAGGAATTATAATGTTCCTGCAGCATTTCTGTAAAAAATGTGACAAAGAAGATTTTTGTCGCGGTTAAAGAAAGAGAAGAGGCTGATTTGGGGGGTTAAGGTGAGGACCTGGAGTTATATTTCAAAGTAATTAACTGTTTAATGAGATTAGAAAAAGAAACACTAAAATAACAGTCTAATGTCATCCAAGAAGTATACAATTATTAAATATTCTGATCAACACAGTAGTGTAAAATTGTTGAAGATTATAGAAAGCATACTATTATGAATACCTTAATGCTGGTAAATCTAGTTCTTTAGCGCATGGTCACTGTACATTACTCTAAATGCTATTACACGTTCTGTAAAGATAATTTCTACCTTTTAAAAAGTATTTAATAAATTCAGCTACTTCCACAAGCATCAAATCCATCTTTAAGCTTAAATGTAACTTTCAAGTCTCAGTCTTACATAAAGTTTTACTGGTATATGTAATGAAATCTGTTTTAAAAGATGCACTGACCACTATGCTGTGACAGGCCATATGAGTGGGAAGTTTTAGGGCCCGCTGTGGAAAAATAAATCAGTAGGAACCATTGCAGGGTAAAACTAATGCAATGTGACTGCCTGTGTAGGAAGTGAATCAAGTAAAATAGTCCCCCATCTCCTCCAAATGGAGACTGGGATTGGATATTATCATATGTATTACACCATCACCTCACTTGTGGTTGGAATAGGGCTCTTTTGTAGAAGAATACTTAAAACCCCACGATGAGCAATTTTGTTTTACTAAGCTCTGCTTTTATGAGCACTCTTTTAGTAAATGCAACCATATGCCCAACTGGAAGGAGATCCAAGAGAGGGAAAGGGACTGAATGACAAGTGACCTCAAGAAACACTCTATAGAAATGCTTTGGCAAGAACAGAAAGTCCAATATACCAGTCCAAATGACTCCACATCACAGACTGGGACTCTTGTCTCTGTGTCCATTCATTGTGCTCTATGCCAGTAACCACTTAGGCAACATGTTGCATGGACAGATAACACAAAACAGACCAATTGGATGACTTGTAAGGAGCCGTGGAAATTAATTAATCCTGATTAGTATTTCTGCTCCGGGTTCTCCCAAAGGAGCCCAGCTGGGACTGACTGACCGGGTTTCTTCACCAGCTGCAGTGACAGGGAGCATAAACAAACACATCACCACATAGGGGAAATTGCAAACATGTTTCATTGCCTGTGACAGCAAAAAGAAGAATTAATCTTATCAACATACCGACAGACTGCTGAAAGGAGGAAAAATTTGCTTTGAGTTTGAGTCTGGCTTTGTGGTCGATGGATGTACAGGTCAGACTTTACGGTTGTGTGTTTGTTTATGTGTGTGAGCATCAGCTGGAAGGACGTTGGGAAACGACTGAGCAGCACACATGTCTGCGGCTGTGGTCAGTGTGTGTGGGAAGCATTCCAAGAGCAAAGGGAACAAAAAATATCCTCCATTTGACACTAACAAGGTTAATAAATGCAGATCCGTCAGCCTCCATCTTGGAGCCTTTTAAAGGAAAATCAACATCACACACTTTCCGTTCAAAAGTCCTTGAGCTTCATTTGCTGAGCCATGGGAAAACCGAGTGGTCTGTGGGTCCTCATAGCTGAAACTTGCACAACTTACTCCAAACTCAAATGTAGCCTCGACAGGTGATCTTCTCCCTGAAAAATGTGGTGTAAGCTTACTAAAAGTAGTAAAGGGAGAATGTGACAGTTATGGGAGTAAAAGGAATAATAGAGCAAGTAAAAAGGAAAGGGAGGAAAAACTAGGCGGAATACTTAAAAAGAAACTTAAAGCAAAAGTGCAACAATTTCTAATGTTTTCAGCAAAAGACTGTAGCACTTAAAAAGCACTTTCGTGGATAGAGCCTGATCTGCATGTAGCAGTTTTACAGTTTTACTGTTTACATTCAGTGCTGCCATCTTGGATAGCTAAATCAGGGTATGTTGATCTGTTCCCACTAATATTGCCATTTCCAACTTGAGGGGGTGTCTCACAAAAAATTCCTGACTGGTAAATCAAAATTTCTAACATATTCTAGAATGCGCCACTAGCTAGCAGTCATATACACTCATTGGCCGCTTCATCAGGAACAGCAGCTCGTTAACACAAATATCTAAACAGTTAATCACATGGCAGCAACTCAAGACATTTTGGCATGCAGACATGGTCTGGACATCCTGTTGAAGTTAGAACTGAGCAACAGAAAGGGGAAGAAAAGTGATTTTGAATAGTTGGAGCTATCTCTAACGTTCACAGAGAATGATCCAAAAAAGAGAAAATATCCAGTGAGCGGAGGTTCTCTGTGCGAAAATATCTTGTAGGAGTCAAAGGTCAAAGCAGAATGGCCAGACTCCTCCATGCAGACAGAAAGTCAAAAGTAACTCAAATAACTACAGGCTACAACCACGTTTTACAGAGAAGCATCTCTGAACATACAACATGTCAAACTCTGAAGCAGGTGGGCTACACCAGTCAGCTAAGAACAGAAAACTGGAGCTGCAATTCACACAGGCTCACTCAAATTGAAGACTGGAAAAATGCTGCCTGGTGTGATGAGTTTTGACTTCCGCTGGGACATTTGGAAGGCAGGATCTGATCTTGGCATATAACATGAAACGATGGATCTTTCCTGCTTTATATTAGCATTATAAACTGGTGGTACTGGTGTCATGGCGCGGGGACTGTTTTCTCCTCACACCTTGGGCCTCTTGGCACCAATTGATTAAATGCTACAGCCTACCTGAGCATTGTTACAGACCATATCTGTCCCTTCATGACCAGAGCACACCATTCTAATGGCTACTTCCAGCAGAAATCACACACACAGTGTCACAAAGTTAAGGCCATCACAAACTGGTTTGCTGAACATCACAGTGCAGAGTCTCAAGCCAATAGAGCTCCTTTGGGATGTGGTGGAAGAGGCGATTGACATTATGGATGACCAGCTGACATGTCTGTGGCAACTGTGCGATGCTATCATGTCAATATGAACCAAAATCTCTGAGGAATGTGCCCAGAAAATGACAGCATTAGATAGAAGGCTGATACCACACTCTAAGCAAAAACACAGTCATTCTGTCCACATGTGACAATATTCCCCTACCAACACACTTTCACAAGTTCATTGTGTAAAGGTTACATGAAATGGTAAAAGCCTAATGAGGATATTTCAAGTCAACAAATGAAAATGAATGCAACAGAAGATGGAGGCATCTGCGAGAACACATGTAGCTTTGCTTTTTGACATTTCTTTTGGGGGGATTTAAAGCTGAAGCCATAACTTTGACACACGCAAAAGTACGCACATTGCCCAGACAGACCCCAGAGGGCTTCCTCATGTTGCAACCATGAGGGTGCAATCAGAAAATCCTATCGCTTTGGTCTGGTTGGAAACCACACCAGAGCACTCGACCTTGTTGGCAACACACGCATTGAGGTGAAATTGCAGTTAAGATTAATGGCAGACACACTGCAGATGTGCAAATGTCAGATCAATAAAATGCTATAGAGTGAATACGGCGTTCCTTTGGATTAGCTGTCAGTGTTTGGGAAAACTCAAGAACAAGAACATTAATCATCATGAGTGTTTTTCTTAAAATCATATTATCAGCAGATGTGTTTGGCTCAGTTGGCCTGCTGCTGTTGCTGACCCACCCGTTTGCATTATTGCAATTTTTTGAGAAAAACAAAATATAACTATATATACAGTACAAAGACTACACACTCCCACACAAACACTTCCACTCACACCTCCTGTCTCAAAGCAAACTAAAAGCCTGTATGTTGCAGCTGCAGGCTGATTGAAGTGACAAGCCAAAATTTTAGCACTGATACAAAGGTCCTGTTTTACAGCCATGTATGGATAAATAGCAGTCTTTCTCCTCATTACATAGAAAATTCAACAAAAGTACAATCCCAAAAGAGTTTGGACTGAACTGCAGTGAATCTAGCTTGTTTGAAATGTGAATATAACCAATAGGCTCTTAGCATTTCCATTTATTTTCTAATGACGGAGGCTGAGAGTCTTCCCATGCCATGGAGCGAAGCATTTGTGTTGATCAGATGGGATAACTGACACACTGTTTTGATTTTTCTTTCCAGCTCTGTTGGTGGTAGGAACAGGGACAAAACTTTGGGAGGTGCCAACAGGTCCATTTGCATCCTCCTCCAACTTCAGTGAGAGCCTCCAGTGGGAGCCCCACTGTCAGTACCATAACATACAGGACAGAGTGAGAATCACAGCAGATATACCACCACAACTGGATGGTACTTGGGTATCAATAAGGTACAAATTCATATAGAGCAATGATAATGACCCTCCATCTTAAAAACAAAAGCCAAATCAAGACCTGTCCCAAATAATTCAATACTTCAGAGTCATCTCTGTCATACTTAAGAACTTGAAAGCTATCCATAAAAACAATTGCCTATATAATTTTTCTCCTTCTGCATTTAGATGCGAAGTTCGTCCTGGTCCAGAGTTTCTTACCCGCTCCTACACTTTCCATCCCAACCGTCACTTCCAGGCCCTGCAGCACTACTATACCGACAGCAGCTGCGAGGATCCTAGCTACTCCCTGATAGTCAGGGGAAAGATCCGTCTGCGCCAGGCCTCTTGGATCACTCGTGGGGCTACTGAAGCTGAGCATCACCTCAGCAAAGTGGCCATTGTGGTTCATAGCCTTGCAGCCAAACAGAGGTTGGCCTCCAGGCTCCCTTCAACATGCGTAGGTCTCAGCCTGGGTCGAGTGGTGCCAGGGAAGCTCTACGAGCTATACAACACCCGGGCAGGGAGGGGATGTCTGGAAGCACTGGGTTTCTCCATGATGGAGATGGGTTTAGTACGAGTAGAAACGCAATACCACAGCCATGGAAGGAAGGTCCAGGAGCTGTTCTTGGGGGATATCCACACTGACTGGACACAAAGAACTCAGTACAAACCTACTGGGTACCAGCAACCACTGCAGAATGCCATGGTAAGACAGTACGGTGATTTTTTATCAATAAGCACTGAAAGCAGTTTCTGTTCATTTCATTTCATTTATTTATTTATTTCACACTTGGTACAACAGTTTCCACAGTTAGTTCTTTCAGACAAACCAACCACACTTTCTATCAGTAAAGCACTGCAACCATGTGTGAAAAGGAGCAGGAAGAAGAAAATATTCTTGTTAAACCCTGCCCCCTATCTACAATCCAACTTATATTGCAAGTGGGCACCAAAAATTAAGGAACAAACTAACATTAACATTTATCTCCGGTCCTAAATCAAACCAAACAACAAATTTACAATCAGAACATACCACTCCACATAGTAACAAGGAGAAATGATAAGTAAATAAAATAAATGAGGCAAAAAAAAAATGGATCCTTTGTCAATTAACTCCAATTTCATTCACATTCTTCATATTGAGTTATCGTTTTAGACATGTAACACTTTTTAAAACAATGAAAATTTATACAATTCTTTAAATTATAATGAAGAGAGTTCCACAGTCGTATACCCCTAACCGTTGGACTCATTAATCTTTGTGTAGTCCTAGCTAGCTGATGCTTAAAATAAAATTTCCTTCTGCTGTCTTCTGCCCCCAAACACATTAAAAATACTCTTTGTAACTTAAAAGGCAAAATTATTTTTAGCCTTAAACATAATTAATAGTGTCCGTAGTTTCACTAAATCTCCTAATTTTAATAATTTCGATTTTATAAATAATTTATTTGTATGTTCTCTATATTTAACATTATGAATCATTTGTATCACTTTCTTCTGTAATAAGTTTAGAGGTTTTATAGTATTCTCATATGTATTCCCCCAAACTTCACCACAGTAACTAAAGTATGAGAAAAACAATGAAAAATATAAAATGCGCATTGTTTTGTAGTCTAATAAATCTCTTACATTTCCCAAAATATAAATGTTTTTAACCATCTTCTTTCTAATATATTCAATATGTGATTTCCACGTCAAATTTTCATGTACTATTACACCCAAAAAGCGAAAATCAGTAACTCTTTCAATCAATTCTCCATTAATGGACATAATGACTTCTTCCTCCTTTACACGATTGCCAAATATCATGAATTTCGTTTTTTGTCAGATTCAAAGATAATTTATTTACATCAAACCATTTTTTAAATCTTAACATCTCAGAAATCATAATTTCAACCAAATCTTTCAAATTCTCTCCAGAGCAATAAAAATATGTGTCATCTGCAAATAGAATAAAATTTAACCTTTTTGATACGTCACAGATATCATTAATATACAAATTAAAACGTTTAGGTCCCAAAATAGAACCTTGAGGAACGCCACATACAATCTTTAATCTTTCAGAGGTATTGCCGAGATAATGTACATATTGCGACCTATTTTCTAAATAACTCATTAACCAATTCAATGCCACTCCTCTCACACCATAATTATACAATTAAGAAATCAAAAAAGAATGTTGTAATGTGTCAAAAGCTTTTTTTTAAATTAACGAATACCCCAACTGTGTATTTATTATTATGGGTTGCAGATGAAATATCGTCAATGAAAGTCAACAATGCTAATGCCAATGATCTATTTTTAAGAAATCCAAATTGATTTTCATTTATTAGTTGATTTTTTTCAATAAAACTATCAAGTCTTTGCGCAAAAAGTTTTTCAAGCACTTTTGAAAACTGTGTTAAAACTATGCTTATCTCTTGATTTATATAAGGGTATCACTTTTGCCACTTTCATTCGATCAGGAAATACTCCTGATTGTAACAAGAGATTTAAAATATCTCTTATACTACACTATACTTTAATACTTATACAGTCTAAAGTCTTTTTAATTATAACCATGTCTATACCATCACAGTCAGTAGATTTTTTATTATTTTTTTGAAAATATTTTTATTGAAAAAAGAAAACAACAGTACTTGCAGTTACCGAAATACAATCAACCTTTCTTCATTTTCCTAAGTAAATAAACATATATATATATATATATATATATATATATATATATATATATGAAAAAAAACATATATATATAAAAACACAATGCCCCCCCCAGTCCCACACAGATCAACACAACCATCAAACATATTAGAGGAATATAACAGTAACAAAAGTAGATTTAAACAGGCAATACCTCTAGACTAGCAAAATAAGAGATAAAGGGTTGCCACTTGTGAAAAAATTTGGCAACGTATATTTAGTTTTTTCAAGTTTTAAAAAAAACATGACACCTTTAAGCCACTGGGAAATAGTAGGATACTTAACAGACTTCCAATGCAACAATATTAGACGTCTCGCTAATAGGGATGTGAAGGCTATAATATCCTTTTGTGTGGAATCAAGTGTAAGTGAGCGAACAGGAATCCCAAATACAGCAATCAGAGGACAAGGATGAAGAGTTACCCCAAGAACAGTTGACATAATAGCAAAATACCCTGTCCAGAAACCTTGTAGCTCAGGACACAGAAAAAACATGTGACTAAGGTGACAAGGAGAACCATGGCATTTATCACATTTATTTTCCACTTCTGGATACAATTCAGAAAGTCTAGACTTAGAGAAATGCACCCTGTGTATGACCTTAAATTGAATAAGTCCAAGACGAGCACAGGAGGTGGAAGATCGTACCCTTGCTATAGCCTGTTCCCAAGACTCTTCATGTATACGAATTCCCAGTTCTCCTTCCCATGTACACTTAAGCTTAACATTAGAGTGGTTACTAAAAGACAGAATAGCATCATAGAGTTTCGAAATGGTTCCTCTGTGATGAGGAACAAATGATAACGTAGTTTCCCACTGCTGTTCTGGAGGTAAAAAAGATTTTTTATTTTTAAAGTTTTCTACAATTGCTATTTTCTTTTATGGTAATATCAGCTAAGAATATAGAATTAACCACTCTACTTTCTCCTTTCCAGACTTCCTCATATTCTGGGTCGTCATTTTTTCTAATTAAATTTGCTAAAGTAGGTCCAACATTTACAAAAAAAGAATTGAATTTGTTCAGTCATCGACAACTTGATTATTCTTAATGAAATAAATAGGCCGATCTGAGGGTGTGTTCTTGTTACCCAATACTTCTTTAAAAATATTCCAAATGCACTTAATATTATTCTTGTTTTCCTGAAAAAGTTTCATATAATAGTCTTTCTTGGCTTTCCTCAATATTAATACCAACTTATTTTTATAAGCAAGACCCTTAGTTATCCAAGGTTTCAAATTCTTATTCTTTTTCCTATACTTAAATGATACCAATAGACAATATTTATCATACAAGGCCAAGTAAGTGTTTAAAAATGCTCCATATGCAACGTTGACCTCATTAACATAAACTTCCTTCCAGTCCACTTCCATGAGATCTTGTCTAAACTTGTTAATTGCCTCGTTGTTTCTTAACCTTCTATGACTCACGAAACCAACTTCTTCCTTTCTTTTCATATTTAAATCAAAAGTACAAAAGACTGGTAAATGATCACTTATATCGTTTATGATGAGGCCACTCATAATATTACTCTCCAAGCTATTAATGAAAATATGATCAATTAGTGTTTCTGATTTATCCGTTATTCTACTCGGCTTTATAATTAAAGGATAAAATCCTTTTCCAAATAATAATTCAAAAAAATCTGACGCAGCCTGTTAATTAAGATAGATCAACACGTTACAGGCTGACAAACTGTTGTTGTTGTTGTTTTCAAACATCTAGGCAGTTTGGGTTTAGACCATATTATACATTTATAAAAAATAGTTTCTTCCAGGCCAAAAAACATTTTTTTAGTCTGGAAAATCTGCTCAATTTAGTCTTGAAGCAAAGCTCTCTAGGGGAAAAGATTAGTCAGTGAGACCATTAGTCAATCAACAGAAAATGTATCAGTCATTTACTGAGAAAAAATGTAAAACAGATTGTTTTCATGCCTGCAAAGCATTGCGGCTCTCAGTGTTGGATGGGGTGTTCGAACCACAAAGGAAGCCACGATATTTGGCAGGTAGCTGAAATGAAAATGTTCCACCGACAACACAGAGGTTGGCTAATGCCTATAACAGCACCTACATTTTCGTTGTTGCTGTTTAATTGTTTTTCAGAGCTTTTCAGCTTTATTCAGTAGCACGATGAATATTAGGAAAGCAGGGAGGGAGACACATTTGCATTTTAAACCAGCACCCTTTCACCATTTGTCACTCAAACTTGCCCCATCCTTCATGAAGCATAACTTCAAGCCTAATTAAAGAGGATTAAATATCAAAGCCAGTAATTCTAAAACGAGAAACGGACAGCATCTATTAAAAAAAATGCTTGGGGTCAACATCTAACATTCTTTTTTCTTGCAGCATCACATCCACCCCTGCCCTGTATGTGCTCTGGTGTACCGCTCCTCAGACCAGCGCCCCCCTGTGTTGCCCCGCAGCCCTGCAACCTATCTGTCTCTTGGAGGCCGATGGGTTAGCCAGCGCTGTGAAACCCGTCCCAATGTCCTCTTTCTTACCCGAGACTTCACCTTTAATCCCCACCAGCACGCCTGGGAGGGCATCTACCGGCACTATTCTGACTCTGCCTGCTCTCAGCCCACTTTCACCCTGAGAGCCTCAGGCCACTATGCTCAGGGAAACCCCTCCCCCAAAATCTCAGGAGCCTCTGAGTTTGTCTTCAAGGTAACCCAGGTCAGAGCCACAGCTATGGGGGAGCCCACAGCCAAATTGCTAAACAGTACAAAGCCAGGGAAGTGTGGTCGTGCTAGAGGATGGGAGGTCGGAGTAGAGCAGGACTTGACCCCCACAGACGGATGCACCGTGTTGGGTATCAAGCTGCCCCATAAAGAGTACGAGCTCTTCAAGATAGAGCTGGATCACAGGAAACACCCACTGCTGTTTATCGGCGAGAGGCCAACTGACGGGTCCAGTCCTGACCGACTGCTGAGGCGACCCACTTCCTTTCAGGCTCCCATGGTACTTTGCAGTGGGGGAAGCACACAGGCCGCCCGCTCAGGTTTTAACAGCAAGCAAGTACAGTTAGCAGCCAGTGGGACAGAGAGGCTTCCACAGCTGGTCCTGCTGGTGTTTGGATCTGTGCTTTGCGGCTGGCTCTGTGTTTACTAGACATTGTTCGCAAATCAAACCTGTTAAACAGCTGAAGCCAGTGATGGACATTTTTTCCTGGCAGCTGTTTTTCATTTTCCTTCCACATGATGACATGTTCATGACCACATGTGAAATAGGCAAGAAAGACATTTAGAAGATATATGCTGTCTGTAGGTTAACCTAAATGACTCACTTCATCTCCTTTTTCTAACAAATCTGTATAAAAGCCACCAATATATACAAATGCCATCGTTTCAGTATGTAAAACTTCATATATTCTTTTGAAACATGATACCTTTGTATGATAATCAAAATGATGCTCTCAAGTCGCAAACTGATTTCAAATGTGGGTCTTCATTAATATGCAAGCCAGGGCTATTTCAGTTACTTTTCACCAAGATGCAGTACAACTAATGCACTTTGTAAATAATATTTTATCAGCATATTGGTAAGAACAGTTACCATCACTGGTCAAGTTTTAGTGTATTAGTCTTTTTTCTATCAACAGCCAGTCTAAACAAATTAATGAAATTAATATTTATTTTATCCATTTATACTGTGCTTTTTTATAAAAATCTTTTTTTTGTCTAATATTTTAGTTAGTTTTGTCATTTAATATTTCCATGTCTATTAAAAGTTGCTTATCATAATATTTTTGTGAGATTCCTTTTCATCGTTCATATCATCAAGACAAAAGTTATGTGGGGTGCTCTATAAATTCAGTTTATTTTAACTAAACTTGATTTATATTACATTTCTACATTACAGAAATAGTCATCTAAAGGTACTTGATATTGCAAGGTAAAGACCTCATAATATTAGAGAAAGAAATCCAAGAATCCCCAAAGAGCAAGGACAATGGAGCAGTGTGGAAAAAACTCGTGGAACGTGTCCAGAGAGAGGTGTTTTTGTATGTAAGATATCAGACAGCTTCCCAACACTGACAGTGACCACAGATAACTGAGATTTGTGCTCCTTCTTTGTTCGCCCACTGTGCTGCACCTAACTGGATAAAATTTTAACTTAAATTTAGGTAGTATTACAAGAAATGTGTTTCTGACGACATTTGAGGCAGAAAAATGAGCCATGCATTCGCTGAATCTGTCTTCGTTTTAGATCAACAACAGCTATTTTTGGCTGGACAGTGTTTATTTGCATAGAGCAGCCTAGACCTCAGTGTTTTAAGACTTTGTTTGACAGAAAGAGCAGACTAAAGGGAAATGGCATGCAGCAAATGGCTGGTGGGTAGACTCAAATCAGACCGCCTGAGAAAGGACATGAGCCTTCAGTACATGGGCCACATGATTTACTGGGTAGGCAGATATCAACCTGTGAATGTGGAGCAGGCGACTCAACTTGGCACTTACAGAAAGCACTGAATGACTTGTTACATAGAGAATGGACACCTACCAATGCAACCAGGCTCAGGGACCATCTGCCACACCTAAGTAGACTTGCTGCCGAACCTCTGAGATCAGGAATAAGTGTAGCTTTTACTTCAAGCAAACAGTACAGTCAGTTTAGAGTCCTGTACTGGAGAAAGTCTGTTGCAGATTTCATGCTTGTCCATTCGACATTTGTTGAGATAGGTATGCAAGTCTAAAATACAAACCTTATGGTAGTGCTATGTAATGTTAAAATCAGTGTAAGTAGGTTTCTATCCTCAGGGGACAAATCTGAAGACTCGCAATCTGTCCAAAAGTTGTTAAAATATGTTAGCATGGACCAAAGTATACGATGGATGAACTGGCGCATGTAAAAAATAAAAGTTTACTTGCAGCATTCCCAAGCTGTTGTTTTATCTCAAGAAGCAAACAGAAAATTCAGGCAAGGATTAACTGAATTTGTTCTCTGGTGTTCATACTGTGGTCTGATTCAAAGCCCACAAAGTGGGTGAGCGTTTGATAGTCATATGGCTCACACATTACTCCGCAAACATTCCAGTGCAGGTCAAACTACTGCAAACACAGAAGGATATCAGATTGGATGCACAGCCTTCAGCCAAGAAAACAGATTTTTCAGCCGCTTTGACATTAAATGAGCCAAGAGGAGCAACAGCAGGAGACAGCAGAGGAATATTTTTTATATATAGCTCCAGATATTCAGTGTTGTGACTGAAGTCAGTGAAGCGCTGGAGATGTCGTCCATTTGTAAAACCCTGACAACTGTGTCTAATGACTTCAACCACCTCAGCTCAGCATAGTGCAGAATATCATCCAAACTCATCACCAGTGTCTGGACCTTTATCTACTGAACACTTGAATACTCTGCACATGTACACAGGTCTATCAACACCTGCATAACAGTGATAGTGGCGAGGAAGAATTAGGCATATCTGGGACTTACGTTGTGCAAGATTCCTCGCTAATAAGGTTATTAGAAAATAAAGCAGCCTGTACCACCCCTAAATTGCCAGATCGGGTGAAAACAACATATCAAGGGGATGAACTTGTTAGCAAAGGGTTACCCATCAACACACTGGCACAGAGGAACATTGTGCTTTTGGCCACCTAATCTAATGTTAACTATTCTTTGAGTTTTTGGAAGTAAGATTTTCTAACTGCTAGTTTATCTACTTTGTTCAACAGAAAGCCAAGCATTGTGACCATCTTTTATTTGGTGCATTTGTAAAGCTTTTTTAGAGGGTCAATATCTTCACTGAACTTTCCCACATACAAGTAAGTATAAAACAGACCAACATACTAGGCAGTATCAAAGAGGAAGGCTAAGTCATGCACTCCATAAAGCACTAAAAACACAAAACAAAGATAAGCACAAATAAACACAAGCGTAAACCAATAAATGAAGCTGAAAATAAAGCAAGGGCTGCGTAGAGATAAATAAAGGCTACTTTACAAGAGTCAGCCATTAGAGCCAGTATAGAAGTCTTGCACAGCATCAGCATTGCTAACCCTTAAGCGCTTTAAATATAACATAACAGCCAATCAGCTACGCATGAATGCATCATGTGGTTTTGGTGATCCACTACACCCTTTTACACAATATCTGTCAGTCTGTATAATAAGAAATGAGCACCAAACATTATAGAAAGTATTACTCAGCTTCAGCTCGTTCTTCAGCACAGGCTTTCTGCTGTGATCCAGCTTTAAAACTGGGAACTGTTGTTAAGTACATTAAAGGGGTATTTATGAAAAAAATGAAGCCAACGTGGTTATCTCCTGGAATTTATGAAAGAAAGAAAGAAAGAAAGAAAGAAAGAAAGAAAGAAAGAAAGAAAGAAAGAAAGAAAGAAGACGGTCTTTTTTTCCAGAGACTGCATACTGTTCTTATTAACTCCTGCAAGGACGATGATGGCAGCTGCTAGTCCCATGAGGTCATCCTTCAGGCTTGAATGGAGAATATAGGTCTGTAACCTCCCAGAGCCATCACAAAAAAAGACCCAAAAACTGACTGAAAGAAAAAACTGGAAGTAAATGAGTGGCATTTATCTGCACAATAACATGCAGAATCTTTCATTAAAACAATTTTGAACCTAGACAAATCAAACTTTTAGTGAATCTAGGAGTAACCACACACATCAATGTCGGTTTTTGCTTGCTTTTGATGGCTGGCCTGGGGTCTGTTTGTGGTTTTTGTTAGTGCACCATGCAGTGAAGGCAGAAAGACATGCAAGGCCAGCCTGTTAGTAATCAGGCCCAGCAGATTATTAAATGCAATGATTGAGGAAAAGATAAGAAACAGAGCCAGCTCAGTTAGTTAGAAGAAGACTAAGAACCCTCTTAGTCACTACCTAGAATTATCAGTGTTTATAAATTTTACCTCAGCAGATATTTTTGGATTTTTAGAATTAGTTTATAAAGAATGTTTTCTTCTAGAGTATTGCATAGGGAAAATGTCTGTATGCCTATCACAGAGGAAACAAAGAGACTGGCTGTTTAGGTAGAGAAAAAGCACTGAAAACACTCAGAAAAACAGTCATCTTTTAATTAATTAAGTAATTTATATTCCTGGAGTATAGTGCAAAAGAATGATACCTATTCTACCGAGTCAACTTGGTTAGCAAAGTGCATCGACAGTGCACAGTGATATTTAACAAGAGTCTAATTTGGAACCACAAAACAAAATGTAAATAAAAATAAACCGGGGCTACCAGCAACCATGCCTTTTGCATGGAACAGCTAAATTAAAAGGTTTGAGCACTATGTGACATGGCGAGCTGTTTATATCTACAGGTGGATTAAAATATGAAGGTGATGCATTGGCAAAACAACTACACTGAGCCAAACAAGTAAATTCTTAGTAATATTTATCCTAAAGTTATGGTTTTGCCTGCACCTGTTCAGCACCTGTCAGTTTTATTAAACCAGACATGCTGGGAGCAGACATCCCATCTCCGTCATTAAGGCCTTGCTAATGTGCTACAATTGCAGATTTAAGTGGAATCAGAGTCAAGCGAGGTTAAGCTTCCTTCCTGAAACAACAGCCATCTGTAGGTAGAGGATGAAAGTCATTTAAAGGATGTTGCAGACAGGCATTGAGAGGTGGTTATGACATAAAATACTCTCCGAAATGTAAGGAGAGAGTCTGCTTTCCTTTTGGTTTTATCTGAGCACTGGGCAAGCAGGACTTGCCTTTCTTGCCCAGATACTGTAGACATCTGCTGCATTCAGATAATATGGACTACTACATGAAGTAAAGCTAAAGAGGCTTATTTTATTAGGCTATAAATATGTAGCATTTCTTCTGCAAAGTCAGACATTAAGATGTACGGGGGTTGGGCTGGATATTTTAAAGCAAGAGTCAGTGGGGACTGGTTTGTTTTTAGAACCAATCTCACATGCTATTTTAGGACCTGGAGTTTTTGGCACTTCTATAGCAGCTTTATTTCTCGACTCCTTTAGGTTGCCTCTTTTCTATTGACAGAAAAACTCACTACAGAATAAGGATACTTCATTTGTTTAATTTGCAAAACTTGGGCAAGGCTATCTTTATTTTGTTTATTTTAAGAATGTTCCTATAGACTGTAAAAAAAAAAAAAGAAATTAAAAAAAAGAAGAAACAAAACAAAACAAACCCTAAGGAGTTTCCTTTCGGCTAAACCAAGTTTCCAGACCACAAACAGTTTGGTGGTTTAGTCTGACAAATGTTCTGGTAAAAGAAAGACACAGTGCTGCTTTTGGACAGAGATTCATTAGAAATACAGGAGAGGTATGTTTTTTTTCTCCCATCTCCTGCTTTCCCATAAAAATGAACACACACACACGCACACACAGATATACACACGTAATTGAGATGACATCACTGCAGTAGTATGGACGACTTCCAACCTCGCTCACTCATTCAAATTTCAGGGTCTGTTAAGAAAATCCCATTATTTCTATAAGAATATGAGCTGCAGCTGTTTCATAAAAGATATCATCAGCCATAAGTTGGCTGGCTCAGTTGAAACAAATGGGTTTCTATTGAGAAACGTGTCCTACTGCACAACAAGGCTTTGTGTCTTTGCCCACAGTGCTGTAACATGGGGCAGCGACTGCACTTTTCCTGCTTGATCTCATGCCAAACAAAGAGCGGGCTCCTTTTTTGTCATGACCTCATGCTCATATACTTAACCAACCTCTGAACAGATCCAGCACCTCATTCCAGCACGTAATTTTCTTTTTTTTACTTTCATAAAATGAATTCTTCATCTATCAATAAAACAGTGGTGGAAGACTTTTCGGCTTTTAACTTATACAAAGTCTCCTGTTCAAAATCCCATTTAAGTAACAGTGTATGTATAATATGTGTTATATTATATATGCATAAGCAGAAAAATAAGCTATGAGTAAAAGTGTACACTAGTAAGTTGTGTGAGGAGTGTTGTAGTTTGAAAAATGTCCTGTACTTCAAGAGGAATACTGGAGTTTTCCCAGAAAAATGTACTTTAAGGCTCAAAAATATTGATTCTTCAGGAATACTGGCACCAGAGAGTGTTGTATATGCTATCTTAATGATCTCTTAATGAGTATGAAAAATGTATTGTTGGGACTATTTAACTGCCCTTCATACTTTTAGGCAGTTTAATATATAATTTTACCAGCTTAAAAGCCATCTTTAAGTAACCAATAATAGACCTACAGCTATCACATGCAAAGTAGTTTAAACTTAAATATTAAGTAAAACACAATATCTCAAGTGTGTTTCAGTGCAACTCTTTAATGTACTAGTTCAGTGTGTGCAAGCTGCATTTTACTCCATCAAGGTGGAGCTAGTTTTCACAGCTTCACTCACAATTATTTACATATAGATAGTTCAGTCCATAGGTTCCCTTAGAGTCCCTTTAGAGTAAAGTAAATGAGGTGGTTATGCAAATTCAGTATAAATTCTAGTTTTGTAGTTAGAAATGGAACAATTAAAAGTGACAGCTGTCCCAAAATTGGAGGTGGGAGGGAGGGATGGATGGATGGATGGATGGATGGGTGGATGGATGAAAAAAAGACGTTGCCTTCTGTGTGCAATAGTTGTTTACAAAACTTTGTGTCATATATTTTCAATAAAACCTTCAAAGGAGTTCAGTGGGGAAATCATTTATTTGTAGAACTTCTAATAATCAGTGATGTCATTTTTTTAAAGTGACTTTAGCTGTAAAAAGCACGATATGTCTCTGTGAAATAATGTGGAACTGAAGTATGAAGAGACACAGGGAAATTGGAAAATAGGAAATACACAACTCTTTGCCGCTCCAGGTCACAACAGATCCCAGGGAAAAAAGCAGAAAGAAAACCCATAATTCATTCTCCTTTGCCACATAAAATCATTACAGATGAACAGTAACTCACAGCATCCAGTTTGAGATACATTTCTAGCATATTTGCTGCCTCTGGGACTCATTTTGACAGAAGCATTCCCCTCTGGACTGTCTGTCAGTCCTGGTGGCTTGTTAAATCGGGTCATGTTTCTGTTCTAAGGTTAAGATCACACAAATGATTGAAAGGGTGTGTGTTGGATGGATCTGCCACAGGCCAGTTCTTCCAGACTGCATCACTCACTGCCAGTTGTCCTGGATCCAACCTTTCTGCCAATTATTTTTCAAACCATTCAGGCCCCCCGAGGTCTTACAGAGACCTCTTGTAAATAGAAAATTTGCATGAAATTTGGCTTACTTATGTGCCAAGCAGCTATGCCATGAGGAGTATTTTATTTCACTCACAAAACTTTGAGAAGGAAAATAAATTAAGGACATATTTAAACAAGCCAAAAATGTTTCAATGAAGTAAAAGATGGACCGTTTTTATTGTGCACTTTAATGGATGCGTAATGAAATTATGGCTCATAGTTAAGACCATAAAAAGAGGTGTCAAGGTGATGTATAATTAAACATTTTAGGTATTTTTCAAACTTCAAAGTGCAGGCAGACACTGAGTTTTCTGTATAGCGGTCTATGAAGAACAGACCTAGTGAAACAACGGTGTGTGTATGTGGGGATGGGGGGCGGGATGCAAGGCAGGCTGGTTATAGATCAATCAGAGCCGGGTTGCGTTTTTTAATGTTTAAAATGGATAATAAGAACGGACAGATCCAGACAGTTTCATATAAAGTCAAAGAAGAGGGACTAATGCGTTACTTTCTTACATGTATCAAGTGTTTCTTAACAGCCCTTCTGTGAACACTGTTCAGGTCGCTGGATTGTTGATTTGAATGGTGAGATATACAGATGTGTGCATGATTTAGGTTTGATCCGTGTTAATGTAACTTTACCCGAATTCCTTATTAATAAGACTCTGTATGCATGAGTTGTTTTAGAAGCATATTACAGACTGTGATGGATTACCTCTGCTCAGGGTCACAGACCTTTAAAAGGTTTTTAAATATAGAGTTTTTATCTCTTCGTCTATTTCGAATCCTAGACCTCAGAATGGACTTCCTTTTATATGAGTCGTGAACAAATATTTCTGTGCAATTATAGGAAAGGGATACAGAGTTTTAATGAGGTCAGAAAAAAGCAAATACACATTTATAGGAAGGCTACTCATGCAGCACAGAGGAAAAGGGCTAAAGCTAATCAGGCTGAACGCTAGTTGGAAGCAGGATTTGAAATGAATTTTGCACTCTTGATGCAATAATTTGACATTTTGGGAAATCCACGTACTCAGTAATACATGCCAAGATTGACACCACTCTGCATTAAATGATGATGGAGTGATGGCGGCTACGTCATCAGGCGACACGTTAACTGATAATATTTTTTTAAATAGACTGGAAAGTGAGTCTGAAAGCTTTGAAACCTTTGTACCAAAAGGTAAATGGCCTGTATTTATATAGCGCTTTACTAGTCCCTAAGGACCCCAAAGCGCTTTACATATCCAGTCATCCACCCATTCACACACACATTCGCACACTGGTGATGGCAAGCTACATTGTAACCACAGCCACCCTGGGGTGCACTGACAGAGGCGAGGCTGCCGGACACTGGCGCCACCGGGCCCTCTGACCACCACCAGTAGGCAACAGGTGAAGTGTCTTGCCCAAGGACACAACGACCGAGACTGTCCGAGCCGGGGCTCGAACCGGCAACCTTCCGATTACAAGGCGAACTCCTAACTCTTGAGCCACGATCGCCCCGTTAGGTAACAGAATCCATCTATTTCTTTCAAAGATTACAAAATAACAGATTACATCTGGTTTAATTCAGAGAAACCAGAATGTCAATGACATCATAGCTCATCTGGGTCACTATCCATCACAGTTCACAGGTTATTATGATGTGTGAAGTACAAAGAGAAAGTGATAGGTTTGTTGTCGCTGGCTGGCCGTATTGCACAAAGTGGACAGAGTAATGCCACTCAAATTGAAAATACTAAACGTGACCTTGACCTTGAGTAGAATGTTTGTGAAAACCCATTAGGTGATCACTGTATGCATGTTTCATTAAATTCTGACCATTACTCATTATTATCATGACCACTGGACGAGGATCAGTTGTGAATGTGAACAGACAGAATAACAGATGCCTCACCATGAGTATGAGCTCCTGCTGGATGTTCATGGGTTTAAAACATCATGTTCAGATGAAAAGCTGTGGTTCTGAAAGTGTTACACATTCCATTTCTTGGCCAAATGAATTACTTGAATATTTTAACTGGTATCTTACAGTTGTTGCCTCAGACCTTTTCTTCAGGTAAGTAGCAGACCTTGTAATTTTAATCCTTTCAGCATTTTTAAAACATCCCTACACGATTTACCTTGGGAATAGATTATTTCCCAACTTAAATGAAAAATTGTGAATTAATATTGGTTGGTTTCCACTATTGAGCCTGAAGCTGCGCATTGCTGTGGCCAAACCAAACAGCCCAGGAGCTACTGGGCTCAGGTGAACACATGGGGTTTCCTGACACAAACCCGGCTCCGCTGCATCCATCCACGACGTGCAGACAGAAAAACTGTCACGTTGTTACCGATACAATAACACGGGATGAATCACCCCGGATTTTATTTTACTCCACAACACAGCAGCAGCAACAGAAATCCGAGGGGTAATTAATTTCCCTGCAGCTATATATGTTAACACTCTTATCCCACTGCAAATTGTGGTGCTGCCAAATCAAGCAAAGCAGAAGCAACTAAAAAGCCAGCGGAGCCTCGGCTGCCAGTGGCAGCAGGTCTGGTTTTGTTGAGAGCAGCAGTCATACAGCACATGTACAGCCATCTTTTATTGATGAGCTGTCCTCACATCAGTCCAGTTATTACAACAAATGAATAAACTCTTCTGAATTTACTTTCATATACAATGCGACCCATTTAAGACAAGTGTCTAGCTATGAGTTAAAGCATTACTGAATATAAGCTATAAGTCCCTCTAATGCATCTGCATTAGTCCACTTAAGTCACAGTGATAAAGATCGGTTTCTCTGTAATATAAATATCCTGCAATGTTTGAAAAACCCAGGAAGCTAATGTTAAAAGTGTTTCCTGAATCCTCAAAGATTCTGGGTTAAAAACCTGCCTGCTGCACAGTGATCGATTTTCAGCCTGTTTTCCAATCCCAACAAAGATGCTATCGAAGTCTAGCTGGACAGGACAAGATCAGACTCTGGACATGCATACTGTGCAGCTAGTGTTGGGGAAAAAAGCCAGGCTCTTAACATTACTATAGTTCTATTATGTGCAGGTCTCTGGGGTTAAAGAAAGATCGGGACTCTGAGGATAAGAGAGTAAGTACCAAAACCTTTCTCAGTAAATCTCACTGGGAAGTGCTTGTCATAATTCTACCATTTAAAATCCTTTTTCATTCTTCATCACCTTGTTTTCCCCTCAAATAGTATTAATCGGTGCTGGTTAAGATAACATGGAATAACAGAGCCTTTTATAATCATATAAATGCTTTAATAATTAAGGGGAAATTAGATTACAAGACCTAGACAGGCTCATTCTTATCCTTCCCTAAGGCTACTTCAGCTTGTAAGTAATCTCTGCCTATAGTGCTGATGGATCCCCAGCTCCTCCAGTTTGCATGGCGAAGTGTCCTCGATACTAAACCTGATATTTTGCTCCCGATTCAAGGTGCTTAGTTATAGAACAGGGGTGAGCAATCAATTTTTCCAAGGGGCCACGAGAAACTGGGACTGTTATGGAGGGCTATAACAATAAGCTGACCTCAGTTCTGCTCAATATTAATTTTACCCCTTTATAAGCAGTTTTTCACATGGCCCTTTGGGGAAATTTATAGCCCACCGCTGGATTAAATTGCTGTCTGTGAGAGACCGGGTGAATCGGTCTTGTAGTAAAAAGTGCATTGAGTGCTTATTTAGAGCAAACTGCTCTACGACCATCAGTCTATTTACCATTTAAGTTGCACTGTGGGTAATGTTTAACAACCAGGTTGTGACGAGATTTGAGTGTCAGAGAATTACAAAAGAAGAAAAAAAAAAAGTCTCTATCAAAATGTTTTTTTAAGCATTGTCTGCTAGTAGTCGAGTCTTCCCAGTTTTGTAAGGAGCAGTAGATTAATTTGTCATCTCCAGACCAAATATCTTTATTTCGAACATATTTTCCCACCCTAAAATGTTACCACAATCCCATCCCTGATTTTAAAGACACTTTAAAAGAATAAATATTTTTAAAATGCCACATGTGTATAATGATGGTCACACTGTAGCCTTTCATACGTAACAGGAAATAACGCCACACAGTGATTTAGGGGCTTTATTCATTTAATTTATTAAGATGCTACATAGTCCAACCAGGTTGGGTTATTTTTATACACCAGAGAGACTACTTGACTAGGAATATCAATCTTTTTCTCAGATAGACTTATTTATTTATATACATACAAAACAGTTTCTTAACTGCTTACATTGATCACGGTGATGGTCAGGCTCCAGGACAGATCAGTGTCATGTGTTTTACGACCAGGCCTGGATTGATTAGTGTTCACACATAATCATTTTTGTTTGTATAATCCGCCTTGAAGTAGCAAATTGATGGAGTTTACTGCACCGGGGCAGTGGTAAAGTTACATTTTCAGTCACATAAATGGATTATTCTGATGTTTTAGGGTATTTTTCTTGTGTAAAAAGGTTCTGATACTCCAGTCAGGATTCACTAAACAAGAACAATTTTCTGCAAGCACTGTATGACCCAGGTCTGAGAACCCAAGTTGAGACTAGTTTTAGGTTCGCTTTGCCCTCCCTTTAAGCAGCAAGTCATCCTCAACCCACCGACTTCATAGAGATACAGTCGAAACATACACGTGTTTGTTTAAACGCTTACCCGCCAGCTAAATTAACCGTAGATATCTTTCAGCAAAGGGGAGTGGACTCCTGCGTCTGTTCAACAGTTTACTGAAAGTGGGATACAAATATGACCAGCTGTTTTTTTTTTTAATGCAGAGCAGAATAACAAACGCTCTCCCGTGTTATATGCAAATTTGGAGCTGAAACAATTTGAGAATGCTTTATGTTTCTTTTTTATTATTATTATTATTATTTCTGAAGGTTGTGGAAACAGTACATTGTCATCATGTGGTCCCCTCAAGGCTGTAGCTGACTGTATACTTTCCCACCTTTCACTTCATGGAAAAACAACAACCAAAGAAAGCATCATGTGAGGCAGGAAGTTCAAAGGAGAAACACTCGTAACCTTTAGTGCATTAAAATGAACACAACTTCAAATGCAGTGAGGATTTAACATTTTAAGTGACAGAAAAATGCTCAACAAACACCCCAAAAAAACTGAACAGAGACCTGCAGAGCGTGAGTAAGCAAAGAAACTCATCAACTGGGGAAGCAGGTTTAGGCAGCTTAAAACACTCGGCTGATCTCTGACATACATTTGCCCCAAATAAACAAATGTATGGTTAAAGGACAATATGAGAGAATGAAAAGAGCTGGAAAGGACAAAGCTTAATGTGTTTGGACATTGCAAGAGGACCTTAACGTGGTTTTCTGTTGTCAGTGACATAAAACCACTCCTCCTTCATGCACCGTCTTTTAGTTTTATGGTTTCTCATTATGTGCACGCATGCTTTGTGTATGTGCGTCTGTACATAATACACCTCCAACTTGGCCTGAGAATAACTTGCACCCCAACAGGTCACAAGGCAAGACTTTCATCTGGATTTACACAACTGATCTAATCCTCATTTCAGGTAGCTGCAATATTCTTAAATGCATCAAACCTAACGACAAAACAAAATTACTCAAAATAAAATCATAAAAATGCAACAAAACACAAAAGAAAAAAATCAGAAATGTAGTTGTGCAAACCTACAGCCAAATGACATTATATTATCACCATTATAAAAAGCAGCTAATTTAGATTCAAAAGTCCAGATGCAACACTCTGCGTGAACGCATGCAATCAAACACATCCCCCTCTGACAGTCGGAAGATGCAGTGAGCAGTGAGTGACAAGTGAGGGAAATACGGTAGAGTGAAAAGAAAAAAAGGTCATGAGGAAAGAAAACACCTACGGCATAGTGTTTCACACACTGCTCAAAGTTGTCATACAATCAAAGACGAGCTGATTTTACAAAGCCTCTGATTGGAGGAGATAGCCCTGTGTGTGTGTGTGTGTAAAACCCCCAACTGTGTGGATCATCTCTCTGGTAAATCCCTTCCTTAAAGGGGGTTTCGCTGGAAGGAACACCTGGATATACTGTACAGTGGGGTGATTTTGTATTCATATACATTGGCTCTGGCCTCCGTCGCTTAGAAAAAGAAACATCAATACACTAGAATGACATTTGCACGACTGCAAACTGACTCAATCGCACCAACACTACTTCGCCAGTGCTAGAAAATCCACTGGTCTGAATCACAAGTGTTAATTCATGTTTCCATCATTCTCCCACCCACAGAACCAGTCAACTCTATTATGTGAAACTTTGGGAAGAGAGCCAGAATGACAATGTGATGATTACGTAGAGGCAAGACCTGTAACAGTAGGTTTGTTCATAACATGACAAGTTGTTTTTTTCTTCATTTTTTTCCTCATACATTACCTTTTGAATTATTTTACATAAATGAGACTGAATCAAAACTAGTACCACCCCCTACCCAGCACATATGGCGTTTTATAATCCAAAATTCCAAATCCAGTGTTTGTTTTCATCCCCATGCTGCGGCCGACCGAACTGCACTGTGCTCTACAAGACCAACTTCCCCACAATGATGCCCATCACAAAGAAGAGCACAATGAGGGCCACCGTACGGGCGCTCATCCCTTCCTCTTTCTTCATCGCGACTGAGGGGTGCTGAGGTGACATGATGTTACTCTTCCTCATCCGCAGACCATCATCCTCCTGAATTGGGGACACGGGAAAGGGGAAAAAAGGGGAGTGAAAGGAATAAATATGAAATGATGAAAGGATGTGTGTGAGAAGGGAATGACAGGGAAGCAGTGATGAGTGAGTGAAATAAAGAAAAAGGAATGTGGAAACGAGAAATAAGAAAGGACAACAATGGGTTAAGAAATGGTCGGTTTGTCAATCAGTTAATAAGATAAGAGTATTTATTTATTAGCTCAGAGAAATCGGATCTGCTTAAATGCTCATCTGACCCAAACCCCCAAAGGAACGCACAAGGCGCCAGGGTTTAACACACTTCATTTCCCAGCAGCGGGTGGGGGGGGCTCTCTGTTAGTTTAATCTTAGCCGCAGGAGCAGCCAACAGTCGTTCTGCCTCTGGCAAGAACTTAAAGGGGAGGAGGCGGTGGTGTTTGAAGGGAGGACAACTCACTCTTGGACGTCTGTAGCGTAGGCGTGTGTGCGTGTGATTTTGAACCGAACTTTTACAAAAACTAATTTGAAACCAATGATGCTAGTGACTGATGGCATACTCATTGATTTGCAAAATTGCGAGCTTACAAGCTTTAAACCTTGAGGTCTGCTACCGATTAAAGATATCAGCAGCTGTACTCCATGCAAACCTTAATTGTGAGTTACTGGCCTGGGTGGAGGACACTGCTTTGTGTGACTAAACACTTCTACTTAATTAGCTTATCTTGATTGTAAACATCAATCAGCTATCAATCAGTAGAAAAAAATAATCAACACAGAGGTGATTCATGATGTTCAGTGATGTCATCTGCTAATTTTGATGACTGAGATGGTTTTCTTTGTTTAATCAGCAGAATATCACTTTCTGCTTTTGAGTCAAGCCTCAAAGCAAAATATTTTCATTGGCCCGATTAAGCTCTAATACCAAACCTACAAATAATTATAATCTGTAAGTTGACAATGCCCAAGAGTCTTTATGTGAAGCTGGACCTGTTTGTCCCTCTTTGTTTTACAAGACTAAAACTATTTGTAGTTACACGTTTACATATGTTAACTCTGTGGGAAATTATTCAGTCCATAAATCTAGGGGGCACGTGGCACATATGGAGCAGGGGGATTAAACCAACCCTGTGATTAGTGGATGTCCCACTTGAGCCACCGCTAAAATTATATTTTTGTGAGCCGTGCAAAAGTCTTGAGCCACTCTCCATTATTCACCAATCATATTTTGCTAGGAAAATTGGAAATACTGAAACTTGTGCAGTGTGATTAGGATCAAAATGGTGAGGTACAAGGACTGGAAAAGGCAGCCAATGTCCAAACAAAAACTTTGAAATACCAAAAAGCCTGGAGAACTCGCTCAAGACCACTATAATAAATATTGTTTGGCTCTTTGACAGCAAAATATAAAGACATGTAACATTTTGTACTGTAACACTAACACGCTGGAAAGTGTTGAGCTTGAAATGACAAACTGGAATTACTACCAACTGATTCCCTTCAGTAAAGCCTTTGCAGCCCGTAATATCTGTATAAAGACCTGTGTCTACAGTCTTGAGTCATTTTACTCACTTTGATCTGTTTGTTTTCTTCCCGTAGCCTCTGAGCCTCCATCTGCAGCCTCTTGCACTCCTCCATGATCTTCTTTACTTCCCCATCATCAAGGGTGGAGCTCATTGACTTCACAGGCAGCGAGGACTCTGACTTCAGCGAGCTGGACGACATCATCTTGTTGGACTCCATATCATGCTGTAAGTGGGTTACAGAGAGAAAAGTTGTAATGCAGTAAGTTGACTGTTGATGCTAAAATATCTCCATGGTGATTCTGTATGATGTCTTTGCTGGCACACAGGTACAACTTTGTGTTTACATTTTGGGACTTGCTCTATATACACACACACACACACGCACACACACACACGCATGCACACAAAACCTCCTCTCCAGTCTGAGAGTTCACACAGGGGTGCCTTTTGTAAATGGATCAAGCTGGTTTCTATCAGCATTATCTCTCCATAACGGACTCTGCGGTGTACAGAGCCAACTGGGAGACATGTGTATGTATTTCTCAGCTCATAATGAATTGAAAACAACTACCACAGGTCCCTTTTCTCTCAACTCATATTATGACGAAATAATGTCTCTGCAGCTGAGCGGAATATGAGGTCTGAGAGGAATCACAACAACAATAAACCACATGTGAGAGTCTCTGAAGGGCTGTTGATGGCTATGAGTGCAGCTGAGGCAGGAAGAGAGATGTAGAGGAAAGTGGGACAAGATGGAGAAGATGATGAGGAGGGAAATGCTACAAAAATGTTCAAACATAAGCGGCTCGATAAAAAGAACAAACCCGGGGTGGTAAAAGAGAGCAAAAAGAAGAAAAGAGATGAAGACTGATAGATACAGGATAAAGAAGGCAGATACAGCAGAGCAATAGCAAGATGGGGAACTGGAAAACAACAATAAACACCACCTAATATATAATGCCGCTTTCCATTGCGACACATTAACAAAAACCCCAAAACAAAAATAACAAAAAAAAAAAAAAAAAAAAAAAAGAGGCTGCACAGTAGGAAAAAAAAGCTGGCTAGTGACTTCAGATAGTGATTGACATACTCACAACTGAAATTAAACACTGGACTCTTTCTTGGGCTAATTACAGTCACTTAGAGAATAATAAAAAACATGATAAAAACATAACTGTTTCTGATATCACATCTGCAGGAGACAAACGCACATGCATGGTAAGAAAAAGGGATAGGTCTGTGTGCATACCGTTTTTTCGTTCTCCGTCGGCATCTCAAAAACACACCTCAGCTTGGAGTCCATCAGCTCCTCTGGTTTAGCCTCCTTCCACTAGAAAGGTAGAAAGAAAAAGATATGGACAACATGCATTGATGTCCCTCACTAATAAACAAGTATATATATTTTTTTTAAAATGGTGTGAATAAAAACAGAAAAAGAGCAACAGAGTAAAATAAAGTCAGCTAGCTGCTAGATGAAAAGAAAACAAGATGTATAGGCTTTGTGTGCGTGTGTGTTTTAATAGGTGAGATTGCATACAGTATTTCCACTCTTTTTGGAAAAAAATTTAATTAAATTCTGCATCTCCATAAAGACATTTTTATTGTAGCTAAACAGCCAAATAAATAATTCTTGATTCTTTATTAATAATTTGTTTAAATCTCTCTTTGGTTCAAGACAGAGTTGCAAAGAAGAAAGAAAGAAATACACAAATAAGTGGATATTAACACAAAATGTCCTTGTGAATTAATTTGGGTTTTCAAAGATAAGGGTCATAACCTGCATGTGTCCTTGGAATATAGCACTGTATTTATTAATTGGCTCTTCAATCTTTAAGAGCACTCAGATGAAGTCATTTCTCTTTAGTCATTTTATGTATTCTGTCGGCACAGCTTTCTTTCCATGTTTTATTAAAACCAGGAATTTAGCCTGAATAATTATGCAATTACTATTCAGAGTAAATTGAATAATAATTTAATTTAGACAGAAGAGAGTGCTGTCATGTGTGTTACAGTAACACACTTTGAGCTTTGCCAATGTGCCCTTGCTAAACTAGGTTTTGGTAGAATTTGAGAAACTTGATGGTCCATTTTAGGCAATAACCACATATGCATGTTTTGTTTTCCAAGTCTTTGCATTGTTTGAGTTATCTTTTAGAATATGTTAGTGCTTTAAAGATTCTCAGACTTCAAAATATTTCCAAGCAAGCATATAATCCCAGGTTCCCCACGTTTAAATATCATACCAAATGGAGTTACACTTCTCTTGGGATTAGATAAAGTGTGTGGAATTTCCAGGTATGGCAAAGCATCTCTGAGTACTGCTTTATCCAATACTGACTCAGCCTGGTTTTAAATATCAAGTATGCTTAGGGTCATCTTACATATTTTCACCAACAACTGGACCATTATGAGAGTAGTCTGTCCATTGTTCACTGACTCCACATATTGTTTCAAACAAACAACTGACAGAAGCATGTCACCAACAGGACTTGTGCTCTTCTTACAACCCCCACCTTAAAAATCTGCTTTCACATCTAACTTGTGTTACAGTCACAACCTTGCACAAAAACCCACAAAACCCCACCAGAATTCAAGCTCTGATTTAATACAGCATGTCTATTGTAACCGTCCCTCTTGTTGATTCTATGCATTTTCATGTGTGTCACTACATTAAAACAAATTCGCAAGATGCCTGTTGTCATATTAATGAGATAGCTACACAAGTATGTAGGTGTTTAAATGTGGGCCAGTCATCACAAAGATGTCTCTCAGACCACACATGATGTTATGACTAAACTGTGCTAAATGTGTTTTGTTGCTGCGTGCCAGCACTGCAGCACAGGCTTGCATTAAGTGTGGGAAGGGCGTAGATTAACAGCCTCTTCCTTCACAGTAAAATTTAATGTATGCACAGTTATGTGAAAAAAGTACACCTTCTAAGGTTTTAGGACATAATAAAAAACTAAAATGTTACTAGGTTTTAGAATTATTTGAATACAAACTCAACACAGGCACAAGCGTCACATTACACTGTGTCACTATTTAACACAAATCAAGCTAAAATGTAGAACCAGTGTGTCAAAAACTAATTACACCCCATGATGTTGATCCACATTTGGCAGCAATAACCTTCAGCATTCATTGACACCATCAGTCACTCAGATAGTTGTAGAGGAATGTTGGTCCATTTTTTATTCCAACATTGCTTCAGTTCATTGAGGTTTGCAGGCATTTAAGGTTCTGCCACAACATTTCACTCAGTCTGAGATCTGGACTTTGACTGAAAAAGAAAAGAATCAAGGTTTTGCAATGATCCAGCCATTATTTCATGGATTTACTGCTGTGCTTGGGATCATTGTCCAAGCTGTTGGATGCACATTTGACTCTGGAATACTTTGGTATACAGAGAGGTTCATAGTTAACTCAATGACTGCAAAGTACACAGGTCCTGTGGTTACAATACAAGTCCAAATTATAACCCTTGCCCCACTATGGCTGAAGGTTGATATGACGTGTTTGTGCTGATATGCTTTGGTTATCACCAAATGACGTTTTGTGCAGGTTGTTCCTCCCTAGCATTGTGCTGACCAGCAAACTGCCAAAACTCCTGCTTTTATAGATGTGGTCACACTCGATAACAGTCAGTTAATCAAGTGCATTTGACTAGCAAACAGCTGGCTGCTACTTACCCTCTAAATTCATATGAAAGTAGTAAGTGTGTACTTAGTTTTTCACACACTGCTTCTGCATGTTGGTTTAGTTTTAGTTAAATAATGATATGGTGTAATGTGTCATATGTTGAATTTAGGACTCATTTATTTTAACAGGTATATTTGGAAGAGGTTAATCCTATCACATGCCTATATATGCATAACTGTAATGCATCTATGTACAAAGTATTTCTGTTTTAAAGCATGCACGTAAAAATAAGCACATGCTAAAAGCTATGAACAATGAGACACACTCACCACTCCCTCCATGTCAGTCATGTCAGGAGGTGCTAGCATTGACTGAACCATGAACTTGTGTTTGCTCTTCTCATTGGGGTCATAGTCAAAAGGCTGCAGCATAACTGAAATACAAACAGAAAGTTAATGTCAGCACAGAAAGTAAAAACATTTAGTCTGCTTCCAAAAATTGTTTCTGAATATTTTCTTTAAATTGTACTGTCTTGTAATTATAAGACTCTCTAGTATCAATAAACTAAATAAATAAAAAGGAAAAAGAAGAAAATGCTGTTTGAAAAGGTGCTTGCAATTAACACGCATGTGAAAGCAAAGAAAGGAAAAATTTTACAACAGTAAAGAAAGAATTATTATTTATAGAAGGAAAAATTTGGATAAGTTACCAAAGCTCCAGCCCAGACCCCAGGAAATCCCCAAAAAGAATACTATCGTTTCATTTTGTCGCGAAGACCTCAGTTTTATTTCCCCATTTTTCAAACCTCACTGCCACTTCCCATCCCCAAGGGAGCTGGGAAAACACATCTCTTGTTTGAATCACGTGCAGGAACTTCCGCAGACAGGTAGGAAGAGATTATGATTTGTGAGTGAAACATGGCAATAAAATAAATAAATAAAATTTTGGTTCCCAACTTTGTTACTTTTTCTGTCTAAACTAATGTTCAGTCCCCAGCTTAGAGAGAAAACGTTGAGTTTTTATGTACTTGTGCATCTCGTGTATTTGTCAGGCTGAGCAAAGGGTGTCTGAGTTTGCCCATGATGAAGAAAAAAAAAAAAAGGGGGGGGGGGCTAAAGAGGATTTCTTCATGTTACCATGACGGCGAAACACTGACAGATCTACAAAAATCCTCAGGGGTAATTTTTCTAACAGCATCCAACTCTGTCTTTTTCTTCTTTAACATTACATATCAGTCTAACAGAAAGCAGGTGTGGAGCTGGAATACTCCTTTAGCCCATCACCACATCAGTCCTCACAGCCACTCGTGGCTCATTTGACGTTATTCCAGTCACTGAGAGGAGCTGTAACAATGATATACAGCAATCCCTTTCTTATGTTAGTATAGGGGACTGAATTGCAGAGAGGATGAAGATGGCTATTGATGGAAAATGTTTTACTCCTTTGACTACAGGTTTTAAATCACAATATAATTGAAAGATGTTTTTAAATCAGTACAATGCCAGCATGATTCTTTGGTTTTTCCTAGGAACAAACAGCCTAGCTATCAGGGCAGTGTTCAGATGTGGCACATCCCCAGTCTCCCTAGAGTGAAAAACCTCAGTGATGTAGTGCACCATTACAGCAATCAGTGTAGCTCAATATTGCAAATCAGAAACAGACGGCATGAACAGATTGAGAACGTCCTGTTTCAGTCAGACTCAATTTGCACAGCCATCTACCTTGGGTCCAAGGGGACAATACAAGAAAATAGAGTCAGGAAAGCTTGCAAGTTCTTTAAGCAACGCTGAATAACATTAAATGATCCTGAGTCAAAGCTTGAGATGGAAAAAAGCACAGCCTCAGTAGGAGAAAAAGTGATTTAAATCATCTTTGATCTACCCCCTTTGAATACACCTTTACACCAAGAGCTACTTCTGCTAATGGCATGATTTAGTATTCTTCACACTGGGCAATAATTTATAAAACTCAAAGAGGCTAATTGTAATCAACACGGTCAAACAGAAGGGTAACTGCCAGCCTGTTTGTTGATGATGAATGTAACCATTAGAGAGGTGAAAGTTAAAAGAGGTGGTTAAAAGAAATTTCTCCTGTCACTAATTAATTGTGTCCTCTGAGAAAACCAGCTCACACCAGAGTTACAAGCAACTACTGGCTCCTGTAAAGCAGGCCCTGGAGATCAACTATAGTGGGATTTACTCATTCATCTGCTGTAAAATGTATTTGTTGGTCTTAGTCTACAAATATGCTATTCAAAAAAAAAAAAAGCAGAAAAGCCAGTAAGTTTCGGTAAGTGTGTAATATACTAGACTTCTCTGGCCCCTTAAAAAGTGGATTATCTACAGCATACAACAGTTTAAAAAAAGAAAGCAGAAACAAAAAGAGCTGTCTGGCAATAAAACAAAGATTAAGTAACAGAAGGTGGGCCAGAAAAATAGAGGATTATATCCAAGTTTAAGCACAGCAATGATCAAAAAATTATGACGATAAATGAGGTGAATCCAACAACATTATTAAAACAATATGATATGAAACAAGATATATGATCATAAAAGCTCATTACTACGCCCTCTACCTATAACAGCAACCTTTTACAATCTCATTAAGAGAAGCCTGACACGTCACAGGGCACTCCCTGGCCACTTTGTTCAGTATTAGTCAACACAAAGACCTTGTCAAAGATCACCAAACCTAGTGAGACAATATGGTGTGGGAGCGTGGGAGTGAGGAAGAGAACTAAGTTGGGGGAGTTGTGAAGAAAGAAGCCAAGAGGGAAAATTTACCAGCATATAAGATGAAACTCACATAAAATATAAATAAATATGTATATTTATTCAGACTTCTCAGGTTAGCAGGCTCTTACTCCTGATTGTGCTCTCTTGGGTCTGTCTTATTTAATATATTTCAAAAGGAAAAAGTAACCGACTACACCACCATGTGTATATCACAGTGAGAAATATCCCAACATTAGCAGCACTTCAATCCACCACATATTTCATGGAATCAGCTTCTATTTAGAGTCCAACTTCAATTACAAGACTCTTGGTAGGTAACAAGCTAATGTGAATATTAGAAAAGATCACAGCCATAAACACTCAAATCCATGTGTCACTACTGAATGAATGAGAACTTGACTGGAGACTCAGTTTCATGTCCTGTCATAACACAGGCATGGAGGAAACGAGAACAAGACAATCTAATGAAACCAATTCGGACAGCAGCGACAACAAAACTGTTATTTGTTTTACTGTGGGAAGGTATTTTGCTTTTCTGTCCCCAGTATGTCAGGAGAACTTCTGACATATTCCCACAACAAGCTCAATATTTGTGGACTCGAGGATTTTTTAAACATTTATGCCAGATATTTTTCCACTGGATACTGCTACATAACACCAATCAAGACCAGAAACATTCCTGTGGTTGTAGCTACATTCAACATATACAGTTACAGCAAAGCTGAGCTTCAAAAAGCACTGCGAGTCCACTGCTAAGCCAACAAATGGCAAATCATGGGTTTGTAGGTATGCAGTGGTACACAAGGATGTCTGTGCAACTATTGTGCACATCCTGGAAATACGAGACAAACTGGACTGAAACAAGTTACAGATGACTTGCAATCCTCTTAAACAGAGGCTATAGGAGTGTGACACGAACGAAATGTTTGAGTTCGTCCCTCAGTGCAGATTAGGGCTGTTCGATATAACGATATATATCGGATGACGATATAAAAAACATCTATAGTTTCATTTTACGCTATCGTTTGTTTCGTGGTGTCGCAAAATAAACTCTTTACGGCAATATTTTTTCATCGTTTTGATGGACACTGTAGTGGCTATATTAATTTCTTAAAGTTCTCTCTTTCTCTTATATAACCACACTACGGACGGACAAGCGTCTGTTTTTATGCGTTGTGGTTACCAACAACGACGGTAACAGCATCGCGTGTCCGCTTGTTTATGTTCCACATAAACCTTTCACAATAAAGCTCAAGATCCTGTTGAGACTTTTCAAAAATAAACTGAATCACGTGAAAGAGCAGATCATTTACGGATGAGAAGTAAAAAAGAGCCGCCAGGTGCTAAAAAATAAACCTTAGACTCAAACGTTAGAACAGGCTTTTCCCCGCAGCACGCCGTGTAATAAATACTCACAAAGAAAACGGCGGCCTTTACTACTTATGTCTAAAAATGTATCGTTTCATACATCGGTTAAAACACTCTACTCCAGCTACATGACGTGTAGCTGGAAACACTTCCTGCAAGTCGAGCTGCCCGAGATTCACAGAATTTACAGAAAATGATACATTTGTGTGATTTATATCGTTATCGGACGATAGAATTCTTATATCGGGATATGAGATTTTGGTCATATCGCCAGTGCAGATACTGGCAAGTTATTTTGGGAGAGACCTTTCATGCATTCAGTATACAGAAAAGTTTATTCTTATTAGTAATGTTGGTATAGCAACTTGCAGTGTTTATTTTGACTTCTTAAACAGTCCAGTGTTTCAGAGAGCTTTTAAGACCAGGAATGAAACACACTGACATGAAGCTTTCTTTAAAATAAACAAAACTCTTCTTTATATTTTTTTATTACACAAAACTCGACGGTTCTAATCTCGAGGTTTACAAAGCATAAAATCTGAAAGTTGAGGTTTAATTGTTTTTCATTTTTTGAATTTCTTGAGTTCAACAGCCATATTGCTCATTGGTGCCTGTGCTGGTGCATGGCTGTAATACCACCACCTCAGAATTACTGAAAACTGAACTGTGGCTTATGCTTATTCATACCCCTTTGAAAATGTCAACATTCAGCTAACAACTGCTCGCAAAACTCCAGAAGTTATATTTCAAACTATTCTGTAATATTACGGCTGTCTCAGTCAATGCTGAGTTTCATTTAAAGAAATGAAATCAGTGTTTTAGGGTGAACCAACACTACTAACGTATACTTAAATTCACAGTAATGTGTAAAAAAAAAAAATCAGTTAAAACGAAAGTCTTAGAAAATAAATCAGGAGGTTAAAAAGTTAAAAAAATAGTCTCTTCTTTCAAATAGATAAATCAAACTACTAACCTTGTAAATAGCATATATGGAAATGTTAAAATTTGCAGGATGTTTGTGTTCTTATTTTCAGAAAGGAAATGCTTCTAAATGTACTGTAGATGGATTGTACATTGGATTAAGCACCTATGACATCTGTTGATAGTAGTTCATTTTTTGCCTTTAGTATTAAGTCACAACAAGGCATGTAAATTAGTCTTAATTAGCATGCATTGTTTACTGAGCAATATTTAGTTAAGTCTTTTTTTTTTTAAACTATAAATAAAGAACATATGTATTAAGTGGTGTTCTGTGTGCCAAAATGAAATGGAGATTAAAGTGCACTGGCCAAAACCAGCACTGTGCTAATGGGCACTTGCAGTGATAAAAGATGTCAAACCAACAGGAGAGCCACAGAGCTATCATTTAGTACTCTACACAACCACATACTAATGAAAAAAAGAAAAAAATTAATCCAAAATGTAAAGTGATGAAAAAAATTTTCATCACTTTACAATATGTATGTAAGATCTTAAATAATCCTCCACTTTTCATTGAAATAACGCATGTGTTCAACTTTTCTTTTTCTTTTTTTAAAGCCACATGTCCTGCAATACAGCCCAGGCCTCAGTTCTATCCTGTTAAACACCCTGCTTCAATACAGCCTGAGTACTCCCTAAAGACATAGGACTTAAAGTAACCACAGACTATGCCTATACAGCTGCCACTGTGAGTACGTTCTCAGAGAAGCAAACTCATTTTCAGGCTCTAACCTGTGACCCTTCTCAGTCTAACAAGGCTGGAAAATGAAGGAAACAGACAGAGCGGACTCAGTTGGTTTGTCACTGCTGACTGCAGGCACCACTGACACAGTCTGCAGTTGTTGACACCAGATAGGGTGCACTGTAAAATGAGTCTGGGACTGTAAATGACAGACGGTGAACACATGGAAACATTAGCCAGTACCTGCTTTCTTCAAAATGGAAGGAGGAGGGAGGAATACCACGCAGTTGCAGTTTTAAGTTCATGTAACAAGAACAAATCTCTTTATATATTATATGGATAACACTGTCTTCATACTGACTTGACAACCAATGAGTTCTGTAAGTTACCGTGTATAAAGTCTATCCTTCTTAAGAAGTATAAGAATCATCCATCCCAACTTACTAGGTGCTCTGTTGAAAGAATAATGATCCCAATTATTCCCAGATGTATACAGACCAGCAGTATAGTTCACACATAAGCAGCAATGATTGTTCAATCCATTAAAAGACTTGAGACAGATGATCTAACATGTCATTTTATCACAGGCTAACCCTAACCCCATTTTAAGCAGCGAGTGAATAAACTTGACTCAGTCCTACTTCCCTGAATCCTTACCTGAGACATTGATTGAGGTGCCTGCATCGATGATTCCGCTGTTTGGCCGCACACAGTACCGACGCGGCGCTGTCGTCTTCACCTTAAAGCACACATTCCTGTCTGTAGGGTTGGAGAGCTTGAGATTTGTGGTGACCACGTCTGAGAATGGACCTGTGCGGAAAGTAAACACAGTGGACACTTAAAAACTGGTGTTGACAAGACTGACAAGTCTGTCTTTGGCTAAATAAGGACAATGAGAAAGCAACTTGTTAATGAAATCAAATGAGCCAAGTAATAAAGATACATCAACTGCACAGAAGAAGCAACAGTGTGAGGAAAAAACATGATAACAGACACTATAATGTGACTGTTTCTGAGAAACAATCATTTAAATGTAATTTTCTTAAACTGGCACATCGACGCAGAAGCAAGTGTGGGAGTTTCACTTGACTGAGAAGTTGCACTACCTTGTACTATGAATTTACAAACCAATTTATTCTTTGATAAATATTTACCAAAGATTTTGCCAAGAAGCACATTTACACTGTACATACAAACAAGAACAAGCTGACTGCACCCTTTTCAAACAAAGTAAATGATAGAGGAAAAGGGCTGTGAGTATGTGTGAGACATTCGAATGTGGTCTATCAAAGTCTAATGTGATGTAACAAATCGGCTGCATGAAATGTAAAGGCTTTTTCATTTGACCTGACATAATCGGAATAAAAATAGTTTTCATGCCAATTAAACTAATGGAGCTTATCTACACTGCCCTCATGGTTAAGAAAAACAATTATTCAATTAATAGAAAACTGAAAGGTACGCTGTACATACAAAATAAATCATACATAAATATAAATCTTCTACTACTGCATTATCTAAAACAGAGCAGCTAATGCAGTTTGGATTTAACTAATTACAGCCAGCATTGGAGATGCAGGCCACATCTCTGTGGCTGCATTAAGCTCTGCACATTTATCAATAATGGAGAAACCTCCATTGATCGACACTGCACAATATTTGCCTTGTTGGCTGCCATCAACCTATTAGAAAATAATGCTGCTTTTCCTCATGGACTGTAGCTCTGAAGTTTCCAGGCATCACCAACAGAGGTATGCACAGGGAGAGATCGGATCGTTAGCCTAACAAAGCTATACAAAATCTGTGTGACATTAGATTGCACAGATGTGTAAATAACTGCCCATTCAATTCATCAGGCTAAACTAAAGTGACTACACAGAGTGTGAACAAGTCTGAAATGGGCTACTCTATAACCGTTATAATAGAAGCATGGAAGAAGTTTTTAAAATATTCCCTTGGATTGCAGAGCTACACACTTTCCCTTTTCTGCTTAACAACATTAAATTCAAGGCTATTCAAGTAAAATGAAGTCATTATTAATTTCTTTTCTTTTCTTCCTTGCACATGTATTTCCAAAACTCCAGAGATGTTTTTCTGTTACAGTTTCTCCCCCATCTTCAAATCAAATCAAATCAAATCACTTTTATTGTCACATCACATGTGCAGGCACACTGGCACAGCACATGCGAGTGAAATTCTTGTGTGCGAGCCCCACAAGCAACAGAGATGTGCAAATACAACAACACAAACGAGCAAAATACAAGAATGGCCAACCTGAAACTAATAAATATATGTACAATATATAATAGTGTATGCATTTCTGGATGTGTATACTAAATATTTTCCTACGTGTGTGTGTATACACATTTTTACAAATTAAATAGTAAAAATAAAATAAAATAAAAAAAATAAATAAAAATAATAATAATAATAATAATAATAATAAAATATATAAAATATACAGAGTTGAATATGTGCAAAACAAGTGGCATTTATATACAGTGTGGAGTGCATAATGTTGAAGTTCCAGTAGTGAAGCTGAGGTGTCTATGACGCGTTCAGCAGTCTGATGGCCTGATGGAAAAAGCTGTCTCTCAGTCTGCTGGTACGGGACCGGATGCTGCAGAACCTCCTTCCTGATGGAAGCAGTCTGAACAGTTTATGGCTGGGGTGACTGGAGTCCTTGATGATCCTCCAGGATCATCTTAACTGCTTTGTAAAGCTTCCAGCATTTTTTTTAAATGAAATTACACAAGTGAAGGTAATTCTGGACAATAAATGATGTCCAAAATTGACAGAGTAATATGAAATGAAGGGGTGGAAAAGCAGGGGAATAACAAGCAAGTTTATATAGCTGTAAGCAATCAATCAATTAGCCCCAGTAATGTATTTACATGGTGCAAGAAAACTGAAATTAGACAAGTGAAAGTGGAAATGCATAATATACAATTTAAAAAAAGAGCTCAGTAATTTGACTTCCGTACAAGTTAAATGCCCCAAATCTCATTTATGACTCAACGAGGGGATCCCCCCCAAGGAAATCCCTAAAATACTTTAAGAGGGTTTTGAGAACCTAACAGACTTTTATGTGAATTTTCTGAAGACTGTTGCTCCTAAACAAGTACATGCTAAATAGGTTAGATAACTACGGAAGCGTAGAGCTGCCACCCAGGCAAAAGAAAAATACAAGTGTATCACGTTATAACGTGAAAAGTTTATTGTTCTAACAAGATACTTTTCCTGTTTGTACAATATACTTTCCTGTTTGAACAACATAATATCACGTTATTACAATATACGTAATTATCACGTTCGTACAATATAAATATTATATTGTACGAACGTGATAATTACGTATATCACAAGTATCTTGTTAGAACAATAAACTTTTCACGTTATAACGTGATACACTTGTATTTTTCTTTTGCCTGGGTGGCAGCTCTACGCTTCCGTAGATAACAGCTACCTAAGAACAGTCTGTAAGACAACTTTGTGCACCCTTCCCCAGCTTATCGAATATTGCTGTTATTGTTTTCTTCTGCTAAAACAGTGAAATAGTGAGTTTGTTAAGTCAGGCAATATTTCTTTTTTATTCAGGGGTGTGGGGGGTGTTATGTTGTTAACGTGCAGAGCTTGAACAATATCTCAAAGCATATTCTCAGTCCAGTAAGCTGTATGAATTTAAAGTAACATAGTTATTGTAGATTTGTGTCACAGCATGTTCAGAGCAGATGTGTACCAGTGATCAGTTACTAGAGAAAATTGTTCCAACACACAAAACATTTAAGAACAAATTATCCTCGGACTAATTATTCAGTTTAAATACTACTCAGTCCTGTTAGATATGATGCGTTTTTAAAAAAAAAAGAAGCTAAATATTGGATTGAACACTACACTATATTTTATTCTAACCAATCAGCAGTGATTTAGTGTTTGCAAGGATTATTGTAATAATTATTTTTCAAACATACACACATTTAAACATCAAGTTCATTTATGCATATTGTCATTTAGTGAGAAATTTCCAATCCGCTGTCCTGGTTTAAGCAAAGAATGTCTCGAGTGACTCAGTTATTGCCTTGAAACAATAATCAATGTTTGCTGAAACAGAATTATTTGAATCACTGTATAAAATATACCATGCGTGCACTGATTTAGGAGTCCAGGAGCAGGAAATATAAGTAGTTATTGCCTTCTCATTTTATAGTCACCACGAGAGTAAGCAGCATCTAAAACTGTAATTCATCCCAACGTGAAGAGTAAATCAAGATCTACTTCAGTGTTAAGGTTTTCTTTTGACTTTGATGTTGGTGACAGAAATATGGGTGGATCCCAGAGCTCTAGCACATGACTACAGTGAGTCTTGAAATGAATAAATGTAACATGATTTATTCAGTGAGGCTGAAGAAAGCCTTACTGTTTAATCACTAGTCTCTTTGATATAACAAGAATATTCATTGCAGATATTGCAGGTTGTGAGCCCTTTCTGATGTTGCCGACTGACCAAATATCATTTCTTGTATAGCTTGAGAGTCACAGGTTTATATGCAATTAATTATTCCCGGTTTTTTTATTGATGGGACAAAAACCTAACTGGAAGCATTACTAATGCCTGTATTTTCCCTAGTAGCTTGAGTAAGAGCTGTGCTAATTCATGGTCAGGCGAGGGGCAATGATGAATGGCTGCATGACTTCCCAAACTTAGCAAATATGCTGCCAATACCACACACTTTACAGTCAGCCTTATGGAAAGCAAGATTAATGGAATGGAATGTTACAGTATCATGGAAAACCATATTAGCAAAGAATGTCCATAAATGACCATGTCTATCCACATTTATTTGCAGACAATGCTTCCTCTCACTTTGCTGTCATAGATATAGTTACTATTATACATATCATGGTTAGAGGGATGAAAATATATCAATAAACGATCTGAAAGTGCAGACTTTTAAACCAGCATTTACTGACCAGCTAATTTCCAAGTTCCAAAACAGTCTTCCATCTTGTGATTTTGATCAACAACTACGAACCACATTGACCAATCGTGAAAGCCTTTTTATCAAGTAAAGCTTTCTGATGAAACTACAAATTAGTCCCCTACAGTAGCCATTATGGTAATGGTAAAGTTTGCAGTTGAGAGAAGCACACTAACTCCCTGTATGAAAGCACGGAGCTATTTCAGAATTAGCACATACACCAGATTCAAGGTAAAGTTTCAGCTCAGCAAACATTGAGAGCAACTGACACTTCCACTCCCTGTTGAGCAAAAACAGAGAGGAAATTCAGAGCTTCACAAGCTTGGCTCAAGATCTAAAGGCTTTTAATGAAAGGGACTCACGCCACTGACTACTGTACACCTGATCTACTACTTCCTGAAGGTTTCTCAGGACAGTGTCCAACTCACAGAGGCCACAAATGGTCGTTAAAAAAAAAAAACTATTATGAGAAGCTGATATCTGAAGCTGTCATCATGCGATGTTGGATTTTATAAGTAGGAGATAAAAACCAAGGGGTGGTTTGCTACCCTTACCCCTGACAAAAAATTCAAATGGGTAGAAATGAAAAAGTCCAGTGCCTAGAATTTAAGAGCATTTACTCTAGAGATTGTAAAAACCAGAGACAAATTGCTACTAACAAACCCACTCTGTATTTCCTGAGCTTTCACACTGCATGCCTACATCTAGGCATGTGATTTGTGGTATTTTCATTTACAATAAGACACAGTTTCTTCTGTCTGGTTAAGATCAACAGTTATTAGACACTTTTATACAGTAATGTGGGATTCTTTCAGGCTTCAGGTTCAGATTCTTATCAATCATCACAAAAAGCCATGAAGATATATCATCTGAGGAGTCCGGCAACAGATGGCTTGGCCTCCAAAGAGAACTGATCTCTAAGGTTAAGTGAAGACTGATGAAAGACAGAGTTGAATTAAAGATGACGGAACCCCTCAACCAAATACTGGAAAAACTGATTGCACCGGGATACAAACTGCCGACCTACTGATTTTCCCTGCAATTGATTTAGCTACATACAGTTTGAATGAAGGAAATATTTTTGATACATATAAATGGTTCATGGTCTAATTTTGCACTAATCTTCAGTTTACTTTTACATTTATGTAAAAAACTAGTTTACACATGGACCTACACCACTTACTGAATAGGTACTGGAACAATTTCTCTAGGAAATCTTGGCACAATACCTGTATTTATTTTTATACCTATTATGACTCTTATTTTACTTCATTCTACTAGATTTCTATTTACTGAGATTCTTTATTTGTTCAGTTTTACTTAGATTTTATTTTTCTTATATTTTTTCTTACATTTCCTTACAGGTTGTGTTTTCTAGCTAAGGAATTTACCAAAAGCGATGTGTGTCCACTAAAGTCATGTAACAAACAAACACCCCAAACATCCACCCAATGCTTCAACTATAGGTAACCATAGCAACAGTCTTTCCAATTGATAGTGAGTTTCTAGTTTAATCTGTTAATAAGACACATTGTTACACTGGGTGACATAATGCTTTACTTTGATGCACATAGTCTATTTTGGGTCACTTATATAGACACAGAATCACAGTTGTGTAAATAGTCACAAGTAAACCAAACGAACCTGTAGCTGAAACATGGAGGTTATATAAGGATGAGACATAGAACTCAAAAAAATCCTCAAAGGAAATCTATGAGAGAATTTTCTTACAGCAAATATGACCCACATCTTCCCCCCAAAAGGCAATCAACAGCTGAAATGGGAAACATTAGGAGTAGAGGTTCAGAAGAGCTTCAGCTGTGTGGTGCTAGGCATATCTTGCCACTATGTGAACTATCATGGTATTAGTTCAGTACTCCCATGGGATGAGCAAAGACAATGATCTGGATTTAGCCATTAATGAAGCTGCAATTAGGAGTCACCGTGCTACAGATCACTGAACTGTACTGCACGACAACCATATGAATGGTTAAAGCAGGATAATGATGGTGTTTTTCACTTTTTGTTCATGTTCCAATCACAACCAGGTGATACGCTCTATGGTAAAAATATGTTTCTCTATTCTTTATTATTCATCTCCAATAAAGCAGAACCGAGGTATGGATCTGACTGAGGTTTTAAAGAATAGCCAAACCTCTTGGTACGATGTTTTAAAACTATGAACTTGTAGTTAAATATTACCCTAAATCACTACAAAGAAGCTTTCCAACCTTGTTGAGTCAAAAATCTAAATACTTCTGAATCAGTTTTTCTTACTTACGCTATGAATTTGTGTACCCTTTTTAAAAATATTTTTTGAATCACGTCGTCATTAAGATGAAATGGAGCTGAAGCTAGGAACTGGAGAGCCAAATAGCAGGCCGGGGAATTTAAAGACCTAATGAGAGGTGGACTAACACATTCTTAATTTTGGGTCTTTCCATAAAATTTCTTGAGCAGATTGGACTAAAGTGGTAAAAGTGACAACAAATCAATATTTAAATACAATTTCTCTATTTGGCTCTTGTTATGTGGCTGTGATGGAAGCATGATAATAAACTGAAGAAGAGGAAGACGAAAAAGCAACATTCGGCTGCTCTCTTACTCACAAAGGGTCGTTACAGAGAGTAGCTCTGCGTATTTGATTTGGAAGTTTTTACACCAAATGCCCTTGCTGACTCAACCCCCAGGGATCTTTCACTTATTGGGCGAACATGTAAACAACTAATGCACTTTGGTGTCTATTTTTTCACCCTACATTCTAAACAGTTTATCTGATTAGGATTGTGGGAAGGTTGGAGCTTATCATAGCTAACACAGTGAAAAGTGTGGCATCTTATGAGAGACGTAAGAACAAAACAGTATTGGGACATATTCTGGTTATGCTCTACTCATCATTTTCAGTGTATATTAATGCTTAAGCAATTAACAAGTGTGCAGTGGAGGCATTACTATCTTCAACAAATTGCTGGCTCAAGCACTGATAGTTTTGAGTGGATTTAAACAGTGGCTACAGTGTAAATTGCTGAGGGCTGCAGGTCATTTAACTACACTGAAGCTCAGTGATAAATATTATAAAGGTTGGCATTTAATTTATTTTTTGGTTTTGCTAAGACAACTAAGTGTAATTTGTTGTTCTTTAAGCCTCATAAACGAAATAACACTGACCATTCAGGCATTTGGGAGACCAGGGTATCATTAAAACAAGTATAAATATTACATTTATCAGCGTCTTAGTTTTAAGTAAAACGTTTAATGTTTCAAACTATGGCAGGAACTCCAGAATCTGTTCCAAAGCAGGTACAAATGTACCATATGTGTTTATGTAACATTATCTGGGCCTAAATGTGACATTTTGCAGCCAAATGCCGAGTCTCACCAAGACATCTATTATTGATTCAAAAGTCCAAACGATAAGGACAGGAAATTTTAACGACCCACAGTTGAAATCATATTAAGTTGCACAGGTTGCCCAGTTTTTCCGTCCTGTGAGCTGTCAAGTTATTAAATGACAGCTGGCTGGCCAGCAGAGCGAGACAGCCAATCAGAGGAGGAGCTAATGTTAGCCAGCCAGACATGCTAAGGATGTTGCAGCTTATGGACAATGAAAGGTGGCGAACTAAAAGAGCAGTTATGCTTGTGTCATCTTTTTATAGTTGCTATTTTTAAATGGGTGAACATTTCGTGTCTAGTAGCTGTAACCCGCTTTAGAGGAACTTGGTGCTGGTCAAATGTGTGACAGGGCCTGGCTAACCTAGCCGCTGAGAGCTAATCCAGCTAGCTTTGCAGCTAGCTGTCAGCTGACCTGCCGTCCTTTCAGGGCAGCCTTCGCTTTTTCATATGAAGGCTATATTGTGAAAATGTGCACTGCAGCCCCGCTCGGTATGGGTTCCCTAATAGTGCCCCCCTCTCCTTCCAAACAGCGCTGACAGAGGCAGGTCCCCCACTCCTCCTCCCTGCCACAACCGGGCCCTCCCCTCTTACCTCGGAATTTCAGTTCGTGCTGAGGCTCCAAGAGCAGAACCTGTTCCGGCCTGGCCATGTCCCAACAGCTGGAGCGGGATTATCGCACTGCAACCAGTTCCCGTGTTAGGATGTTGTCGAGTGTTGCAGCGTCAATAGAGTTTATTTATCAATGAATCAGCGGTGGATATCCCGTCCCCCCGGTCAACTACTGCTACTCGAGCTACTAACGCCTGTTGTGATGCAGCAGGAAGGGAGTGAGAGACAGCCTGCTGACGTCACTGCCTCTGCATAGCCGCCCGGCGGTGAAGAGGGAGGAGGTGGCGGGTGGGTGATGCCGGGGTGCACCCAGGGCTGGTGGGGACACCACCTGCGTTTTTCACGAAACCTGAATCCAGCGAAAGGACGTGGCTTAAGCATGCAGGTTTTTAATTTCAGCCTAAAGAGTTACGCTTCTAAGTTTACCTGCTGTCACCCGCTGTGGTGGAGTGAGTGCTAACATCTAGAACGAGTAGGGGAGACCGGGGATAGTTGTAACATTTTTGACATTTCTGTCTGTAAATTGGAGCTCTTTTAAGGTAGTGGATTCAAAATGTAATGCAAAGTATTTACATGTCTCTGCTATTAAATAGTGCAGCTATTTTCTCTGCAGCACAGTTACCCATTGCATGGTATGGTCTCAAACACAAAGAGTGAAATGTTACAATTAACCCCATAGTCTGGGTTAGTTGTAACATATCCTGGGGTAAAATGTAACACAATGAAATAAGGGTACTAACAAAATATTAACATGTAATCTTTGTTTATTCAACACATGACTGTACTTAGAGCCATTTATGTAGCTGTGTGTGTGTGTGTGACAGAATGCAGAAATCTAACTTTTGAGCATATTCCAACCCCCCAAAAAAGACAAATTATGGAATTTTCTGCAAATGAATATTTCATTAATTTTGGTTGGTCTTCCTTGAGTTTGGCCTCATTGGCTCAGTGGGCATTATAACCTACAACTCTTGCACCAATTTTGAACATAACAATGAAGCTGAAAAAATGTAGTTGTTCACCAGCATCACAATTCCATTACTTTTTATCATGGCTTACCTTGGTGTGGTTTGCAAAGTGCTTCAGAAAGATGAGGAAATCTGTTTCTTGCACCCATCCTGACTTATTTCCACTACCAGTACTTCCTACTGGTCCATCTCTGACACAGAGGTCTGCATAATGTATGTGTGGGAACACAAACAGTGGAGGAATTGTGTTGCCAATGGCATTAACCACATATACAAATGTGACCAGTGAACCTCTCTCAGCTGATGTCGTTGCCCCAACTTGTTTAATATAAGTTAAAGTAATAGCGTGGTAAGTTGTAACATCTGCATTATTGTTACAACTAACCCAGACTGTTGCTGTTACAACTGACCCAGACTCCTATAGCCTATACATTACAGCCAACGGCTAAAACATTAGCACTAAAGACCTACACAGAATATATCCCCATAGACATACAAATAACATAATTCAAGTTTGATGAGTTTAACTGCAAAGCAGATAATGCTATTAGAAATTGAAATAAAGTAGAAAAACTTTTTGGCATACAAATTACTTTTTTTCGTGTTAAATTGTCTGTGTTTGACAAAATGTGCTGATTTTTCACATGTGATAGCAGAACTGAATTGGGCATGCACAGGATGAGTCACATCATTTGAAACTTAGCCCTGATTGGAGAAATTGGAAGTGTTACAACTGACCCACGTTACAACTATCCCCGGTCTCCCCTACATTATCAACAAATAAAAACAAATCAACCGTACAAGTCGTCGTTATGCACCGTACTAAAATAAAAGTACTTAACTATTGTCAGCAAAATATGACAAAGTTAGTAAAAAGTACACATAGTTCTTGTGCGAGTGATATTATTAGTCTCCGATATTGCTTTAAAGAAGCAGGCGACAAATCTGCAGTAACTGTGTGATGCTATCGCGTCAGTATGGACCAAAATCTGAATGAATGTCTTCTATCAGTTTGTTAGATTTTTCTTAAAGAGAGCAGGTGAGATATTGAAATATAGTATATATAGTTTTTCATATCTTGATGCATGCTCAATCATCCAGGGAAAATGAGATTGTTTTTCATAGATTATTTCTTGCAACAATTGTTGGAAATCAAAATCAACTTGAATTGTGTAGTCCAGAAAATTAAAAAAAGAAAATGGAAAAAAAAATCATGGTGGCACAATAATGAACTGTGATCTCATGTCCCAACATGTTGAATGTTTTGAATACCGGTGTAAATTAATGACTACTGAACACTGGTCACATCTAATTAAACCAGGGGATCTGCTTGCATCTCTGAATGTGATGAAAGATGTGCCTTAAATTATTACAGATGTATAAATATGTAGACATAGTGCAGAATTTCTACTCATTATATTGACTTGATCAATCCCAAAAATGTCCATCCATCCATCCATCCATTCGCTTCCGCTTATCCTTTTCAGGGTCGCGGGGGGCGCTGGAGCCTATCCCAGCTGTCATAGGGCGAAAGGCAGGGTACACCCTGGACAGGTCGCCAGTCTGTCACAGGGCCAACACACAGGGACAGACAACCATTCACACTCACATTCACACCTAGTGACAATTTGTATTATCCAATTAACCTATCCCCACAAGCTGCATGTCTTTGGACGGTGGGAGGAAGCCGGAGTACCCGGAGGGAACCCACGCAAACACGGGGAGAACATGCAAACTCCACACAGAAAGACCCCGGCCTGATGGTGGAATTGAACTCAGGACCTTCTTGCTGTGCGGCAACAGTGCTAACCACCGTGCCACCGTGCTGCCAATCCCAAAAATGTGCTATTAAAATTCAACCACTGAATAAGTTGAATGTTTTGTATATATTTCTGTTTAATAAGTATTCACAGGTTGTTAAATGTGTGTTCCTTCTCAGCCATCTGCCTGTCAACCACATATCTCAAGTGTCATTCTTATATATATATATATATATATATATATATATATATATATATATATATATATATATATATATATATATATATATATATATATATATATATATATATATATATAGCCCTGCAGCTGGCTGCTAACTGAAAAGCATAAACAGTCACTAACACCGTCACTGTATCCTAAGGAACATCGAAATGCACACATCTGCACACAAAAGAAAGAACACTTCCTACAGGCTGCAGTCATACACTTATTTTTGGAAATCTTTTATTAGTAAACAAATGACAATTCCCTTTTCACGCATTTCGAATTACACTGCAAACAAGTGTTTTCAGGGATATGTTACAATCAGTATGAAATATAGCAAAAAGCTAAATATGGTAACTACACTGCTGATGATTTTACTACAAATGGTGTACAGGTATATTTTTTTCTTCACACATCCGGCTTCGAATAGAGTTATTGATTTGTGTGCAATTTGATGGTACATATGTACACTGTAAAAGATACATAACATAGCTTAAGCATATTCCCAGGGCCAGCCCAAGACTATCGATATTTTTCCAATGCAAAACTACAGGCACACAACTTCTATTCATGCCTCGTGTTTCCAAATGGGGGGAAATAATGTGCGGCATAATTAATAATCAAACCTTAAACATTCTAAGCAGTCATGTGATTAGCACTTAACTTAAATCAGAATTTTAAAAACAGAAGAGGTTAAGTATGCGTGTTGTGGTAACAAGGCTTTGACATTATTTGGCAATAAGAATCAAACACACAGTCAAAACCTAAAGCAACATCAGGGGATATTAAGAAGTCTGAGGCTTTACAGAATTATTTCATCGAGTGACTTCACAGAGATAACACACTACAGGCAGAATGTTAGTAATATGAGCCAATACAAAAAAGTCAAAGTGCAGCTTTTAATGTAACAGCGTGATTTCCCTTTTGAATAAAAATCGGTAACACTGTGGTAAGTATTGGCTCGAGTTAATGTAGGTTTAATGTAGTGCTGGGTGAATTATCACAGATAGCAGAGCCAATTAAAAGTTTACATTTTCTCCTCTGGCTTTCAAGGTTTGACCCAGTCACACTGCCCCTCCGGTCGACTACAGATGGGTGACAAATTAAGTGAAAAATCTTAAAATCAATTATTCATTAACCCTAACACTAATCTTCATCAATAAAAGGTGTCCAATGCCTCCATTGGAGTTAAAGAGATCATGGAAAGTGGTGGGAACTTGCTTTGAAGCTGTCTTGGTGGTATGTGGTATGCCTTACTATGACTGTTTTTCTTTTAATTTGTCACCAGTCTGTATTTTTGAGCAAAACTGCAATTAAATCAACATAAAAGAAAAAGGAACAAAGACTGCATTTTTACACGAGGATCACTCTGGACTGATTTCCCTTGTTTTTAGGTCACATTTAGAGTGTGTCATAATTAATTCTATTGCACTCGACTCCCAACTCCTGAACATTATGCAGCACCACTCACTACACAACTCATCAGTAACAGAAACATTTCAGATGATGCAAGGCAAATAGTTGTTTGCGTGGACAGAAAAACAAATTAAGCTCACATCTGTACCTTTTTTTTTTTTCAAATTTTGAAAAGAGGTTTGGGGAATAAAATGACTCAAGAGATTCAGATAAGGATAAAATTAGTCAGTATAGGCTCAAGACTTAGATTTCAGGCCAACCTTTTTATAGACTGAGCGAGATTCTGGCTATTTTTGGCCACTGAACCCCCCCCCCCAAAAAAATAAAAAATTACTACCCACAAGTTAAAATTTCAGCTTATTATCTCAAAATTTCAGACCTCTGAGAAAATAACTTGAAATTATGAGTCAAACTTTTGGGACAACACCCGAAAAATTCACTTATGGGGAAAAAAAAAAGTTTCAGTGGGATAACAAGTTTCATTAAAGACAATGAATCAAAAACTCTTCCTGCAGTTTCTTTAGTGGCTGCTTGAGGCCAAAAAGGAGTCAATGTCTACCTTCATCTTTGGCACAAGCATATCAACAGCCTCAAAAGTTCAACAAATATGTGTGGTCTATATACCTAACTTTCTCTTTCATAACAACTGGAAGGGTGAGTGTTTTTCTCTTATAATCATTCTGATTTGGTTAAAGTTAGGGGTTTGAAGCGTCCCAGATGTGCCGACACAAGCATAAATTGGAGCTCTCCACTATGTTTGCGGTATTGACGTCTTTTAGAATAACTTTTATTGGAATTATCAAACAGATAATAAGGCCCCTGCTGTGCTTAGTCTGGCTAAACCTTTTGTGAGTCAGTTTTAGTGATTAAAATTCAAGTATTTTATCAATGGAGCCAGTCAACCAAGTTAGCATTAACTTAGCACTCCACGATCTGCCAGAAAAAGTTGAGCATTTAAAATGGAGAAATCCAGAAATGAATGGATGATGTCATCTTTCATATAACCCACATAAAGATTGCTGCAGGACTTATGGCATCTAAACCAATCACAATATGACCCCACAACCAACAGGATCCGAAGGACATACGTGGTATACAGTACCAGATCTCAGTTCAGCCGTGCATCGAGAGCCTGGGGTTTAGAAGAATAAGGCAGAAAAGCTGAAAGAAAAGGAAAATCAGAAAGGAGATTCTGGAACAAAGCACACAGTGTGTAATTCAGGACAAAATACAGGCCAAGGTTCATTAAGGGGTCAGCATGTCGACACAGCGCCATGTCTAATTCTCTACCCATAACCTTCTCCTAACGGGAGATTTAAGCTCTAAAATATGAGTTTCCTCTCGACGAGGTTTAGTTTCCAGCTCTTGCTGTTTTCATCAGAGGCCAAGTAGTAAAACAACATTGGATGTGTGAGCTGGGGCTGATTATGTGGTGAGAAAAAAAAAAGAAACCAAAAAAGGAAAGATGAAAAATGTTTATGGGACAATTAAAGAATTTGGCAAGTCCTCACAAAAATCAACCTCCCTTGTTAAAGTGTTGTAAAGTAGCAGCAAAAGAGTAAAGACAGGCGTGTTTGCCAGTGAAACGTTACAATGGGATAAGAAAAAAAAGGGGGACTGGCAGGATGCTCTGTACCTTGGGCATTATGAAGCACTTCATACACAGGATGCTGTAAAGACTTCTTCAGTGATTATAAAGGGAAATGGGGAACAGATGTGAGCAGCTGGAACTCTTATCATATAATAATCAAGAGTGAGTATTTTGTCCTGATTACAGCACCATCACAGGGAGGGTCTGATAATGAGGTTCCTCTAATCATAGACGGTGAAATTTGTTGTCATTCTTGGGAACAAGTGGCAGTGAAAACATCTTTCTAAGCCACAGAGAGAAAAAGATCAAAGCTGACAATAAAAGGAAAAGCTAAATTTCAGGGAAAAATGCTTATTTGTTTTCCGGCAGAGTGCTAGACAAACAACAGGAGTCTGTCCATCACGTATAAACCACTGGCAGTCAGCCGGTTAAAAACACCAAGCCTGACTCTCTCCTGGCTCCAGCCACATATTTACCATTTAGACATGACAGCAATATCAATTTTCCAAAAAGCTGAACTATTTCTCCAATGTAAAGGAAGAAGGCTCCCACACATCTTTCATTTCTGCTTCTTTTACTGTGTGATTGTGGTTTACATCAAAACATCCCACTGGTATTTTGCCTCGGTTAAAGCAGCAATCACACAATAAAATTTAAATTAAGCGTGCACAATCCTCCTTGGAGTGGACTGTGGCTGGAAACGACTGACGCTGCGATGAAAGGATCACAGGGAGAGCCAGGCTTTTTATTAGGATGACTAACATCATTTTTTTTCCTTCAAAATCTTATATAAAATATTAAATTCACACTTTTGGTTCTTTCAGAATGCTTGGAGAGAGATCTCCCAAAAGAAAGGCAATAACTTAAGTACTATGAAAATAAGTTTTCAAGATTTAACCACTTCATTTCATGTTTTTGGTTGAAAGATAGTAGATCTGTACAAATGTACAATTATAAACGACTGAATGCATCCATCAGTCTGTAGATGTACAGTTAAGCTGAGGAATTTAGAGTTATAATGCACCAGAGAGAGAAAATTGCATGTATGCATGTCACTGGCATCGCTGTTTGTTAATTCTCAGTAAACCTGAGAACTGATTTTCTCCGGCTAGGAGTTTTCAAACAAAACACAATGACCTGCTGTTTTTGACTGCCATGAAAATATATTTGCTACAACTCTCCGAGTGTCACTGACCCACTCGGGTGTCTGTGGTGCAGGCGTTTGAGGGTTTGCCGTGGCTTTAAGCTGAAGCAGGCCAGAAAAAAGAAAATGGGCAAAGCTTGTATCACAGGTCACGTTGGAGGGGAGGGAAGACAGTCACCAGCGTCATCAGCAGCACGTCCTGCGAGACTCTGAGGCCTGACGACCCAATTTGAAACCTCTTGCTGAAGAGCCTCCAGCTTCGTCTACAACAGGGATGCGCTTACCTTAGAGAAGACACACACATAAAGGTATCAGCCTACCTTTTTCTATTTCAGGTTGTTCACTTTTATCTTTTACTCTTAAACAATATTTTATTTATTTCAAATTTAAAGATTTGTTTAGTGCAACATCACACAGCATTTATAATAAAACTGTAGTTGTGTCCCAGGTTAATGCACTCATTCACTTCTTCACTAACACTTCCAGAGAAGTTCTACATAGAGGAATATACAGTGAACATTTTAGACACTGGTGATTTTCTATATAATGTTTAAGGGAACCTGTTGTGTTCATTTCCTGCTACTTGTTTTCTTTTTCTTGGACTATTAAGGTAGCTTTGCATGAATTAGTGTATAACAAATATATTCAACTAGGGCTGTTCGATATAACGATATATATCGGATGACGATATAAAAACGTCTATCATTTCATTTTACGCTATCATTTGTTTCGTGGTGTCGCAAAATAAACTCTTTACGGCAATATTTTTTCATCGTTTTGACGGTCACTGTAGTGGCTATATTAATTTCTTAAAGTTCTCTCTTTCTCTTATATTTTATATAACCACACTACAGATGGACAAGCGCTTGTTTTTATGCTTTGTGGTTAGCAACAATGACGGCAACAGCATCGCGTGTCTGCTTGTTTATGTTCCACATAAACCTTTCACAATAAAGCTCAAGATCCTGTTGAGACTTTTCAAAATAAACTGAATCACGTGAAAGAGCAGATTATTTACGCATGAGAATTAAAAAAGAGCCGCCAGGTGCTAAAAAATAAACCTTAGACTCAAACGTTAGAACAGGGTGTTCCCCGCAGCACGCCGTGTAATAAATACTCACAAAGAAAATGGCGGCCTTTACAACTTATGTCTAAAAATGTATCGTTTCATGCATCGGTTAAAACACTCGACTCGAAACACTTCCCGCAAGTCGAGCTGCCCGAGATTCACAGAATTTACAGAAAATGATACATTTGTGTGATTTATATCGTTATCGGACGATAGAATTCTTATATCGGGATATGAGATTTTGGTCATATCGCACAGCCCTATATTCAACTACCATCCAAAAATGAACAGTACTGGTAATTACCCAAAATTATATTTTATATTTCTGTAATGGTTAATTCACCATTTTGTGCAAATTCATTAATTGATATTTTTTAATGCTACAGTTTAATTTTTGTTATCCATGACTGTTCAAATTTTCTGGTTAACAAAAATTCAGGAAAAATAGTAAAACACGTAAGTACTTTTGATTAGGCTGTCAAATTACAGTTATTTGCTTGCATTCCTAAACCCCAAAAATAGATTTTAATGGTTAAATCTTTAGTTTTAAATAGGTTTTAATAGGAGTAGCCTTAATAACGGTCTGGGTCCATCTTGTATGCAGTATGGAACTGAGACATATCTACAGCGTAGATATGTCTCAGTTTAGTGTTTAGTGAAGCTCAAGTTTGACTGCACTGCGAGATATGGTAGTATTCATTGTAGATGGTGACAGCAGTACAAAATACTGCATTGTGTATTATTACATCTGGGACTCCTGATATAAAACTTTAAGTAGAGTTTAGACTAAACATCGGTTTCTTTTAAAGCATCTTTCAAAAAGAAGCCAAAAGCTACTGCAGAGTAGTTGTGTTCATGTTGCATGTTACTAATTGGGTTTTTTCAAATAAATACTCCTTAATTTCTTTATGTTCTGAGATTTCTCACTTTATACTGACTAATCTTGACCGACCAGAGTTTCATTAAACATACCCCGAGTATCCAGTAGAGTTGTAAGCTTGTTAATTTAGCAAGTAGTATAACTGCTCATAAGAATTCTTCAGGCAAACTATAATCACTTTAATTTTGAGTGTACAGTGTATTTACAAAGTACTACCCATGGCTCTAAAGTATTCGTAGTAAGATTGTGGTGAAAACTATCAGAGAAATATGTACATTATATACAGTGTACGTTGTTTTTTTGTTCAGTGAAACTCTAGTTTGTGTGTTATTTTGGCAGAACTGGATCAACTGCTCCTCTCTCCACTTGTCTCCTCAATTTTTTTAAGTCTCAACGTGTTATGATTAAGTGGATTCTGCTTTACTTCCAACTCCCACACATAAAACAACAACTAAACATTACAAAATTATGTCTCTAATAGACAGTATTTTTTTTAAATGCTATTCATTGCTTGATTTATCATCGCAAGATCCTGTGGCTGTTCGGGCCCGCACGACCAAATATACAAGAAACACACTCACTTATCTCTACAAACACCTCGTTGATGTTAATGGCATTCTTGGCGCTGGTTTCTACAAAGATGGCATGGATGGAGTCAGCATAGTCCTTGGCATCCTTCTCTGGCACTTCCCTGGAGATGCGGGAGATGTGTCAGAAATATTATGTTGCAATTTGTACACAGTTTCTCAGATTTCATGCCTGACCTGATAACCATCAAATGTTTTTCTACAGACGTTATGGAGAAGATTTTGCAATTTCATGGATAAGTCTGAGCCAAAAAAACCCAACAACAACAACAACATAGGAAAGGATAAATACCATTAGAGCTTATTAAATCCACTAAAAATAACTAGAACTTTGAACCCAGTAATCTACATTTTAAATTCCTATAATGATAAAAGGTCAAGACAAATGAGACTTTAATACACATATGCCTATATTTACAGTACAGAACAGGCTTCATGGCATTTCTGAGGCAAACATTAAATATTATTCTGACAGAAAAGGTCACGATACATCCTCCGCACAATATTTTTCTACTCTACCAAACAAAATTCTCTACTGATGTTAAATGAGGGCTCATAATCACAGTGAATACGAGAAGTGTTCACAGCACAGCTGAGGTTTACCTGGCATCTGACAGGTCACATTTGTTCCCAGCGATTGCGACAACTATATTAGGAGGGCCATGTTGGCGGAGCTCTTTCACCCAGTTCTTCAGTGTTTGGAAGGAGTCCTGATGGCACAGGTTAGTAAGGTGTGATACTGAATAAAACAATACTAAGACAAGCACACAGTATCTACTGTGGAAGTTTAAGGAACAGGCTGGAAGTCAAGAGAGTTAAATGAGATAATCAAAACCAGTTATGGTATAGTTATGGATAAATTACTTATTTATTTTCACTTGGGACGGCATGGTGGAGCAGTCACTGTCACCTCACAGGCAGACTGTCTGTGGCCCTTCTGCATGTACTCCCTATGCATACGTGGGTTCTCTGTGGGTACTCTGCCTTAAACAGTTATTCAGAATTGGCAGTAGGTGTGAAGGAGAGTGTAAATGGCTGTCTGTTACGCTATGTTAAGCCTATGATAGACTGGTGACCTCTCCGAGGTGTACCCTGCCTCTCCCCCAACTCCACCCTCTCACTGACCCTGAATCAAATAAGGGGTTAAGACAATGGATGGCTCGATGGATTAGTTTGGGTGGGTTTTTTTTCATATTTTTGGTCTTATTGTATTTTATTTAATATGCCAATCTTTTTAATTTAAGCCACTTGTTATAGGTTTGTTGTGTTTAACTCAATTTTAGCTGTGGTAACAGGAATATCCCAAGTCTGGATAAATAAAGTACAACTTATCTTGCCTTAGCGTAAGGACTAGAAAGGGGGGGGGGAGCCTGTCCATGCATCCATCCACCCACCCACCCATTTTCTGCTGCTTATTGGGGACGGTTACAGAGACGACAGTCTAAGCAGAGATGCCCAGACCTGGTTCTCCCTGGCCACCTCCTCTAGCTCTTCTGAGTGGCACGCCAAGGTGTTCCCAAGCCAGCCGGAAGATATAAACTCTTCTGCATGATCTGCTTCTCCCAGTTGGACATGTCCAAAACTTGTTTCCAGGAGGCATCCTTATTAGATGCCTGAAGCTAAAGAGTCAACCTAGCTTTCTCAAAAGCTGAAAAACACCTGGATAGAATTTCTTCATCAATATGAAGCAAACAATTTATGACATGTTTACCAGTGAAATCTAGAGGTGGTGGTAGGAGGAGATTTTCTTTGGACAGTCCTGTTTCTAATCTTCACAGTAAGCTAACTGAAGCTAGATGATTCACGTGATGAGAGTCCTCTCAATACGTATGTCATTAATGGCAAAGACATTGTATTTGCTAAAATAGTAAACAATTCTTTCAATACACGTGAATTAAACACTCATGAGATGATTAGTATCTGAGGAAAAGTGAATATCACCTCTTTTGTGATGTCATATACAATGATTGCCGCTGCTGAACCTCTGTAGTACATGGGCGCCAGAGCACGAAACTATCGGGAGACAAAGAACAGCCAAGTAAAAAACAAGCCAACGATGACTAACATCCTATATCAGTCAAGAACGTCTGTCAAGAACCTTAATCGTCTATTAAACTTGATTTTATTGTGACATCAGAGAGTCTGACTTTAGCTTTGAAGCTATGTGAAATTAAACAAAAACAGCATAAAAACAAAAATTAAAATGACTCTATTCAATGAACAATCCCAACCCATCTCTGATGATCATTTACTCTCACTTCCTCCTAGTTTTTAAATTTTGGATATGAAAAGAGATCCAAATATACAATTTCAGTATAGCTGCACCACACAGACATTCAACAATGTTTTTCACAGGCTTAGGATAATCCATTATATAGGCACAGACCTATGACGGTTACATCGCCACGTCTTTCTTTAAACTCAATTATGCTAACTGTATCAAACTCAGCAGAGAGTATAAAAATAGGCAAAGAAGACAGAAGATGTACTATTTTACAAACTAAAGGCCTGGGATTCTGAGCCTATAATCCAAGAGGCTTTATTCAAAATGAGCACATGGCAAGTCTTTCCACCACTGCCTCACACATGTGAAAGCTATCAAGAGAAAGATGAGCAGAAAGTGTCAAAAGCTGTTAGAGTTTGGATATTTATGGAACACTATACATGTGATCTTAGCCCAATACATCAGAAAGCTCCGCGTAATCAAAGCAGCATGTGCAAAAATTTCTAAATCCATAGCTGCCTGGGAGGCTGGGGGTTTGCCAGGATTTGGTATTTTGTTGGTAAAATACTTCTCTGTGCACAGTAAGGACTAACTTCGACAATGGGATCTGTCATAATATTTAAAAACACCTTCAACCACATGTGAAGGGAACAAATGAGGTTAAATGCAGCTGATACACCAGTCAAAAGAGAGCACTGAGAGCTTCATTTCCACTAATCAAAGCAACTACATTTATGCTACAATTTTAAAGTACTTCCCAAGCTTCTCCTATATTAGAAATGACAGAGATCAAGCTTTTGCCTGCAGCTGCAGTTGATTCTGGGCTAGAAAAAAAGACTGTGCACTTTATTTTCTTTGACTTTTTTTGCCTAACAAACAGAAATTCCTAACTATGATTTAATGGTGTAGCTTCAGACCATAGTATTACCTTTATTCTTGAGTACAAGACCCCCATAGTGTATGTATTTTACTGTTTTGTTAATGTATACTTTACTGTACATAACTTAGAGCCCAAATGTTTATTGCTGAACTGCTATGCCTGCTGAAACACATACAGACTATAAATAATTATGTAAAACTGTTAAGAAATAGAGATAATTAGGGGTTTAAACATGTTTTGTTCTGCTTTTGAGCAAAAAAATGACACTTAAAGATATGAAAAATCACAAAGGGAGAATCTCTTCATGCCTTCTTGCAGTAAATTCTGCACTGAGGCTTTTGACAGGCCAATAAAACCATGTGTCATGTATTAACTAATGATATTTATTTTAAAAGAAACAGCTCATGTCTCAGAAAGACCTTCACTTGGAATGACCCTGCCTTCCCGCCAATTCTATTTTCCTTTACAATACGATGGAATAAACTATCCATCTTGGAGTGACATCGTTACCTCAGGAAAGCACACATTCCACATAATTATAGTTGTTACTGGCCCCGTCCACCAACAGGAATCCAGCCTGGGATATTTGGCAGAGGCACTGAGGAGAGTGCTGTCTGTTTCACTGGCCAGTGCTGTGCTGCACCACCGCCAGTCCTGTGTGGTCTATCTGTGTTTTAACCCAAAGAGCAATCATAGTGAGGCCAGACGATTGGCCACACAGCAGTGCAGAAAACAGCCCCAGTGATGCCCAGTGAGTACTGATTAATTGCAGAAACCACAAGCTGGGTGTGTAATGAAAGGCACCCTCCTATTCCGTTAGGACGCATGCTCCCTTTTGCTTGTTTTCTGTAAAAAGGAGCAGTCCTCCAGGGGGAGGCCTGGATGGGCTGTTGACAGCTGGGCTCAGATGTGCTCGTAAGGCCTCATCTGGTCTTGAGATATGGGTTTTGCTTGTGGAAATCACTGAGCTTTCCTTTCTGCCCTAGTCTCTCCTTTCACATGCATTGGCTGGCTTTGTGTTCCTCGTTCTCAACTCCACAGATTTCAATAGGCCAAAGCTCCACCGAGATTAGAAAACAAGCCATGAAAAGCCTCCAAATACCACAACAGTCTTGTAGGGGAAAAAAAAAAAAACGCAGACACATGCGAAACCTACCAAAGGAATGTTGCTACTTTTTCAGTCGCAGATGTGAGCCACTTGGAAAACCGAGAGGCCACATGGGCATGAAAAAGTGAACAAAAATGAGAGGGAAAAAATAACCCAGAAGAAAATGAAATAAAATGTTGCACAGATGAAAGCAAAGGAGAAAAAAAGAGGACATGATGACGTAGAGTGGCACTGGCTCAAAGATAAGATACAGCAGCAGCGCATGCCAGTGAGCTCAGAAAGCTTGAGTTTTATCCTCTTGTCTGATTTTAAATTGGCTTCCTGAATGTCCCTGAAGTCCACAAAAAAACAGAGGAATAAAACACAAGCAGCATCTTATCTCACCTCTCCAGCGAATGCAGCACTAGGGGTACCACATTACAATAGAAAGTCTTACGCATGAGAAAAGGAGAAGGCCTTGAGCATAAAAAAGGAAGTGGCGTGAATATGTAATGCAGAGAAAGGTCGGCTATAGCGTGAGTCAAGCGAAAGCAGTTCCTTACGCTACATGTCGATTTCACCGGCTTAAATGAAAACGCCAAAATACAGCTTCTCTCCTATATCGCATATCATTTGCAAAGTGTGATTCGAGTTCTGACCGTTGCATGGGTGGCAAAATATTTCATAATGTATATTTACAAACACACAGCAGAGCAGATCAGATAAGAAGAGCTGCATCGGCATATAAACTGCTGACAAACAACACTTTGGAGAAGTGTGAAAACATAAAATAACAAAACAATGCCAGTGGTTCCCTTTTTTGTTTGTCTCTAAAAAACTAACACAATTACGAGGAGGAGAGAGGAGGAAGGGAGAGAGATCAAAGGCGACAAAAGGAAAAAATGTAACCTTTTTTATGTGACTTCACTCACTAAATTAAAATTTGGAAAAGGAACTCTTAGAACAAGAGTACTAAAATAAGTTGATTATAAGTGAACTGGAAGAATTCTACTTATAGTAAGGTAAATATTGCCCCCTATCAGAAGTTATGACTAACTGCAGTATTCAGTTTTCTTATGGTTGGTTTAAGGAATGATGTACGTGTGGGCAATTCTTTCACATGCTTTCAAAGAACACGGTGGGGATAAGTAGACCGTTCAATACTACAAACAGGTTGATGGTAATATAAAAACTATTCACTGAAGCTGTTACGATTAATACCTCAGCACATAATACTAACCCGCTCCTGTCCTGCCGTGTCCCAGATCAGGAATTTGTGCAGCTCATTTTGGTATTGCACTGTTTTGGTCATGAAGGATGCCCTGGTGAAGAGAAACATGACACATTGCAGATTTGAAAAATAAACACTTGCAGATTTTTTTCCTGTTTACCATTAAACTGTATTCTAGCAATAAAAAGCTGATTTACATCACATCAATCTGAGCCAGCTCAGTACTGGATTCTTTAAGTCTGACAGCAAAACTAACATTTGGTCTCAATTACAAAACTGGAGATTTCAAGAACAAATTTCAATAACAACCCGTTTGCCAATAATCATCAGATATTTCAAAGTGCCAAAAATAAGTGTGTGGAGCAGCTGTTTGTATCTAGTATTTATTATTTCTTCTCCTGTTAAAAAGTATGCTGACAAAAAAGTTTAAAAAAATACTAAAAATTCCTGCCACCACATATCAAACTTGAGTTTTAAAGATGTTTATGTTACTTGAGCTCAAGCAAGAAAAATTTGATTTTATTTTGTACAATGTTATAACATAGAAAAACTCATTTATTTATCCTATGAAATGGTAAATGGCCTGTATTTATATAGCGCTTTACATAGTCCCTAAGGACCCCAAAGCACTTTACACGTTCAGTCACACACACATTCACACACTGGTGATGGCAGCTACATTGTAGCTACAGCTGCCCTGGGGCGCACTGACAGAGGCGAGGCCGCCGGACACTGGCGCCACCGGGCCCTCTGACCACCACCAGTAGGCAATGGGTGAAGTGTCTTGCCCAAGGACACAACGACCGAGACTCTCCAAACCGGGGCTCGAACCGGCAACCTTCCAATTACAAGACAAACTGCCAACTCTTGAGCCACGATCGCCCCCTATGAAAGGCTAAATGTCAAAACTGCACAGTTCAGTTGTAAAGCTGTTTTCTTAGTTCCTTGTTCGAAAATGTCAGAAAACAAATATTGTTCATAATACGTTCAAAAATTTGTTGGATGAAAAAGTCTTTGACACCAAAGTTACTTAGTTTAGCCACAGACAAAGAACACAAGAAAGTCCAGATATTTTGAAATCTGGAGCAAACGAGTTATTTAAGAAGTGATTTTCATGCCCATTTCTTTGCCAGTGGTTAACTGATAACTCTAATGGGCATCATAACGACCTGTAAAACTACAACAAATGAGGGAGATGGAAAAAATAAAACTTCTGTGGAAGTGGAAGGCAGCAAAACATACCCAATAGTTGGATTAATGTTTGGGTCAAAGCTGTCCTCCACAAATCTCCAAACAATACTTGACTTTCCAACTCCAGTATCCTGCACAGACAAAATAAAGATCATGCTTACTAAACATGGTACTTGAAGAATATGAGAACAATCTTTGGCAATATGCCTGGATATTAAAACATTTTTATGGGATCCTCTTCCTTCCTGCCACTGCTGGTATAAATCTGTAAATTACTTATGGAAGAGGGAAAAGGGTTTACATTGTTTACATTAGGAGAAAAAGAAGAGGACAAGTCTGACCTGAGCGTTATCACGAGATACGCCCACAGACAATGGTGGTTTATGCTGCTGCTGTAGCAGTCTAGACATGGATGTTTTGTTTGTGTGGTCCATCAGTTAACCATTTATTCAGTAACATATCTTGTTTTAACTAATTTAATTATCTTAAAGATGACCAAAATGATACATAATCAGGGTTGTCATAATTCCAGTCTGCTAGTTAATGAACTAGCTTATTGTCTCTATGCTATCTTAATCTTATTAGTAGATCTACAGAAAATGAATGGCTAATCATCCTGTTTTGTTGTGTCTTTATTTCCAATTAAAATATGCATTAAGTTAATGAGCCTCATTTGTAAATAAATACTGCAGGAATGACTAGTAATGCTGTCTAACATAGCTACAGATGTGTGTTGAAATGAAGGGACAAAAAAAATCAACACAAAATGTTTTGGTAAGCTGCCGAATAAACCAGCAGTGCAGCTTCACCGCACCATAGATTTGAGTCACGGAAACTCTACTAAAGGTGCCCAAGCCACTTTTATGTAAGCTGTTCAGTGATGGTGGTGGAAGGCCTGTCTGACAAGTCAGCACAAAATGTGATTTGAAAGATGACTGTCAGTGTCATAGCAGACATTGTTTTCATGCTGGTCATTCCATTCAGAGAGCCCTCATGGCCTATGAATGACGTTTCCTGTTAGAAATTACCGTCAGTGACAGGGTAGAGGTGACCACACCACGCAAAGGACGTCGCTAAATACAAACCAGCAAAGTCTTCCTGCTATCAAAATAGAGCCGCTGTAGGGGTTAATAGTGAGATTTTGCAGGTTATCACAACTTTAGAGTATGAATGTACGCATAGTTTCCTAGAGAGCAATGTGACAACGCCAAATGTCTTGTTTTTGTCCAAAAGAGATCAGAACTTAAAGATATTAAATTTACATTGACACTAATGATTGAGATTTACCTGATCTATTCTTAAAATAGCAGCAGGCTGACTATTTTCTAATTTGAGTAATAGTGACACTAATAGCTTGACTAATATTGTCAACGCTGATGTAATCCTGTAAGTGGATGACAGAGAAGAGAAGATGTGAGGATGTTCCTTCAGTAGTGGATAATACAATTTGAATGGGACGTTGATCAAGTGATTGATGCCTTGTGCAGCTACTGAGTGTAATTCAATGTAGATAAGCATGAGTGTCATCACTGGCGCAGATCTATTTATTTTGAGGTTGTATTGCCACTCACTATATCAGAAATTTTCATTACGGTCCATTAGAGAAGTATAGGTATGTGTTATGTGGAAGTAGAGCAGGACAGCTCCATTAATGCTCCAGTTAAAGTGTGCATATGTACAATCAGATTGAAAAATATCGATGCTTACTCACCCCCAAGAGGCAGACTTTTAACTCTCTCAGAGCCATATCGATCTCCTCTCTCACATCGAATTTGCGATGAAGATCATTGGCTGTTTTCTCCTCTGCTTGCCTTTTTTTTTTTAAATCTTGAATATTCTTCAGGTGGTCTTTGTTTACAAACAACTTTACAACATCGTGTTCTGAAGCTGGCATACGCACATCTTAGGTTGGGTAACAACTCTCGCTGTAAACGTTAAAACGTCCTGCAGGTCGTCGTATTTGCCATGTTGTGATTATTGTAAACAGCTACCTCCACCATCGCCGAGTCTCCATCTTGAACTACGGCATGCGATCACGTGACTGCTTCGGCTTTTTTTCTTCCTTTCTCCTTTTTTTTCTTTTGGAGATACACAAAGCCCTCCCCACAGGCGCTATTTTAATCTCACTTATGTCGAGTTTTTGCCCGAGATGAGTAACGTTTTTCGATATAGTTGTTTAATACGTAATTAACCAGTGAAAAGCAGCATCAGGAAGTACTTTCAGGAAGTAGTTTGCCTCAGTGTTTGAGTGACAGCTGTGCGGCGGTGACAGCCCACACGGGACGGCAGCCCGCAGAGCCGAGCCGACGCTCAAGATGGCAGGTAATGGCACTTTTTAACCCGAGTTTTCTTTAATATTTTGGCGCTGTGCTGGCATTTGTAAAGTGTTTTCGGGCAGTTGAGGTTTTTAGTAGTTAAATAACGGCTTCTGCTCCACTTCCTGTGTAGTACTGCAGGACGAAGTGGGAGAGAAGTCAAGCGAAAGGGCTAGACAAGCCATGTTAGCAAACTTAGCAGCATCTAGCAGGCTAAGCTAACGAAAGCTCCTTACGGGGTATCGAAATGGGTGACTTTGGGACTACACTGAATCATATATTTGCTCATTGCATGTAGATTACTTTTTTAGTCTCTTCAGACCTCGATGGGAGAATACTATGACCCGTGTTTATTATCGATCTGTTATCATAGCAAACGCGAGCGAGTTGACCTAGCCAACGTTAGCTGAGTTGCTAAAGTCATGATCAGCCATAAGCTGACCAAATCCTGTTTTACATCACAACAAAGGCGCGATGTTGTTTTGTGCCAGCGTGGTTTTTTGGGGTGTTGTTATATATATTATGCCGTTGATTATTCTACTCATGAAACGCCTCGTTTAATGTGTGATTTCGAGGTAGGCACTGTATTATATTTAGAGCACATTCCCTTGCTTGCCCAGCTGTAAACACTGGCTTCTCCTCATGGGACTTATTTCTGGTCTCTTCCGTTGACTACAAACCCCCCATCTGCTATTGTCCTATATCGAGGGCTGGGTGGTATTGAAAATAAACAGTGAGAGAAGGTCTTCTTGTGCTAGATAACATGATTACTCACACATTTGTTTTTGAAAATGTGCTAATTTGTAAATAGGGGGAAAAGAACTTTAAATGCATTTAGCGTAGGGCTGTAAATATAATTTTAAGCCATTATTATTTTTATGGATTTGGTACTTACTACTATTAAACGAATAAATCCCAACCAAAATATAATTCGACTTTTAGCAAAAAATAAATAAATCTGATAATTACCTGTTCATAGTTCATATATATATATATATATATATATATATATATATATATATATATATATATATATATATATATATATATATATATATGATTCGAAGATATTTATATATGTTAAGGAACGAATATATAAATTAAACTGAATTGAATTGATCAGCTCAGGTCTTGCAGTTTGGAGAGGCATTGAGGCAAGACTCTAATGGTTTGGACATGCAGAGGAGGGGATGTGAATATGCTAGATAAACGAAGTTAAAGATGGATCTGCGAGGCAGGGGGGGGAAGAAGACCACAGACAAGCTACATGGATGTAGTGAAGGAGGACATGTATGGTTGATGTGAAAGGAGGCTGGTTAGAGATAGTGTGAGATGAAGACAGATGGCGTGCTGTGGTGACCCATGATGAATATATATATATTTTCATCATATTTTGAGATATATATATATATATATATATATATATATATATCTCAAAAATACAGTTTTTACATTGCATTTTGCAAACTACTTTGCAGTTTATCATGACTACGTCTTTTGACTCTGCTGCATGTGATGCGGAAAGTGCTGAGCTGAGCCAACAGCGTAGCTGCTGTGCTGGAGAAACTGTTATGACAGCAATTCTGAATTATTGAGCCGTGTTTTTATATCGGCACATATCAGACAATACAAGTGCAGACCAGTATGACGCATATGAGACGGGTGACATGCCAATCTGGCCATATTCAAGATGTTTGGCATTATTCAATATGAGTTGCTTGAAATCTCTGATATTGAGCCAGTGGAAAAAAATAAAAACAAATAACTAAAATATCAGCTTGAATGGAGTGATAGGGTAAAGTTTAACCTGGAAATTGAATTTCCTATCAAGTAATTCTGCAATCATTAATCATGACCGTGTTATGTCTTTTTGCAAGATGAAAGAAAAACAAAAAGTGTGTTAAGTGCTGTGGTTGGCTGCAATTGAATGCACAATGAGGGTTGGATTTATTGTATTAGGTACACCAAGCTAAAAAGAATGCAGTCCGATACAACCTTATACATTTTGTCATAATTAAGGATTTAATGTTCAGTTTAAGACGATCAAACTGTCTGTGCAGTTTGGAGGATGAAGGCCTTCATGTTATGCTATATGCATTGTAATAGATGATTGTTAAATCCATTTTCATCAGGGAGGATTGTCAGAAAAATAAATGCATTAGCATTTAATAGAGTGCAGTTTAAATAGCACCAAACTGACAATTGAATGATCTCACATCATGATAATAACCTGCATTGTTCATCTGTGCTTTTATGGATGTGCACTTGACCATTGCAGCTTATTAACTAAAGAAAACTGTGCAATGAAGCAAAAAATGAAATTATAAATTATTCTTGAGCAAGAAAATTGGGGGTGGATATCAGTCAGTTTGTTTCTTTAATTGATTCTGTTCAATTTAATGTGTTAGGAGATCAAAGTAGGCCTAGACAGGTTTTCACTGTTAAACCAGCTTTTTTTATTATCACCTCTGTATCTGCTTGACCATGGTGTAGAATAAAGTTTTTTTTTGTTTTTTGTTTTTAAAGGCTTGCACAAGATTAAAATGTGTGAAAGCCCCAATTGCCAGTTTGTGGTCATTGTTTTTTGCCAACACTGATGAATGGATGCTATTCTGATGAATTGCACAGTTTGTTATCTGTTTTTAACTGGAGTCTGATCTCAGCTCCCTTCGCTAATCACTGTGATAAGCATTGATTGGATTTGCTTCTCCTCCAGGCCATAGCAGTGACAATATCACTTGAATGCATCAAGTTTCGCTTTCACCAAGTGATGACATTAGGGAGACTACTGTGATTTATTGCTAGGAGACTTTGCCCCCTCTTAGTAATTGACTTACTCTAAATGTGCCATTCAGACCAGGGTGTCAATAAGAGATGGTTCTTCCGCCATGGATCCCTACCTCACTAACTGCCTTGTTATTGCAGGTCTATCTTTATACTTTGAAGATGGCCATGATGATCTGGATGATTGTAAGTATGCCAATAACACTGCACTAAAAATAGCGTACTATTGTAGAATTATTTAATTTCATATAACAGGAGCTTTGTTCAGCAGGGTCCTAGATGGAAATACTTTAAAAAAGATCTATATATTTAAAGCTAGTTGACTCAGTACCTTTAGCCTGGCACTCTCACTACTGTTTTACCCATTGGCCATCATTTAGGCCCTTAGTATTTGAAGTCGTTTGAATAGTCATCCAATATGTATATCTAAAATCATCTTTATTTTGTTCCCACAGTTGGATTTGATGACTATGGTACAGAGTGCGACGGTATCCGCATCACAGCCTTCCTGGATGCAGGACAAGATAACCTTACTCCTCTCGGGAGGCTAGAGAAATATGCTTTCAGCGAGAATGTCTTCAACAGGTAAGCAGAGGCCCGTGGTCAAGCTGGTCATGCATTAGTCTGCAAAAGCAAAGCAAATTTGTGGATAGGTTGACACACCATATTCTGCAATGTAAACACTGAGCAATAAATATTTTATGACTGAAAACTGACCTGCTGGCTTTGACCACAACTCAGATCTCACTTTACGACAATATTCTACAGCTACTAGAGCTGTCTTTGGTATTTGAAGCTCACTGAAATTATTTTAAACCAGTGGCTGCTATAAGGAACTTTGGAAGTAATTGTATGTATACTAAAATGCTTCAGTTTAGCTACTGTTTCCAAAATGTCTGTCCAAAGCTATCTTCACAGTAATGTATGTTTTCTCTTCTGAGCTGTCCGTCCATCCACAAGAAGCCCATGTAAATTTTCTCACTTAAAGCTTGTGTGTGGTAGTTGTATCAAAATTACAAAAGTATCTTATTTCCCGTATTTGATATAAAGTAAAATTTCTTTTGTTTTTTCCTAACTTAAAGAAGGATGAATTGACTTTGTTGGGTTTTGATGGCTAATTTGAACAGGTGCGTGGTCATCCAAACTTAGCAGCAAAACTGTAGACATGTCGGCATGATAAGTAGGGGTGGGGGAAAAAATCGATACTGTGTAGTATCGTGATATTTTGTTTGCTAATAATGTATCGATACAGGGACAGCAGAAATCGATATTTTGTTACAAAAAAAGTTTTTGTGGACTGGAACATGCTCTGACTTCAGAGCATGTTGATCAGCTCCTTTTTCTGAGCAAGAATCCTGACATTCCCTCACTGTCCAAATGTGTTTAACTTGTTTTTTGGCAGCAATAAACATGACAGTTTACTTATTTTAATTTAAGACATGTTTTATTTTAATTACGTTTAAAACTTTTTTATGTAATGTAAAATTATATTTTGTTTTAGTTTACTTTCAAATTCTTCTGTTGCTGAAGGGGCTGCATAGTTTTCATAAATTGCATAGTTCAGAATAGCTATAATTGTACCAGATGGTTGCATTCAGTTAAGTTGGACTAGACTGTAATACAAACCGTTCAGTTTGTCAACAATAAAACTGACTGAAATGAGAGAAAGACTGAGTGCGAGGCTTTGATATTAGATAAAATGAATATTGATAAAGTTTACCTTTATGTACAGAATCTGAATATCGCAAAATATTTAAAAGAATTGCAACAATATCGTATCGTGCGTTAAGTATTGTGATAATATCGTATCGTGGGATGTATGGTGATCCCCACCTCTAATGATAAGAATGTGTGCCAGTAGCATTACAACAAATTTTGAAGGTCTTATCATCAAGGAAACATGTGCAAATCAATGGAGGGGAGCGAGGAAACATCTGTTAAAAGTCACTTCTTGTATAAAAATCTTTAAGGAAATGTAGCCAGATATTGAGACAAACTTTTCATCAACTTTCCTCAGTTGGGAAATAGTTGCTTAAAAGACTTGTGGCAACATAAGGTTGCACTGAAATAGCCTTTTGTTTTCTGGCCTTCATTCAGAAGTCATCTCTAAGCCTTTTGTTATGGTTTTTTTTTTTTTTTAAACCCGTACTGTGAAGGAAGACCTAAAGACTTAACATAGAGCCCTGTGTGGAGGCTGGCTGTCTGGCTTTAGAGTGATTATTGTAATCCCTCTCTGTTATATGTTTAAAGGATATTTAGTTTAAGGTCTGTTTTTCTGTTATCAGTGTATAAAGGGGAGGTATTTAGTCTGACACAGGTCAGGTGGGTAAAAAAACAAAGCAGAATAATCAGAGGTGTCTCCAACCTCAAAAGCTGCTCGTGTCTCTACACGAACGCCTTACATTCCAGTCTTTATGCTTTTCATGCTCAGCTTTGCAGGGTTAAAGCTCTGCTGTCATTTCCTAATGCACGTGTGTGTAATGCACTTGACAGCTCTGTCAGTGCGGTGTGTCACGCTGTGTGCTTTTGAAACTTGTAGGTATTGGCAGGCAGTCCACTAACTTGAAGCTCCCATTGCTTTCTAGGCAAATCGTGGCTCGTGGCCTGCTTGATGTGCTTCGAGAGTTCAGTGACAATGAAAATGACTTTATTAGTGTCATGGAGACCGTTGCGAGAATGTCGGAAGATGGAGGTAGCTGTATTTTCGTTTTCACAGTATGTAGCTGTGGTTGCAGTTTATTCTATTTTATTTTTTTAATGTGGTGCATTAATGAAATATTGCAATTTGTGTAACTAAGAGCCCACAGTCCGAGCTGAGCTGATGGAGCAGATTCCTAACATCGCCATGTTTTTGCATGAGAGTCGGCCCAACTTCCCTGCTGCATTCTCGAGATACTTGGTACCAATTGTTGTCCGGTATCTCACTGATCCGAATAACCAGGTAAGTCTGTAGACCTAAAGAAAACAAAAATAAGGTAATTGCAGAAATTCATATGAATTGGTATTGTTCGTTTGCCTTGTTTTGTTTTTAACCTCTGACCCTTGTATTTTTAAGGTGCGGAAGACGAGTCAGGCAGCACTGCTCGTCCTGCTGGAGCAGGGCCTCATCTCTAAAGCTGACATGGAGACCAAAGTTTGTCCAGTTCTACTCGACCTCACAGAACCGAGCAGTGACGATGACTACAAAATTGAGGCAGTGGCTGTAAGACAACACTGTATTTTAACGAAAAATGTTTAAAGAAATGTTGTAGTGGTTCTCAAACTGCGGGGATCACCAGGAGAAAAGCGGGGAGTTAAACTACGTAAACTTTTATGTAAAATAACCTCTGTTTAACTCAAATTCAAGTTGAACCCTGTTTTGTGTGGTTATAATCAAGAATAGTAAAATATAAAAATTGTGATATGTGGAGCACACCAGAGGAATGTTTTAGTATTGTAGCTGGAGATTGGGCTTGATGTAGTACGGCAGAATAAAAACACTAAACTGGATTTAGGCTACAGGTGTAGGTGTGACTTAGCAGTTAAACCTGTGAAGTTCTGCCCAGGTAGAAACCGTCAGTGGTGTCTTTTTATTACATTCTGGGTAGGGCTGAACGATTATGGAAAATAATCTAATTGCGATTTTTTTTTTGCCCCAATATTGCGATTGCGATGCGATATGCGATTATTTTTTAAGGTATTTGTCTTCTGTATTGTTAAACAAAGACAAGCAATACATCATATAGTATGGCCAATACTATATTACATTAATTTTAAACTGTTTTTTCCTGGAAGACAGACCTCTGTTATGATGACATGAGGTGATGCATGAATTGATGACTGACATTTTTATTTAACTTCTTCAATCACAACAGTATATTTGAACATACACAATAGTTTATTTTTAGCTTACAAACATCTGAGCATAAAGTGCTGACAAGGAACCCTGGTGTAAACATTAAAATGAAAGTCAGTACAATGTGCAGATTGCAGAAATATACATAAAAAAAATCAGTGGCTTTACCACACTCAGTTTTTCGACATCTGTGAACTACTAGACAGTCATTCAATTAAAAAATAATATTAAATAAATAAAACTAATAAATAAAAAATACACACATCTTACTGATCTCTGCAGTCAGTAACATTACACATAAAGTGCAAACATAATAGCAATTGTATAAACACACACACAAACACGCCTTTAAAATTTAAAGGCGTGAAATTGGACGGTCTAGTTCTGATTAGCGTCACCGCTGTCTCGGTGGAGTTTAATAAACTCGGCCGTCTGCTTCTTGCTATCTAAAATATAACCAGACACTGGTGTAAATTCTCGACTGTCTCATACTTCTGTTTAATAAGTTTTCTGTTTGACGTTTAGTCAGCTGTGTGAAAACCAAGGAGGAACCCACCCGGGGGATTAATAAAGTTTTATTTTATCTAATCTAATAACTTTAATCTCAGCCAAACCGATTTACTCACGAACAAACAAAACACTGAAAAAAGCCCAACAATAACATTTTTAGGTTGTCTAAGTGACTTATATATTACGTTTAACCCGAGCAGCGAAACTCCGCGGTGATCTGAAAATGATGTGCCGGGAGTTGTGCCGTTCTCGGCCGCATCAGTAACCCTCGAGCTCCCGGCTAGCTGTCGAGCTGGTGGGTAGCAGACGCCTCTGAAAACGTCGAAGCACTTTTGCAAATATGGGATATCTTGATAAACCGAGCAGATATTTGATGTTTACACAACTACTTTCTCGCCTGAAAATATGTTAAAAGTTTATTTTGTGACCCAGAAAGATTAGTATGAATAATTTTAAAACTTAGTAGCGGCCGCCATTGCTGGAAACTGGAGTTTGGCTGGGCCGCGCTATGAATTCTGGGATATGGTAGTAATTTGGACAGCCTTCGGCGCGTCGCTGTGACGTAATCGGTCTACAAATGCGGCCTCAGGAGGATGCAGCCCATGAATTGTATAATATAATCGCAGTATAATCGCAGCCTTTGCGGTTAGAAAATTGCACTTGATCATGTCGCGATATTATCGCAAATGCGATATATCGTTCAGCCCTAATTCTGGGACAAGTTTCTAAATGGTTTAAAATGAGTAAATAAGGACAGCAATATCATTGTACAGCATAATTTAATCTAAAGGTACCAAAGTTAAGTGGATTTTCTTTTATTAGTGGCACTTTTAGCGCATAAGCGATTCACTAATTTACTTAACTCAAATCAGTTTTTTTTTCTTTTTTTTTTTTTTTAAACCAGATTCATCCCCCTGAAACCTTTTATCACATAAACACAAACCCCTTCCTTTACTATTTACTCTTAATAACCCAATTTTTATTTATTTTTGTTCCTTTTCAACCTCAGTGCACATCTTATTTCTCTGAGGTTTTCTGTTAATTTCATGGTTCAAGGTTAATAAAATGAACCAGTAAACCGAGACACACTCGGAGATTGTGATGACACTAAACTCTGTTCTTGTTCTTCTCTGTACAGATCATGTGTAAAGTTGTCACCATGTTGAGCAAAGACACAGTGGAGCACTTGTTGCTGCCACGTTTCTGTGAACTGTGCAGTGATGCCAGACTCTTCCAAGTGCGCAAGGTAACGAGCTCAACCCGAAGGTATCTTTAAAACTCAGAGATGACTTAAAGCAGATGTTTAGACTGAAGTCACAACTTTGACAGTAAAAATTTAATTGTGGTTCTGCTGTTCCATTAGTGTAAATCCAATCACTCATTGAGCTAACTTTAATTCGTTTATGTGCGGTAACTTAGCTTACACTGCGCTGTTGTGTATTCAGTGTGGAATTTTAATTGGCTGGCGTAACTGGTGCCAGTTGGGGAACATGATTTAGGAGCCGTAAAGGTAGTTTAACTTGGCAGATAGCTTGTTATAGAAACTTGTATAAAAAGCATTTTATAAAGCAATCTGCCTCAAGGCTGCACTCTGAATGAATCATACAAATCAGTACAGGTTCCTATTTGTGATATTGGGACTCAACTCTTTTTAAGATGCTGTTTCTTGGTACCTTCTTATTCATTCAGGAACATTATTTTTTTTACAGTTTTACTCTTAACACAGAGACATTGGTATCATTTTTGTATTACAGGTGTGTGCAGCCAATTTTGGAGAATTTTGTTCAATTGTAGGCCAGGAGGCCACAGAAAAACTGCTGGTAAGATGCCCAATACTGTTTTTCTCACAGATTCGGTGTGTAATTTTATGCTATTATGCAAGATGAAAGTTTAGTACTGTGTCCTTGAAGCTTTTCTTTAGATGTGCCTTATGAATTCGCATAAAGTGCCTTATGTTGTGTTAAACTGTTGTGTAATCAGAATGATGTTATGTAACGTTTGCACGTCAGTAGTTTCTTCATGGTTTAAGGTTTCAGGCTGTACTGATGTGACTTTATTTTGACATAGATGCCCAAGTTCTTCGACCTGTGCTCAGACAGCCTTTGGGGCATCAGGAAAGCCTGTGCCGAGTGCTTCATGATGGTCTCAAATTCCACCTCTCCAGAGGTGCGGCGCTCCAAATTGTCCCCCCTGTTCATCAGCCTCATCAGTGACCAGTCCCGCTGGGTAAGATACACAAACACACGAGGACAGAGAGGAAAATAACTTGGAAATGGAAGAAGGGGGGGGGGATTTTGTTAAAATTACAATAACAATCAAGTGTAACGTCCTGAGTGGTGTGATGAAATTAGGGCAGTTGTTGCTTGGAGCTATCTTACATCCATCTTCCCTGTTTTCGATGCGGTATGCTTGCAACTTGTCAGACTTTCAAACTGGGACTTGAAATCAGAGTGTTGTCCTTTTGATGTGTCTAAAATTAAGAGCAGAATACACATTTTCTTCTGTGTAGCAGCACAGGATCATCATCTAACCAGATCCACAAGCTGTGTGTGTGTGTGTGTGTGTGTGTGTGTGTGTGTGTGTGTGTGTGTGTGTGTGTGTGTGTGTGTGTGTGTGTGTGTGTGTGTGTCTTTTTGTTTCTGAGCTTGCAGTTTGTGTACTATCTTTTGAGGGTATTTCTTACCTCATCGTTTCTAAGACTGATAAAATTTGAATGATTGGCACAGTGAGCAAGACAAATTTCTATATACTCCACTTTCAGGTACGACAGGCGGCTTTCCAGTCTCTGGGGCGCTTCATCTCCACCTTTGCTAACCCATCCACCACAGGCCTTCACTTCAGAGAGGATGGTGCACTACTAGAGGTCCCCAGATGTACATCTGACAGGTAAGATCACCTGTTTATCACTGCTATAACAAGAAGCATTAAGAGACTCAGAAATGTCCTTCTTTTGTCATGTCCACATAGTTTAAGACGAAATGCGTATGTCTCGAGTCGTGTCTTCTTAGGTCTGGATGTTTAGGCCATTAAGTAAGCTGTGAAATGTAGTTCAGGCTGTGATTATATCAACATGCAGGAGGTTTGAGTTTGGTCTTGGCACAGACGCTTCTGACTGTTGCATCATCAGTTAAGTGAATCATGGTTTGAATTCACTGGGTGTGACCTGAATGGTTCAGTTTTCTTTTCATTTTTTATCAGTTTTTATGTGGAGGGGAAAAAATGTCAAATAAATGGAACAGATTTTATTTTTTATTTTTATTTTTTTCTTCATGAATCCTCAATCTTCCATTAAGCTTTTAAGTGTGCTTCTGTTTACAACTTAAAAAAAATCTGTCGGAGGTAAAAGGCAATTGGAAACATTTAACTGCTGGCTTTGAATGGATGCATCTACTCAAAGTTATCTACAATTTCTTTTTCTCTTCCTCATTTCAGCGGCTGTTCCCTAAACTCCCTGAACTGCTCTGACATTAGCAGCTGCCACACAGAAAGAACCATCACCCACACGCCTCCAAACCAGGACGGGCGCGCCACGCCGTCACCAGAACATGTGTCAACAGCTGACAGCGAGGAATTGCACAACTTTGATAACAGCCACACCTTAGTCCCTGAAGAGATGCATGGCGGTTTCACCCACACAAACAGCAG